>NC_090948.1:24166370-24495160 GCF_040807025.1 Struthio camelus | reverse complement strand
ATACTAAAAATACTAAATTTACTGGTGCTGCGGTAGCTGGTAGGATCTCTCCTCATTAAATGTTTGTATCCTTGACATAAGCCAAGATATTCCAAGCAAAGAACAAATCCCTGTTGCATACTCTCTGTTAAAGGCATACTATTCACTTTAAAACGTCTAGCATATAGGCTATACTGAAAATTCATTGGTGCAAAAAGAACGGAAATAATCTGATTTCATAATTAAAAGCACTGTATATCCAAAAGCTATATTTTTTTTTGTTGTGGAATTTTCTCTTTATCTATAGTATATACACATGATTATCATTTTAACAGCAGCTTAGTTATTATCAGAGTCAGTGAGGCAAAAGAAAGGTTTTGTATATAAAATACTGCTCTGAATTTCTTGCAAACATGGCTGATGCATTCATTTCAGGACAAAAACGTTCTTGATGGCAGCTGACCACTCCAAGAATTAAAAGCACCACACTGTTTTTAAGCAAACGTGCACATCTTCCTTTCCACTTCCCCCACTATAACAGGGATCGTGAACGCACAGATCTACTAAAGACTGCTGAAAAATGCATAAATTTCTCTGAGCTGTGCAGAACAGCCAGACACTCGCTGACTGCACACTCTGGATTTTGCAACTCTCATCAGATACTTGCAGTTTGAAGAAGGATAAGCACATCAGTGACACACATCCCTTTTTGATATAATACGTGCAGAGATCGTTCTCATATGCCATTCACTGGTCTTGTCAAGTAAGGCGGTAGGACATGTACAGCACATGAAGCTCAACAGCTAGAAGTGAGGGCCTAATTTGTTATTACCTGGCTTGGAATCTCTTGGCTGAACTTTGGATGCTTAAAATTTCTTACATACGACAGTGAAACACCCACATACCTGGAATTTGTGCTGGTCCACCTCCACCATAGCTTTGGGCAGGAGGCTGAGGATAGCCACCAAAGCCAGGGCCGGCGGGAGGCACACCAAACCCAGGGCCTGTAGGAGGTAGGAGAAGAAGAAAGGTTTTAGCATACTTTATGTTTTCTAGTTGATTTCTGACACAGTGTCAGACAGGTTACTACTGATCAGAGTTAGGCAAGAGACCAATGGCAACCTGTCACCTCTTTTCTCTGTGCCCATGCAGTGGCCTGCAACCCAAAGGCATCAAGGCCCTGCTATCAACATACAAGTATTTACTGATGGATATCAATCCATCTGGTGGTCTAAATACTACTGCCTAAATTGATTACTAAACAAATCTGTTCTAACCGTTCCCTATGCTTGGTAGAAGTAGTACAGAAAAACAGAAGTAACTGCTGAAGAATAGTCTCACAAAGGATGTTACCTCCAGGATAAGATGGCATTCCTCCAGTCTGGGGCACTCCGGGGTAGCCCCCAGGGGCAGGGTAACCCCCAGGGGCCGGATATCCTGCTGCCCCTGAATACCCAGCACTTGGTGGTGCTGCAGGATAGGCCCCACCTCCTGCCGGAGGGTATCCTCCGGGAACAGCGGGATAGGAGTACTGACCGGCTGGTGGATAAACAGACTCTTGGCCTGTTGGCTGAAACACAAAAACAGGCCGTTTGTATTTCTGTTAATGGGACATTAGAATAAAAACCGCTCAAGCCACCAAAATGCCCACATACGTAATAACGTGATCAGACTTAGCATTTGAAACAGCGGAAGAATTCACAAAGCCTGGATGTAAGCCTCCTGGCTGCGCTTTCTGATGCATCTCCCTTGTTGAAAGAACCCTTGTACAGAACCAGAGAGTGCTGCAGGGGGAAGGCACCTCTGGAGGCCTTTGATCGCATCCCCCTTCAAAACAGGGCCAACTTCAGAGTTAGACGAGGTTGCTCAGGGCCTTGTCAAGTTTTGAAGTCTCCAAGGAGAGCGATTCCACAGTCTCTCTGGTTCCAGCATTCAACCACTCTCATGTGAAAAATGTTTTCTCAAATCCAATTACAATTTTCCTTGTTGCAACCTGTGATTGTTGCCTGCTGCCCTTTAATTTGCACCTCTGAGAAAGGTCTTGCTCCAATCCTGTTACCCCCTTCCTAGGCAGTGGAAGACGGAACAGACCTCCCCTTAGCCTTCTCTTCTCCAGGCTAGCGGCCCTCCCTGGACTCACTCCACTTTGCCCACATCTCTGTTGTTTTGGGGTCCAAAACTGAACACAGTGAGCACAGAGGAGTAATCACTTCCCTTGACCTGCTGGCTTTGCTCTTGCTAAAGCCTAGTGCATTGTTAGCCTTCATCCCCATGAGAGCGCACCACTGATTCGTGTTCAACTTGTTAATCACCAAGACCAAGATCCCTTACGGGAAAGCTTCTACTCTTATGCCTCTTAACTAAGACGTGAGCTCACAGTTCAGGCTTGCTTTCAGTGGATCATTAGTAGTCTGTCTCCTGTTTTTATAAGGCTCTTAAGAGCGTAATATCTTTGAAGTTTCTGCTTCTCAAGTGCATTTGGCTGAACATAGCCGATATTTTCAGAAGTTACAAGGTAAAAACTGGCAGAAGTCTTTATTTTCTTTGGAAACCAGCTTATAAAGCATGGACGTTCAAAGACTAAATCTGGACCACGGAGTCAGATTTAACAGCCATTACAGGTTTTAAACAAAAAGAACTTAACAAGTCGGACATCCAAATACCTTCATTTTGCTGTGTGGGAGACTTTATTAATAATGCCATGAAGGTTGACATTAGCATTAATGCACATTAAAAACTTTTACCTGAAAGGTCAGGATCTCTAAGGGAAAGCCCTGTAGGTTAAAAGCCATATACTTGATCTTAAAACCCACTTACTTAAAATCAGGTTCAGTCAGTCAGATACAGGAGGGGCTAATAGGAAAAGATGCTGTGAAACAACTGTTTTTAGTAACCATTATTTGGGAAAAAATATGAGCATCAGAGGCCCTAAGGTGGGTATGAAGCTACATTAAAAAAAAAGAAAAAAAAAAAACAGAAAAATAACACAGAATTTAGTAAAGGTCCTTCCTGGGTAGCCCAGAAGGTGCTTCTCCAAAACTCCCTGCTCACTGTCCAGGCCTTTTCTCCACTAGCCACATGACTAGTCACTGCAACACCAAGCGGTCTCTCATTAGTCACTCTCTAAACCATGACTCTTCTGAACAGAGAGAGAAGCTTTATCTGCAACTGTACAGCAAAATAATTGGAGAATTCATTGCATTTTTTTTTGGTTTTAGCTATATGAGTGGTATCCAAACTGAGCTCCATGCTTAAGTCTAGTACAGCACTACGTAAAACACAAACCACGTAAAATTCCCACAGTTACGATATGTTCAGTGCCATACTAATAAAAGTACACACTTGCATCTAGCACTGAAAAAAAATGCAGATGTATCAACAACACTGCAGTACCAGCCACAAACTGATATATTCCTTCCGTTAAGTTTCATTGCAATGTTTAGCCTCATCAGCCATGAGCTGAGGGTGGAACCGAATCCTGCAGCCAAAGGACTGGGGGGGGGGGGCGCATCAAAGTCAAGACATTGTCCTGCATCGTCAGCAAAATATTTGCTTGGTGTTGCATGAAAGTTGGGGGTACTTGAGGAAAGTTGCTGAGCGCTGCAGGTTCTTCCTGAAGGCAATGGCCACTCTGGTTTGTTCAGCATCTCTATAAATGCTGGGGTAGGGACGCACAGGATATTAGAAAAGGAACCGAACTGGAACTCCAGGCTCCTCCAAGCTTTGGCGGAGAGAGATTCAGAGATTACCTCTGATCCCATACCAAAAGACCCTCATATTTATGTAAGGACTGCGAATTCTTAAAAACATTTATTTACAGAGATAGTTAGCTATAAGAACGCACAAGACCAATAAACAAACAAACAGAAAAGCCAAACAAATAACCCTTCTGGAACAACAGGCAACATTTAAAAAAAAAAAAAAATCTTAAACTTCCTTCTTGGACTTCTTACGAGACAGAGAATCAAAGCACATCCTTTGGCAACTTTGGAAGTGCTCAGGTGTTTTTACTTCCCACTGTTTATTTCTCAATTGTAAGAAGTCATCCTCAGGGATCTGAGGATGAAAACAAAGACCATAATCTACAGAGAATACCTTGTGTGAACGGACAGCTAGTATTTACACAAACACAGCATAGCAAGAACGGGTATTCACAGAATATAAATATATTAGGAATGCAACACATTTAAGAACCGTACTTACAGGATAACCAGGGAAAGCAGGATAGCCTGAAGGGGGGTAACCTGGGTATGACATCCTGGAAAAGAAAGATATTTTCACTGTAATGGTACTACATATGAGTCTGTAGAGTTGTTTGCTTACTGTCATTACCTGTTATATCATTTGAACAATATGTTTAGTATGTTCAGTAGTGCTCACGAGTACTTGTCAGCTATTAAACCTGCAAAAACTTTCATTTTTTCATGCACATAACAGTATCGAGCAGGATTCAGAAGGGAAACATCATCAATTTTGTTATTAACTGCCACCCTTATTTAGCGTCAGATAAATACCCTCAGTACGATAAGAGGCTTCAGCCTCCAAAAACAATTGTGGAACAGGGGCTGACAGAGCTTGAAGTGCTGAAAGGAGGGGGGCAGAGTCCCATGCCAGAATAGAAACAGAAGAATTGGGCTAGAAAAAGGCCCCACTTCTGCACTGCATCAAGCACTTACCTCCTCTCTCCCTGCACACCTTCCTTCACGGGAATAGTTCCTAGAAGAGTAGCAACCCTACCTATCCCACGTAAAAAGGTAATTTGATAAAAGTGTGTTTTTAATTATTAACTGCTTTGGGCGATATTTATGAAATAGATGCATGCACTGCTAAACAGTGAACAACGACTGGAAAGATCAAATAATTTAGTTAAACTAAAAAGCAGAATAATGCTTACATCGTGCAATTTGCAAGGAAGCTTAGGGCTGTGACAGACCGGTTACCTGAGAAAGCCCCGTACCAGAAGGACATTACTTGGAGCTTAGAAGCCAGCCAGCTAAGTACAATTTTTTTGACTAAAGCAAACAAAAAATGAGACTAGCTGTTACAAGTATGACAGCAGAACAGGTTTATTAACCATATCTTAACTGCATGCTCGAGCATGGGAGGGCCAGAGTGATTCAGCAACCATATTTCAATTACTTTGACCTTTGAGTCACTTTCAGAATTCCACGTTCATCTGACTCCCGTAAAACATGAGAAATGACTCGGTAGCGAACGCCGAACCTCCGGCAGAATTAAACTGCACCAGACAGTGCTAAGCGCACCATGAAAAGGGTATATGCAAAGATCTGAGTTTGAATACAAAGTGGGTATTTAAAGATAAGAAAACATTATAAATGGCAGTTTCCAAGCTAAACGCACTTAAAGCTACTAGCATAATAGAAACTCGCACAAAAGGCAGGCAAGAAATGGGAGGAAAAGTTGAGGTAAAAGACAGATGCCCACTTTTTGAGCATGCATGGATGTCATGCTTTAATTGACTCCTCTGCCAGAAGCGTCCTCCCAGATGGGAAACGTTCTCATTTCTTGCCTAAAGGCCACTGGAGAGGGAGAGGGGGAGATAACCTGCTGGGGTGGGGGGATCCCTGCACCCAACCCGCCTTGACATTCACTTCTGCTTAGCCCGGGCGGGTAGTCACTTGTGAAAGGAACTGCTTGGGCTGGGAAGGGAGGAGGAGGAGGATCAGTTCCATTTTTAAAGATTCTTCAAAAGTCACTAGACCTGCTATTTTATAATCTATTCCTGAACAGAAAGATCGAGTTTAGCCTCTCTACAAATACTTTATGCGGCTGGAGTTATTTTTCTTTTTTACTTGCAAATATTATCACCCTTGTGCTGGAATACTGAAACCTGGAAGCATCAAGGCAAATTTGTCAACTTCCAGCATACTCCCCATTTACCCCCATATCTTATTTGCACTACCCTCAGCATGGTTTCCTTTCCGTAGGAGATTTCTGTTTCCTGACAATAAACATTCGTTTTAGTCCCATTTTTACTAGAAGGACTCGGGGAGTAGAAGCAGAACAGGGCAGAGATCAACCATGTTTCCAGTCATTTGGAGAGGGAGTTTCAAGGCCGTCAGCCAAGTTACTAAAATTTAATGGCAAAGAGGAAAAACCATGTTAATGCTGACCAGTAAGATTCCCTGACCAGGGACTGTGAATTACTTACTGTATGTTCATAAGACAACGAGTATCTTATCTGCACAAATCAAGGGAAACGGGATAAATGAGAAAGAACACAATACAGTTAATGATTGTTCAGCATTTCTAGGCATTCGCTGACCGAAACCCATAGATTTGAAAACAGTATTCTTATTGTGTTGTACCATGAAGGCAACAGTTGTTTGTACATCTCAGAATTAATGTGGAAAAACATTAAAAATAAGAGTACATTAGTTCAAATAAGTGCCAAAACAAACTTTCAGAGAAGTACAACCACACAGTCTCACACTGATAAACTAGAGATCGCAAATGCGAAGCGAGAGCTCTCGAACTACTCCAAGCAACTCAAATAATCTCTTAAACCGTCTTTCCAAGTACATAAAGGGGGAAGAACAACATGAGGGGTGTTTTTGAGTCTGTACTTTAACCATAAACACTGCTAATTGCTATTTATTTCCCTAAGAAGAAACACTTTAAACCAATACCTGCGGCAATATTTATTACTGACAGCTATTTGAATTGACTTTAAAACTTTAGTTTTCAACAACATGTTTCTTCTGCTATTTCTGTTACTTCAGCGCGGACTGTATCTCCTTTCAGGAACAAGCCCAACTAGCAACATTTTCTTTTGATTTTAGCTCACTCTTCCTGCTTATAGGAAAATCTTAAATCAGAGTTGTTTACCACAATCCAACACAAAGCAGCACAACTGAAAATTAAAAAAAAAAAAAAACCTTCAGCTTTTCAACTTCATTTAATGCAACTGCAGTTACCGACTAAGACGGCAGGACGGCTAAGCCCGTAAAGCATGCTCACGTGCGCAGTAGCATTTCCACTGTACTAATATGCTTTTCATGATGCAAAAATCACCCAGTGGTGACTGCAGCTCAGCTGTTTCAACAGCGGTAAAAACAGTTTAATCCGTACGATGAACGGGACCAAACACTCCTTCAGCAGATTAAGATACACCAGAGTTCAGACTTAACTGGCAAGATAATTAATTTAAAACGTGTTTAAGATGTGCGTTTCCAGCATTTCGCTTTCAACCAAAAAAAGCTCTCAAAGCTGTCCCACGTTTGTGGTCAGCAGATGAACCACCCGCGTCGCACCGGCTCCTTTCCGACCGCTCCGACGGTTCTGACGCAAGTTCTTTGGGGCCGGGTACCGGCAACGACGACATTTCATCTGACCACCCCCACCCCACCGCGGCCCCGCTTCCTACACAACTACAGACACAAAACGAAGAGCGGGTCTTCGCGTTTTCTCCGTCTATCCGCGGCCGCCCCTCACCCTGCCGGGGGCGGCTGCCGCCGGCCAAGAGCGGCCCCCGGGCCGCCGCCGCCTGCGCCCCGCGGGCGCGCAGCCCTCCGCTGACAGGCGGCCGCAGGGGCGGAGGCGGCCGGGGCAGGTATCAATTCGCTTGTTCCTGCCAAGGCGAGCGAGGCCTCGGCGCCACCGGGGCGCCGCGCTGGGCTGGGCTGCGCCGCTCCCCGCACCGGCCGGGGCCCCGCAGCGGGCGGCCGCTCGGGTCCCTCAGGGGCCCCCGGGGCGCCGCCGGCGGGTGCAGAGGGCTGGCGGGAGGGGGGGGGCGGCGGCGGCCCGGGCCTTTCCCCCCCGCGCCGCTGCCTCACCTGAGGAAAAAGCTGCGGAGCCTCCGGCCTCCCTCCCGCAGCTACACCGCAAAATGGAGGCTGTGGGGCCGGCGGCTCCCGGCCGCCCCGCCCCCGGGCTCGGGCTCGGGCCCGCCCCGCGCCCCAAGGCGGCGCGGCGGGGCCCGGCCCGGCCCGGCCCGCGGCGGGCGCTGACCCCGCTCACCCCCGACCCCCTTGGCCGCCTGCGCGGGCCTGCCCCACCTTACCGACGGCTGCCGTGGGTCCAGCGCTCCCTCTCGACGGCGAGGAGGTAAGTCCAAAGGCAGAAGTACCGCCGAAACGAGTAGCCGCGCCAGGAAGCACCACGGGCTCCTACCCCCCAAGGGTCCCCTCACCTTCCCCTTCTAGAGGAAGGACTGACGTCCACGTTGCCGTTTCCCCACGACACCGCTAAAATGAAATTCAGCCCTCACACATGAGGCTCTAAATCAAGTCTATTATCCAGTAACACATGAGGCAGCTTTCAATCAAGTCTATCCTCCAGTAACTGGCAGGTAGTCAGCCAAGGCACCCAGGCTACCAGACGAGCGTCTAACTGGCAAAGTGCATCAAGGGCGTTAGTGGGGCTAGAAGAATGGGTCCTTCTTACCTAGTTAATGAAGATCAGCATCTAGGTCCCAAGAGGGCATAAAGGTAAGACTGTCCTGACTACTAGACTGATTTCTCTAGAAAGAAATCTCAGTTACAGTCCCTTGTACACGAGTAACTGCTGCGGGAGGTGCACTTAGTGTTTTGCTTCTATTTTTAAATCTATTGCAATGTTTATTCATATTATATTTTGAACAGACAATACATAGAATTATTCCTTCCTTTACCCTGTGGCTAATTACTTGGAAGAAATCCTGTTCAGCAAGATGCAGTTTAGGAAGGATGCACCCATGATGCTATGCACTGGTTGCCTGTGATTATTCAAGGCAACTTCTTCCTGCTTTGCTATGATAAGCATGTGCTAGCAGCTCAGAGACCACTTAAAAAACAAGCTCTTTTTTCCCCGTAATCTGGGGCTGTGCTTGAGCGTTAGACGAAACAACAACCACTGCGCTATTTGTCTGTAAAACAGCATTAAGTGCAGGCAGCAGAAAATAGATGGGTAATAATTTACCATGCTTGCCCACTTCAGATGGAAAGCACTCAACAGCACATACAGAATTTGAACAGTGACCTATCTTCAGCAACATTGGGCTTGTTTCTCTCTTGTATGCCCAGAATGTATCAGCAACAACTTTAAGAATTTAATCTTTGCAGCGTCCTTCAGTTGACATTCCCAGTGTATGCCTACTCTTATTTTCACCTCTGTTGAGCTCACTTCTTTCAGGACAGGTATACATTCAAATCCTTGTTTCCATGGGAACCAACAACATTTATAAAACACACGATTCCTCATATATTTTATTTAGCAGACTGCTTGGATTTGAGCTATTCAGGGATTTTGCTCTCAAATACGTAACCGTACTGAGCGCTTTCAATAGCGGAGCCAAAACAAAACTTTCTTTTCCGAGTAACTTTACCGTCGGTGACATAGATCACTTAATGCATTGGTGCTTCTCTATGCTACGTAGGCCTGGTTGGAATATTACTTCACACTTAAATAGTACAAAGCATTACTTTTGATGTTATATTTCAGTCAGTGCAGCTAAAAAGCATACTTGCCCAGACTTTGCAATAAGCAACAAGATCTGTTCATCCTTAAACCACAGGTCAAAGTACAACAAACCAACAGGATACTGCAGTGATCCAAGTCTAAACTACGTACTAAAAAAAGTTTCACTGTCACACTGCCTTGTGACTGCAGTAATTAAAACGTGGATAGTCAAAGTCAGCTGTTGAGCTAACCTTCCATGTGAATAGGGAGTAAAGCAAGTTTTGATCACTTCAAGAAGAGCCATATGTTTGGTGAGCTGCTCAAGCGAGAGTCACTACCCACTGAGTCATGTTAGGACTCCACCCACTACAGTCCTAACATCAAGATTTTGGACAGATCTTACAGCTGAGTTGCAGCCTGGGTCTCTTGGTTCTGTTGGGTGGAATCACACTACAAATAAAAGCCTCACCCTTCTTCAAAGCACACAAGGAAAACCACATGCCAAAACACTACTTCCTCTTTGTAGCAGGCATAAGCGTAAAGAAACTTAAATGACTCAACTTAACAAGGCAAACTTAGTTATTTCAGTATACTAGGATGAAGGTCACTATCAAATGAAATGTAATTCTGGCAGCAAGGATTTTTTTTAATAGCTATGAAACTGCAAATAGTAAAAAAAAAAAAAAAGTTTGCTATTCTCAGCAATATAGAACAATTAATCTTATCTCCACTATACAAGGCTTACAACCAAGCATATGGCTTATCAAAGATGAGTCCCTGGACATACTGCGTCAGTTTAGCACAATGTACGTTCTAAAGGAGGAATTTGGTATAAATTATTTGGGTATTCACAGGGGACTTGACAAGAACCAATAATTAGTTAAACCAGAGAAGACAGGAATTAGCATGGACAAGGATAAATAGCTTGTAAATAAGAACAAAGGCCACGTTGAAAAGGGAATTTGTAGAATTCTGCTAAGTTGGTTTGGGATCAGTTCCAATTTTTTTTTCTTCTTAAGTGAGTACAACACAAAAGTTAGGAATAAGCCAATGATATCTGCTGACAAAACTGTGAGGTATTGCTGATACTGAGAATAATGCAAACCACGAGAAAAATGGGGATGATTATAACATCTAGATTTTTCAGTTAAAAAGTGTCATAATGCCAAGCCATGCATTTAAAGTAATAATTTCCACTGCAAATTGGAGCTGAACTGCAAATGACAGCTGTGAAGAGAGATTTGACAGACTGGGGTATTCAGGCACAGTAGCTGACAGAAACCAAGAGACAAACAAGGAAACAGGAAAGTATTAATGCCTTTTTCTAGCCACTGCTCCATACACTGATATGGATATAGTCTTTATCAGCTAAAGTTCAAGAATTTAAGTTTAAAGTGGGCTGCTAAGTGTTCAAGGCATAGACAAGGCATCAGGAAAGAGGAGGTAAGTTTAACGTGTCAATCTAGCAAAATGATGGCTGCGGTATGGTGGCTACCTGTCATACATAAATACCAGGAAGAGCAGGAAACAAGAACTTTAGGAAGGACAAGTGCTGAGAGAGGATTCAAAATTATAAGGCATCTCAGAAATGCATTTAGGTATATTTAAAGCAATTCAAGATACGGCTGTCTAAGACAGGAAAGAACTGAATTTGTGATTCAGGAACTCCCTTCTAAAGGAAAAAAATAGTGGGTACAGGGAACCAGAGAAAAGAGCAACAACATAGCATCTGTTAAATGCACCAAATATAGCAACACAACATTCTTCCCTTACCCAGAGAAACACATATAAACATGCACTTTCTTCAGTCAAATGCATTAAGAATGTCAAATTTCAGCCACTTCTTAGCTTGACCAGGAAACTAACAACAGCACGGTACAGTCTGCAGGGAGTCCTTTACCTCTTATTCTAATCCTATAGTCAAAATCAGCACTGGAATTGTTCTGTGTAACATCAGTCCTAAGTACCTTACAGCAGTCATAGGAAACTTGACTCTGGCATCCTGCCTATCCACTAGCATCTTCTCAGGAAGAATCCTGTAAATGTCAGCTGCAAGACTTACAGCACAACAGAGCACACAAGCTAAGTACCACCAGCTCTCTCCAATTGCCATCGCTTCTACTTTGTTCCTACTGCCCCAACTTTGATCAGTTGAGGAATATAGAAGCCTTACCAGCTCCCTCCTGCTATTTTAAGAAGTCATTCTTATTAAACACAGTTCACCCTGTAAGTATTAATCTTGATAAAAAATACAAACATAGAATACCTGTATGTGCTTGTGCGTTTTGCATGGACTTGCTCAAAGATGCTAACAAGCACAGTCTTGCCGCACTAAGATGTCAGAACAAATCACAATGTCTGCATGCTAATTAAACTGCAAGTTGTCAGAAGTTACCATGCTCACCGAAAAGACAGTTCACACAAGCTTTCATTGCTTTCTCGTACTGTCAGGAGACACTTCACTGAAGCTCTGTGTCTCTGTTGAGGCTGACTTAAATCCATATCTGAGAAGACGGTCAAAGGCAGCAAGTTAAACCCATTTTATACATTCCTCCAACCTTTCCAAGCGCACACTATACCCAAAGGGAATAACTGTATCAATTGTAAGAGTGAATTCTGTTCCGAGTATTGTTAGGTGTCTGGAGGAGAAGAGGGTCTCAAGGAGAAAGACTCTGCGTCAAGGTAATGACTCGACATCAGCTCTGACGAAGCTAGAATACAAAAAAAAAAAAAGCTTAGCTTTTCAGCAATCAAATACATAAGCTCTAGGTGGTGGTAGCAGAGCCCTTTAAGCAAGGTAGTTTAAAGCCTGGTATTTATCAGAAAAATGTTTACATTTATAACCAAAAAGAAACACATAATACATTAATGGCCAGTAAACATTGTGTTTACTAATGGAAAAATTAATGGAAACAAACTGAATGCTGAGGGGTTAAGAGAAAAGAAGCATCTGCTCATAGAGAAGACACCTAAGGAAAAGGCTGGACACATATTATAGAGGACAGAAAAGTTTAATATATTAGATGAGGGTACTGCTATGACTAAATATAATATATGGTGAATATATGGTGGCATACCCAGAGAAATATCTTGACCATTTAAAGAACGATTTAAGTCAGACAAGTTAAAGCTACGCTTTGTCAAAGCTATTTGGAGCACCATATCCTAAGTGGAAAAAAAAAAGAAAAAAAGAAAAAAGAGAAAAGAATAAGTCCCATAATTAATCCAAGAAGTCTATGATTTATAAATAATAGCAAATTAAGGCCTGAAATCCTTAGTGACATTTTTTGACTCGTGAGCTTTTCCCACCAGATTTTCGCTGTGACTTCAAACTTTTAGATAGGAAATTCCATAGTTCAAATAGAACACCCTTAGAAATTCTTCTGTCTAGATTTGCAAACTCCAGAGAAGGCAATGCCTTTTTCCTCAGCCTCCTAAGTAATAATGATACAGCCTAGACCTTAGTTATGCTTGCAAGAGTGTCCTTCACAAGAATGGTCACTGACATTTGAAAAAAATATTCATAATTCCAGAGTCAGACTAAGGTTCACAGCATAGCTCACCCAGTAACAAAGGTCAGAATGGATGGGATCAGATGTAGCGTTCCTAAAAGGTCAACTTCTTTCCCTCCACTGTACTTCAATTCCATGCACTTGTCACTATGTTGTCTACCATACAGCTGAACCTATAGACTGTGGGCTCTTCTGACATCTTTGCTTTGCAGTACAGTCCTACTAGTTGGGAAGACACCTCAGTCCCTCTTGATGTATCAACATTAGGCTTCAAGTACTTGTAAGGAGCGGCAAATTCCACAATACCTCTTCTATATCAACAATCACAAATTGATCATCATCTTCTTCTGAGAACTTTGTATTTTGTGCATAGCAGCTTATTAAAAAGCTACTGTTTTGAAACATGCTACAGGTTGAATACATTGTTTCTTCTTAGGGACATTCTATCAGTGCTCCTAACAGGGAGTGTAAAGAGTTTAAGTGCAAAGGGAAGAGGTCAGGGAGAGAATAGTGTGCTTTTTTCCCCCCCACCAGAACTGTTCTGTGCAAAAATCAATCCTAAGTACCTTACAGCAGTCATAGGAAATCTGACTCTGGCATCCTGCCTATCCAGTAGCATGTTCTCATGAAGGCACATTCCTTCCTTTTCACTAAAATTAGAATTTAACAGTGGACATCTTGGAGAATTCTCAAAATTGGAACAGCCAGTCCTAAAGTCCTTTTATTCACTTTTAAGTGAATAAAATCTTTTTTTAAAATCAGATGTGAAACAGCAAACAAGGAACAAACTCAGCTTTTGAACATGACCCACAGAATTTGGATTTTGTAACAGGTATGCCATTCTTGGATTTTTAGCTGGCGAATATCAGTTCACATGATTTCAGCAGCAGTAGAAGGTCATGATTCAGAAGATTCACAGTTGATGACCCTCAAACTTTTAACCTCAAAAATTCAATGGAGTATAAGCTTTGCTGTGCTTTTCTTTTGCAAAGATGGAAATTCCAGTAGCAAGTCTTTGCTCAGCCACAAATCCTTTTCAGCCATCAACCCAGTTACTGGTTTAGCTCTCTAAACTTCTACTCTGAGGGCCTCAATTCCATTATTCTTTATTTCCCTTCCCAAAGGGTCAGACTTGCACAGCAACAATACCACAATGTAAACTCATCTGTCTCATACCTTGTTGCTAAAGAAGGGTAGATACACACCACCACTCATAGGCCCACAGTGGCAATTCTGCAGTCCCCCGTGAAAAGCATATTATGTTCAGGATGAGAAGCCACACTTTGTGCGTTAAAGCCTGGGGAAAAAAATTTCAAGTCTACAGAATTTGAGTTACCTTGCATCCATTTTTTCTGAAACCGTTTTTCTCCTCATAGCATTTTTCCCCCCGTCTGTCAAAAGGACATTTGCTATACAATAAATGAGAAGAGGTATCACTGGACAGAAGCCATTCTGGCCAATGGAATGGAACTTTTATTTCAAATACATTCTTACAGTAAAGCTGTATTTTGTCATACAAGTAGATAAACTCAGGAGAAAAAAAAGATTCACCTATTCCCTTTTAAAATACTGGGCACAACTAAACATTAGGCAATTCCTATTCCTTTCCTAAACCATGTTAGGGATTTTTTCAGGGAAATGGAAATAAAGATGTAAACCAAGTCATTTGGTAATTAAATTACGGTCCAATGAAATCTGTAACACCATCATAAAAGAGTGTCTGCTCCTTCTTCAGGCTTTTTGAAGTGTAGGATGGCAGAAGGTTCTTTATAAACTCAGAAGTTTTTCATTGAGAGCAATCTGTGACTGTGTAAGGTTTGCCAGGTAGGTCACCATCAGGAGGTCCTGAGAGGTTTAAAAACAAAAACAAAACACACACACAGTGTGATTAGAAGTATTAGTATGAACAAAGACAGTAGCCTATCAGGGAGATGTGAATTTCCAACACCTTTAAAGCAATTCACAAACAGCTAAAGAAACTATCGTTAGTCTTGAAGATCCTACCCTGAGGAATGCTTCCCTAAGAGGAAGAATGTTTTGGTATTCCCAGGACAGGAAACATTGCTTGTGAAAATTTAACTCTGAGTTCATTTATGTTAACCAGGCAAGTCAAAGGGTATAAGCAAAATTAAAAATTACTTCTAGTCTTCCAGACTGTGGGTGAACAACAGTTCAGAAACTTAGCTTTGTAAAAACCTGTTAGGGAGACTAGATAGCACTAAAACCTTGTTCATGCCTTACGTGTTACCCGGTGAGGCTGTTACATGAGACAAAAGAACTTCAGCTCAGGTAAAGAGAGTTGACAAGTCAGCAATTACCCTTCAAATCCATACTGCATTATGTTTGGTAATTTACATTATATTGTCTAAACACTCTAACAGAAGAATCAATATTGGCTTTCAGATTATTTGCCCAATTCTTAAGTACTTTAAGGCTTGTTCTCTCACTTTCAATTGTTTGCAAGATTATTACGGTGAGTTCCTTTATCCACAGTCAGCTTTTAAAATATCAAACGAGAAAAAAGGCTATATTTGCTATTAACGTGTTGGTATGAAAAGATGGTTTGTTTTGACAAACTTGTGTCTGTAAGACAAACTTTCAAAGTTGCTGGCAATACACTGAAAGAAATAAAACAAACTTACATTGATATTGCTGTTCAACATTGTCTCAAAGTCCTCTGGTGAAATCTTTGGCACCTGATTAATAAGATCCATCAGGAATCGCCCGACAGTGTTGTCAGCAGCCACTTTGCCAGACTAGGTACAGGAGGAAAAAAAAAAAAACACCGAAAAGCTACTACACCATGAGCAAAACTCATGGCACAAACTCAAAACTGTAGCACAAAAAGAGAACATACAAGAAGAAAAACAAAACACAAGCTTCCATCAAACTTATCTGCTGGCTCATGAAAAGTTGGCCTTACCAGTACATCCTCTGCATACTGCAGCACCATGGCCAGGGTATCCTGAATCCTGGCTGAGGCTGATCCCACCTGTTGCAAGTCACTGGACAAGCCAATCACTCGATTAGGGCTAAAACAGGTCTTCATGATAAGATCCACTGAAAGCATAAGTAGAATCAGTGAATAGAACTGACTGCCACAGAAAACAGCTTAAGCCCTTAACTGCTCTCTGGAGATTTGAGGATAACATCAACTTCAACAAGTCTAATCACTATTCCCAGTAGCATGGCAACGTTACCAGGATTAAAAAAAAAAAAAGAAGGAAAAAAAAAGAATTTCCACAGTGCCACAAACATTATGCAGGAGAGCAGAAGGTTTCTCCCTTGCCAGATCTGCTGGATCTTGTTGCTCCAAGTCCACCAGGCAGAAATGTTGTTATCTTCATGGCACAATGACAATAAAATCACACTATGCAATTCATGTTCTATTAGAGTCATCAGCATCTCCCAAAATGAATTTGGGCAACACTGAAGAAAACTCAAAGCAATTTGTCCTCTCCAAAAGTAGTAGTAGTAGTAATAAATAAAAAAAAACACACACACACACATAAACACAGAGTAAACATGCTGCCATGATTTATAAGAAATCTAGTCTACTTCTAAGAGGCAGCACAGTAGCAACTCTAGGTATAACACCAGCCTTAAGTTTGCATTTCTTTTGCATTGCTGCCAGATTTAAACTACTGCACAAAGAGAGCTATCCAATCCCTTTTTCTCACAGCAACCTCAGAAGTTATGAGCAACATTCAGAGAAATGCAGTTTTAAGTTATTAGTGCCTTAATTTGTATTTGTCTCCATTAACTGTGGTGCAAACTCAGATGAAATACCTGTGACCCCCAAACATTAACAAATTAAGGGCTAACATCATCTTAGAACCAAGGGGAAAAAACAGTTAATAACGTTCTGAAATATGATATATCTACCGTCCCTGTGACGGGAGTCCTCAGCCTCTGCCTCCATCTCTCTAGTTTTACCATTTTAATTTCCTAACATTATCTTGTTAGCTTACATCTCATAATTAGCTTGATCACTTCTCTTTCCTAGACTGATATGCTACTGTATTCTGACTCTGTTCTACAATCATTTTGCATGCTCAAGACAGCAACACCATTTGCCCAGAACACTGCTCCACCTTCATCAGTCTTCACCGTCTTGTGTGACAGTACCCCTGCATGAATATCTTTAACAACAGCACGAAGAAAGAAGGTCTTTGCTATTTTGGGCAGTGCAGCACAAGCAGGAACATCTGCGTGCATGAATATGCAGCAATCCTTATATGTAGCCCTCAGCCATAAAACCTAGAACTGCAGATCCTTTCACTCTCCCCAACCCACCAGAAAACAAACACCAAAACTTCTGGTTAGGACCGTAATAAGAAGAAAACATTCACCTCCTATCCGCTCTGTATCATAGTAAACGTACTTCACTGTTAGAGGTGTGAACATCACGCCCATAGTTTTACCAGGGACCCCCATTGGAGCACTAGAAAAAAATAACAAACACCACCAAGTTTTCAGCAGGGACATATTACAGGAAGGAGATAATATATTTCCATCTTGATGATCTCTGTTAACACTGAAGCGTGAACATGAGTAGATTACTCATTCTCACCAAAATCAGCAGTATTAAGAGCCTGGATAACCGAGGACAGGAAATGCACACAAGCATATTATTAACTGCTCATTTTCATCCAAGAATATTCCTAACTAGCCTGATGTTTGTCTGCGTGAGCACATGAAGAGCTAAGTACTGTCTAGTTGCTTCTTGCTTGTAGAGCAAGAATAGTATCCTGAAATACTCCACGGTCTTTGAGAAATCCCTTAAGGAACAAAAATAAAGATGACAAAAACTCAAGTACAAAGCACTCTTAACACCTTTGTTATTTCTATGATCTGTGATTTCTATCTGAAGTTCATTTATGCTTTCAGTATGTAAGATGTCATGGAACAGCTTCTTTTTTGGAGATGCATAGTCAGGAAGCAGTATGATTTTGGCTTTAAAAAAAAAAAAAAAAAAAAAAAGGCCAGGGCTCTATTCTGGAAAGAAGAGAGGTGTTCAGTCAGTACCAGGAAGAACAGTGAGGTGGAATAGTTGCATTTCTCAGTATTTAACCTCCATTACCAATGGATAAAAATGCAGAGGATGAGGGCCAGAAAGACTGATCAAGAAGATGCTGATTATGTTTTAATCACACTGATTCTCTGACGTGTATAACTAAACTGCCCAGCAATAAAGTTCAGTGAATAAAGTCTACCATTCAGACAATAGGAGGGAAGTTAGTGACATTAATGCTAGCTATATAAATCCGGTAAAATGTCACAAAGACGTTCAAAACTCTCTTAAGATGAGTTAAGTGAGAATTCCCTTCTCCTCCTCCAATGAGGAACCAGCTTATGAAAGGTTAGGTCTTTCAGCTTGCGTACGATGGTCAAGACATTCCAGTGGGAAGAAAAACACGATCCCTGGCTCACAACTCTGTTTTAACTACTGCACGTGATTGTCTCAGTGGGACACTGTAGCCCATTGTACTTCTTGTTATCCTGATGGTGTCCCTCTTAGTAATCCAAATATACCCTTCCCAAAAATGCAACTTTCCAAAATACCTGACATAAGCTTTAATGCTCATGCGTCCATTCTGGAGACTTGTGTCCACAGTGAGGTGGATTGGATTGTGCGCTTCCCGGCTGTAATACTCGTGGATCAGGACCGAGTGCTCGGTGATGTCATGACCTGTTGCATACCTTCAAAAACACAAACATAAGGAGCCGTTCTTCCAACACTCAGGTGCCCAATGTTTGCTATTGTGGATATTTAACAAGTTTGTATCCTAAAACACTGATTTCCAAACACTGAGCTGCAGAGGCATACCAAATAGTGTTTCAGCCACATAATTTGTAGCTTTATGACTAGCGGTTCCAGAACTGTAGGAATCACAGTCTGAGCACAAGCATACCTGCAACATGCATAGGACCAACATTTTTGCACCAGCCACACAGAGTCAGTACAGCTGCTGTCAAACACCCAAGATTCAAGCATCTCTCACTACGCTCTGGACCAACTCCTTATTTCAATGTAAATCAAAGCATGCTAATTGAATCCAGCAATAAGCCACCAAGTAGATCTTCCACAGATGAAACATCTCAGTGCTGGAGACAGGACTTGTTAATCTAGATCCTTTATCTGGTCTGCAATTAGCGTCCTGTATGCATAGGAAAACCGTCATTACATCTGTGGTTCACCGTGCCATTAAAAGATTGTTGAGAAAACTGAGCATTGTGCTTGCAGAATTTTGCTCCGTAGAAACAGAGCTATGCTATTTTCCAGGATCAGAGAAGACATGGACAGACTAGTGAAACTATCTGCTCCATCCACACACCCAGAGGCCTAGACACGGATTCTGTCCCTGTAACACCCTCCTGATTCTAGCCTGGCCTCCCAAACACAAGTATTTTCCACCTTTTCTCAGCAGAGAACTTTTCCATGCTCAAACTGAAATCACAGACTCATCCTGAGGTCTTAGGTACTTGAAACTATTTTTGTGTTCTCTCTTCTTTCTAACCAGTTATCTTCCATGGCACAGGTTGTATTACAGGTCACTAAATAGTTCTTCTAACAAATCCGTGCAAGCATTCTGTAACTCATCACTCTTCTGCGATACCTTTTCTAGATCTAAACCAAAGTAAACACTGCGAGTCTCTCGAACTGTTTCCTCCTATTAAGAATTACAGCAGTTTTACAACTGCCTGTGTGTAACGGAGCTGCAGAACGTAACTGCAGGCATCAGGGCTCCTGTCTTAACCTGTGACAAGAACTATGCATTTCAAGCAGCTTAACAGACCTACACAACTGCTTGCATGTTCCTGCCCAAGGAGAACTTACCAGCCCAAGATGATCTCGCTAGGAGACACCTTCTTGTGCAGCTCATACATGTTTTTGGCAAATTCCATATCGACTGCCACCTAAAAAACGTGACAGCACAGCCAGCTCTAACAAGAATACTTGAATTTTAGCACGGGACAGCACAGGGAAAACCCCCAACGCTTGCCATCAGCGGGAGCTCAGGGAAGAGCAAGGGCACCCCGCCGAAGTCACCGGGCCCGGCCCGCCCCGCCGCCGCCGGGTACCTCATCCTCGGACTCGTTGTGAGGGACGGAGAAGCAGTTGGTGACCTCCACCGAGTGCTTGTCCACGGTCCCTGCGGGGAGGGCAGCGCGGTTAGCGCGGCGCCGCGGCCGGCCGGCGTGGGGGCTGCCGGCCGCCAGGGCCGCGCCGGGGCCGGCGAGCGGCTCTTACCCAGCAGCGTCCCGATGACCCGCGCCGCGCCCTCGTTGCGCCGCTCGAAGCTGTCCACGATGGAGGCGAGCACGACCGGGTGCAGCCGCACCACGCGGCCGCCGGGGAAGGGGCCCGAGAGCGCGGCGGACAAGGGCGCGGCTGGCGGCGGCGCCGGGGCGGCGGGCGGCGCCGGGGCGGCGGGCGGGGGGGCGCCGGCGGGCGGGGGGGCGGCCGCCGCCGTGGGGCTCGGTGCCGGGGCGGCCGCGGGAGGAACCGAAGCTGCGGTGGGAGCTGTCGCCGCCATCTTGCGAAGAGAGAGGCGGAGAGGGGGCTGCGCCAGTAATAATTGGCTGGCCTGAACGCCTGTCATGCAGTTCTGCCTCCCATTGGGCAATGAGGCGCCCAGTAAGTCCCTCCTCACATCTGTTAACCAATCTGAGGAAAGCTATGGGGGAAGGCACCCTCTGATTGGAGGGAGAACGCACCGTCTTTAGCGCGCTCTCTGGGGTCCGGCAACTTTTTCGATTGGACCCTCCGTGCCTGTTAGCTCCTTCATTGGCTGGTGAGGCTCCCACTGCTGTCTGTCAGTGTACGGAGGCCGGTCTATTGGTTGTGACCCTTCTGTTCCCGCCCCCCCGGGTATAAGGCA
Organism: Struthio camelus; assembly: GCF_040807025.1. Classification (NCBI taxonomy): domain Eukaryota; kingdom Metazoa; phylum Chordata; class Aves; order Struthioniformes; family Struthionidae; genus Struthio; species Struthio camelus. The sequence continues at coordinate 24,474,384 of NC_090948.1, read as the reverse complement.
GGGGCGGGATTTATGCTTTTGTGTGTAGCATTGAGCCCTTGGCTGGTTGTGTGCAGTCCTCTGGCTTTCGTGAGTGTCGCCTGGCAGTCCCTCGGGGCTGGAGACCCCTGCTGTGGGCAGGCAGTAGGCCGGGGTCCTGCTGAGTGCTTCTGAGCTCCTCAGGGTCTTCTGGGCCCTATTGCCTCTGTGGCCCTAGTGCTGTTGCTGGGCCTTTGTTGGCCAGGCACCCTGGCACCTGTCACTGTTGATGGCAGATGGCCACCAAGGTGTTTGGGCAGTGGCAGCGCAAGTGGTGGGCCCAGCCCATGGTGGCGGAGCCGTTACTGCTGCCTTGACCTGCTCGCAGCGAGGGTGGAACCTGCCAGCGCCTCTCCTGCTATGTCCTGCGGTGCAGAGGCTGTGCCACAGCTATATGAGATGTGGTAAGCACGGCAGCCTGTAGGCCTCTAGCGTGGGAACAGTGTGGCACCAAGCTGCGGAGGTTACCTGGTAATGCTGTATGCCAGCACTATGCAGTGGTGGCACTAATGGCCCCATGAGGTGCTGCAGTGCTGTTACCCCTGTTTTTAGATCTTCCTTCCCAGTGAGGAACAAAGTGGTTATCAGGTATCACGTAGAGAGTGAAACTGAATGTTGATCACCTGTATCCAAGGCTTAATGGTTATCTAACAAATTGATTTTGTGGATTTGTTTACCTATTTACTTGTACTCCAAGTGTCCGCTCACAGGAAACAAAGCAACGTGTGTTGGGCCGGTATGGTTATAAAATAAACTATGTATGCTTTTGATGACTGGTAAGGATACTGGGTTCTTGTTGCACTTCCTTTTCCCTCTCTTTGCCTTCTGCCTGCAGCTGTTATCTCAAAAGTTGCAGCGACATGACAACAGATCTCTGTCTTAGTCTAAAACTTTTTCCTCACAAATATTAATTTGACAGACTTCAAGGGAGAATTTCAAGTGTCTTTGAAGTATTTGAGGAGTCTTGCATCCTGATAAAATGTTTAGACCAGTGAAGCTATGCCAGGCAGAAATTAAGTTTTCTGGCACCACTTTGTCAATCAGATGACTTCTTGAATGATTGAGAATCTTTCAAGGTAGTTGTTTCCCAAGTATAACAGAGAAAAGTGCTGTGCTGGTTATTGCATGGAGTGCAATTGTCTTTGCTCTTACATGGATCCACTTTGGGCTCCTGAGACACAATTTCCTAGATTTGGGTTACTAATTAAAGCCCTTTTAACATCAGAAAGCATTCTGTCAGGACTGGGGGCTTTTGGAGATTTGTCTACCTCATCAGCTGAGGGGAGATTATCAACAGATGACGAGCAGTTCCTACCCAGTCGTTGAAGACCATAAAAGGAGCAGCTCAACAAAAAGAATTTGTTCTAGCAGTTTGTGTCTCTTTTCCATAAGCAGGGTGCACCTATCACAGCTACAAAGGCGATTAATCCACTGATGTTGGGAACATGCACAGCTTTCATCTTTCTGTGAAAGCACCTGGTGGTCTGTATGCCAGTGAAGACTGACTCTCCTGTTCTTAGGCTTCTGCTATGCAGCCTTCGTTTCCTGTAGGTGTGCCTGGGTTCTAAGGTTGTGTGTAAGACTTAAAATGTTCCTGGAGCTTTGATGTGTCGTTGGGAAGTCAAACGTGTGAGGTATGCTTATTAGAGAGCAGCTGTTTGATCTCACTTCTATTTGCATCAAACTGGCTTTGATGCTTAATTTGACATAGTCACCTGCTGATTCAGGTGAAGCAAGCAAGGCTCTTGAAGACCTGACCATTATAGCTTTATGCTGCAGCCTTTAAAATTGGTCAGCTTAGTTTGGAGCTGCACTTGTGCTTTGAAATTAGCAACTGGGACAGCCTTCCTTAGTATGTTGATGTCAAGCTGCTGAACAGCATGCCAGAGTGTGTGTATAGTGAGTAAGGATGGACAGTCTAGATCTCCAAAGTCAAAGATCAGCGGTCAGCTCACACAAAGCTCAGTTTATACAGAGATTGTTTAATGGTAAGAAAATCAGTCATGTGATGCTGCTAGGACCTAAGGTGTCCAAGCTGCAAAACTGTTCTTGCTTGTTGTGTGACTTGTGGAAAATGTAGGCCTTCAGAACTAATACTGTTTCGCAAATAATCAGTTTATTATTTGAGATGGGAATTTACCAGTGACACATCAGGACTGCCTGTCACTGAAAACTTAGTGTCCGTCTCTGAAGTGATAAAGATGTTTAGCTATTACAGGACAATCTATCTGCCTAGAGGATAAATGAAAGAAACGTTCTCACATGAACACAGATCAGTGTGGTACCACAGGGCCTTCTGATTTTACAGTTTTTGTTGCGTAGTTTCCCTCCATCTTGTTTTGACAGTAAAATGACTTTTTAGCTCTGCTTTTGTAGGATTTCTCTTTACAGTTCTTATGTGGTCGACTCATTACTGCATATGCTATTGTGTCACCTGCACAGATGGTGTATAATCCCTTTATCAGTAGCTATCCCCTCATCTTGCTTATATTACTAGAAGCAGCATCACTTCTAGCACTGAGGAAAACTGTTTCTGTAGTACAGGCAAAATAAAATATTTACAACTTATTTCATTCACTGTTTCAGGAAGAGGTTTCATCTGGTTAGTTTCATGGGATTAGGTCTGATGGTTTTTATTCCATTATTACAACAAAATTTTCTATTGTGTTCTGTCCAAGTTAAAGTCTTTCAGTTATTTCTGCCAAGAGGAAATCAGTCAGTGAGCTTACTGTTTATTTTACATAATCCTACTTATTATCTTATACTTACATAGAAGAAAATGAATATCAAGTCTCACTTTCTGAATCACTTCAGATTTCTTGCTTGGAAGTCTGTGTCTCCAGCCTTCATTGTGCTCTCAGACTCTCTTTGCTTTCTTTTATGCCAAGTTAACAATGCTTTTGTGATTTACTGGTTATCTGTGTTTTTCAGGGGCCATATATTCTACCATCAGTCCAGGGCTTTTATATGGTATAGTCATAGGCAGTGATTTATCTCCATGTTAGCAAGAGGCATTCAAGCACTTCGCCTTTTGCATAATGTTTAAGGGGCTACTCTAATTATAAAAGAAATAATACTGACATGTGGGACTTATAGAGGTAGCATGAGAGTGAAAATCCAAATACTACCTAAAAATAATGAGGTGTAGTATTAATTGCCTGCTGCACCAATGTAAAAATATAACTTTCATCACCATGCTAACTTTAGAGAAGATATCAGGTGTTCAAAAACAGCACTTTGAGGATTGCCGTGTGCTTGTTAGTCACTATGTAGAAACACAGAAAACCAAGCTAAAATAAAGGTAACTTCACAAAAGAAGTTGCAGTGATAGTAAGTGAAAGTAGCGAAGATAAATGTACACAAGCTGTCATAGGCAGGCCAACAGATACTTTCACAGTCAGAGCTTTACACTCATTGAAGAGGAAGAAATATATACCAACTGAGTGAATGATAGCTGTGGGGTGGCAGGGGACCCAAACCCTAGCAAACACCAAATGCTACAATATAATTGTCTCAGACGAGTGTCGAAAATATTGAACTGTAAAAATAAGTCCCTAAATGATTGATTTAGCTGTTCAGAATTCTTTTATGTACCAAACGCGTTGCTGCTTGTGGTGTGTTAGAGATGCCTTGAAAATGACAAGGTGAACTGCGTCTACAAGTCCTTTTGGTGGAGGAGGCAGGTTTCTGCTGTTGCAGTAGTGTAATTCCTCAGGACATTTCACTATAACTGAGAGCAGGCTTCTCCCGAAGAGAGGGTAGGGTGGGTTGGTTTTTTTGTGGGGTTTTTTTGGTAGTACTAGAAAAGGTAGGCAGTTATCCAGGAGAAGAGAAAATTGCACTTCATAGCACCCTAGTATTCAGACATGGGGCTCGATTTTGAAGATGCAATAAAGGTATTAAATCACAGAAGACGTGACTGGATCTGTAGATAAGATTTGAACTGGTGGTCTTCAGTGGTGTTCAGTAGATTGTAACTAGCTAATTAGTTTTCCTGTACAAGTAAATTTAATATTGCTAAAATGTAGTGTCTTGACAACTTAGAGGGTTAAGAGCACTGGATCTGCCAAGCAGATACAGAACGAGCAGCCAAAGAGTCTTTCCTCATTCTGTTCTTCTGGTCTCGGGAGGAACAATCCAGAAATAAAGGGAAGAAGAAATGGGAGAAGATCAGCAACATAGTTGGAAAATAAAATATGATTTTTACAGAATAAAAATGAAAATTTGGAAGTTTGAATAAGAATTCTTAGTATTAGTGAAACATGGGGGATTTTACAAGACAATTGCAATTAAATATCTTAAGAAATGAAAAAGAAAGCTTAAGGTTTAGAAATTCTCTAAATTCTGGAGGAGTCTTCTGTTCGTTTGCATACTGTGCCTCTCCTCCTAATGCACAAAAGCATACGTTCACCAGTGCATCCCCTATTTTCTTCTGAACACTTTGACAATCTGCAAATGCCAGCTCTAATATTCTATATAAATGAAGCCGTGTATTTTATCAAGATCTATGTCACATTTGTAACTATAAAACTGGAGTGAACTCATGAAAACCCTGTTAGAATTTGTACTGTGCAAATAAACTCTTGGCTAGATTATTTTTGGAAAAGTTTCACTTGTTCTCAGATCCTGGCCAAGATCATACCCATTCTTTGATACTAAACGAAGGAGCATAAAAACATAGTGCTATATCCATTATTTCCCCCCAGTTCTCTCTGTTGGCTGCAGGATATTCAAATGCTTATGGCAGGGAATAAGACTGTCCAGATAAAAATGCAAAAGTTTATAAGGCAAGAAATCCATGTGCAGGTATTGCCGTAGAATGTAACTGCCACACCGTAACTGCCTGTTTATTGAGGAAAATCAGAACTCTGTAATAGTAGTGCTCCAGATTACATACACATATTGCAGACTTTTGCAAAAAGACAGATTGTGTTGGTTAGGGTTGTTCAAAATACGGGATATTTTACTAGGGCAGGCTCCAACTTTTTGGACCAGTTCTCTCTGAGGCACTTTTGTCACTTGAAGTATTTAATGAGAAATCACTTACGGAGTACAAACCATCGGGGAATGTGAATGCCTCAGATACATTGATTGAAACACATAAGAAGTAGAATCTTACCTTAATTTAAATGTACCATTGTCTAGATTTTGTTTCTGAAAATATAAGGAAAATGCATGACAGGAAATAAAAGAATGAAGGAAGAATAAAATGTATAGGAGGTAGAGAAAACGAAATTGGAAACAAGAAATAGGAATGTTTTGGCAATGTGAAACCCTTTGGCATGTGAGATTTATGATCTGATAGGAGACCTTGTAGTAGCTCCCAGGAGACAGACCTGAAAGAAATAGCTTATATGCCTGAAAGGTAGTATGCTTTTTTTAGTGTTATCAATTGATTTAATGAAATATATTCTCTCTCTCCCTTTCAGCCAGGAAAAGATAACTCGTGCTAGGTGTTTTCTGAGATATCAATCTTCTCCAGGATAGACCTCACCCTCAGGATTGCTCAGATGATTATATAGCTGAAAATGAGTCACACTTGTGTGTGTTTTGGTTGTTTATTTTTTAGAGGCAGGGGGGCTATCCCCAATTTGAAAAGCGCAGGGGCAATGCATGAATCTTGTGCTTGCCCTACAGGCATGAACGTGGGAGGTAAAGTCTCATCCTGCCTCCACGTCTACGCCTAGCCGTGCAGAGTACGTGTCGGCCTGGTGAGCGCGGGCGGAGGGAGGGTTTCCCGTGTCCCGAAGGGTTGCTTTGCCGGAGGTGGTGCCGCTGGGGCTGCGCAGAGACCGGGGAGAGGGGGCTCCGTGCGGCCGCCCTGCCAGATCTAGTGCTCGGGCCTGGAGCAGGCTGTGCCCGCAGGGAGGCGCTCTGCACACGCCCTCTCGCACACGTACAGAGATCTTGCATAATATCAGGCGGTTAATTAGTGCCAGCCCACTTTTCTGTGGTCTTAAATCATTGCCTTTACATGAGTTTCATGCTTAATTGGCTTTACTGATTATTGCCAAGAGATGCAATTTTATTTTCCTCTGGTACTAAAACAATTAGCTGGTCACAAATGCAAACCACATCCTTTGTAATCACTTAATGCAAATTAATTACTAACTTAACTACTGTCTACTTTGAAGAAAGTATCATAGGTAGGAGCATGTGCATAGTACTTTTTCCGCCAATATTTATTGCAGGTATTTCCATAACATGCCAGTTTCTTCAGTTTGTGAAATTAAGGTAGCCAGCCTCTGCGTCGTTCATGAAGAATATCGCACAGAGCTGTACTCAGGGATGTCAGGGAGGCGCAGTCCTGAGATGTGCTGTACAACTCCAGATTCTACTGAAATAAATGGGAATAAAGAGTGTTTTGAGCCTTTGCAAACAAACACTCCAACATCTTTCAGGACATTCCTGTAACTTGATCTTTGATCGTGACTGTTTCCCCCTTTTGGCTCAAATCATGTTCAGAGTCAGGTTTCCAGTGAAAGGCATTTCATCTATCAGTAGCCACAGGCAGAATAAAGAAAGCTGGTGGATATTTTTACCTTATTACCCTTGCTGGTTCTGTTTTCTGTGAAATGAGTGTTTTTAAACTTTGAGCTGTGTAGTGCTGAATAGCCTGGCCCTCTTCTGTTCACCAGTTAATTTCATGGGACTCATATGCTTAAAGTTAAGTAAGGACATAACTGCTTTACTTGGTCAGTGCAAGTATGCACAGTACCTTGCAGGATCAAACTTTGTGCCATGATATTTACATTACATTCTTCCTGCCTGCCCCATGCAGTGAGAAGTGAAGAAAACCTAGCTATGATTCCTGGCTTTTCTTTTTTTTCCTGGGTAGTTTGGGGCAGAAGTGCGACTGTCCTTTCAGTGTAATCAGTGTGAAAAAGGAATCTTTGGCAGGCAGCCTTTAACACAGAGTCCCTTTGTCTGGTAACTTGCTGCTACTGTGCTCTACTTAAAAGCATTTGTAACAGAGCAGTACTGTGTCCGTGAATACCTACCGACATCCAAATAAAATGAAGTGTAATGTCATTGATTGCAGATCAGTATGAAAGTCTTTGTGTAGGCAGATTTCAAATATTAAAAACTCGTAATTCTTGTAACAGCTAATGTGTCAGTGGGCCGTTTGTGGAAAAACAGCATCTCTTTTCCCAGTCCCTGGTTCTTACAAAATTGTTTTACAGCTTTGCTTCTCTTATTTGTGAACATGTCCTTTACAGCTTGGGTCAAGTCACCACTTTCCGCACATTTGAGCCCAGACAAAAATAGCATATGTCCCCATCAGCACTGAGCTGGATCTTTGGGACTGGTGCTGTTACATATGTGAACAAGCACAAGCATCTGCTTTGGTATTTTGAAGTGGAGTCTGCGTGCACGAGTGGAGTAACTAGACTGGAAAAAATATATATTTCATTTGATGGTGCAGAGAAGCCTGCCTAGAGATAGAATGGCAGAAGTGTTGTAAACTCTGAGGATTATTTGATTTTTACTCCGCTAGAGTTTAACAGTGTTGTATGTGCCCTTACAGCACTATACTCTTCCCCCTCCCCCCCCCACCCCCCCAGTATAAAGCAGCTGCATTGTGACGCATTAGATAAGGGAGCAATGAGGGAGAAGGTATTTGTTTGCAGACAGAAACAGGAGTTGAAAAGGAACAGATGTAATGAAATCTAGGGGACAGTTCTATGCAGGAACTTGGGAGACCTGAGTACTTGTTTCTGCTGCTGACGTGTTTGGGTGACATTAGGCAAATCACTCACATAACTGAAGTAATGACGAAGACATGCTTTGGGTAGTGTTTTAGCTCTTTCAATGTTAAGTGCTTGATAACAGCTAGGTAGTATTATTCTGCTCCTGTCTCTGCCACTGATTTTGGAAGAGTCATTTAACATTTATGTATGCCTCTGTTTTCCACATCTGAAAATGTGACTAATGATACCGTACTGGCTAGGTCTGTATATATATTTACAGACAGGCTATTGAGGAGAGACAGGAAGGACCTTACTCTTTGAGGAAACAGCTTTGAGAGGAAGCTGAAAAGTACATTTCCTCACCCAGTCATTGTGGATGGGGAGGAAGCCTTCTACTAGCCTAGGCAGGAGAAGGGATGGTAACTGCCTCTGCACTGTCTTCCAATAGTAAATGAAAGTAGTTCTTTTGCTGAGCTGAGCTCATGCTGCTGAGACCTCAGATATAGCAGCAAAACGTGCTTACACTTTATATAAACCTGTTCATTAGGAAAGTTTGGGCTCTGCTATAGTATTAACAAGGGCTCCTTTTGCTAAATGCTGCCCTAGCCAATCTATCTGTGGATTTGAAATATCCCAAGTGCTTGGCTTGCATGTAAAATCACTTTTCTTTTTCTGGTTGCCAATCTATCTTTCTGCATCAGAAAGTCTGACACGGTATGGGCCAGGTGACCTGCCTATGGCTGGGCAAACTGGCCCACACAAATAGAGAATTGAATCCAAGCTGCCCAGTACTCAAACTGAACCCCAAGCCCCTAGAGCACCGTTCAACTTTGGTTACTGTGGCAGGTAGGGGAGCACGCACGCACAGTTAATTAGGCTGTTCCGGTGGCTTCCACCCTCGTTCTGAAAAGTCAAACTGCTGTTTGCAGGTACAGCTTCACAGCTAAGTGCTCACCCCCAGGGTGACTTGGCCTGAGAAGTTGAGAATTTCCAGAGCTGTTTTTAGCTGTTCTGGGGACTTTCTGTTCTAATTCTCCGAAACATTTGGGATTTGCCACTTACTGTTCTGGATGACATCCCTTTGCATCTCTTCTTGCATTGGAATAAATTATAAGAGCTGATCCATCACTGAAATACCATCCTGGTCATTTGTTTTCGTGGCTGCCAGCAAGGCTGCATTCTGTTGATGGCTGATTAATTTAAAGGAGATATTCCCTTACCATGCCCCATCATCTTCCCTTAGCTAGTTCTGTCTAGAAATCCTTCTCTTTTTTTCGTCTGTTCCCTCTCAAGTTCACAGTGGATTCTCTCAATCTCTGAAAATACTGTAAATCTTCCCTCCCAGATCCTTTTGTTTTCAGAAAATCTTGCTTACCAAATATGAATAAATTGCCTCATTTTTAAATACCATACACTCATCTGTATTTGCCTGGGGATGCTAGGTTTAGTAAGTGCGTGTTATCTTAAAGACAGTGGAAGTCACCTTCTTCTGCATGTTAAATCTTATAGTTGATTGTCCGTGTTTAGCAAAAATGAGAAATCCCTTCTTAGTTTCTGGAACAAAAGATTTTTTGGACAGTAGGAGGAACCTGCCCTGAGAAAAACTTACTAGTAAGAGGTCTCCCAAAGGCTTTAAATGGTATGAATATGTAGGTTTTGTGGTCTTTAAAAGTACTATTCAGGTATTTTCAGGATCAAAGTATATATGAGGTCAGTGAAGAGGAAGGCAGGGCATGTATGAGATGTGAATTAAATATTTTACTTCTAGAAACATGTAACTGGTCCCCTGCCTCAGTGTTTGCCAGGAAGGAAAGAGGCTTTTAAAGTAATATGCAGAGCCAAATTTTCTAAAGAATACCAGGATAGCCTTCAAGCCTAAATAGCATTTCAAATTAAATGAAGATCACTGAAAATTCCTATTTTCTCTCTGGAAACTAATCTCCTTGGAGTCATACGTTCTGTAGGTCTGATTCTCCACAAAACGGACAGAAACTGTCTGCTCAGGGGAGAGAAAAACTGGTCTTTTCCAGCAATGCCACGTTGTGGTGTCCTCTACTGCTCATCACAAATGCAATCAGCTGTTACCACCCCTTTCATCCACACTGGTGAAGCAGCTTTTCTAATGAGTTGCTATTCCAACTAATTTTGAGTGAAACGGACTGGAGAAATGTCTGAGCGTCCCTGCTGAAAGGGGCTAGCAGGTACCTTCCAGAAAAATGGTAGGCTTAAGCAGCTGAGTGTAGACCGTGGGGCAGTAACTTCCTACGCTAATACAGCTTTTGCAGTTTTGCCTACATCCCAGTGACATCCAGATGCTCAAGATGGAAATGGGAACCCAGGGAAATTGGAATTCCATCCCTTTCACCACCACAAGCTTCCCATGAAACCTAAAGCAAGCATCTTGGAGCCATGCTCAAATCAAGTTTTACCTCAGTCCCTGCACCCAGAGTCTTGTATTGGCTGGATGCGGCCTTCAAAGATAAACCTAGCCTGCAGGAAACAAAGCTCAGGGGTGTAGGTGAAATACTGGCCGTTTGAATGTAGCTCTGGGTCTTTCTGCATCAGAGTAAAATATGGATAATAGCACCAGCTTGCTTTACAGGAGAATTATGAAGATAATTAAAGTTTGTTAGAAGCTCAGATATTCTGTCCTGGGAGGTGGGTGAGTACTCTGGATAAAAGCAGAGTGAAAGAAGCTTCTCTGCATCTCTTCTGTAAAGCATTTTCTAACGCTGGCAATCTGCAACCTTTCAGCAGGGTTTAAATTCACTCTCAAAAAGAAAAGCATCTAACTCTCTGTGGTACTGTTTGCTGTTTCTCAGTTTGAAATCAACTAGTAGAACCCCAGAGGGTTTCTTGAACAGCTGAGTGTTAAACACAGTCAGGAGCAAAGATCAATTGAAAACACATTTAGATTTAAGCTCCCTGGCTTGCTTTTAATTTCTTTGAATCAGCATTGGGAGTTATTACCATGGTCAGTCTGGCCTTTTATTTATTTCATGGCTTATTCATATAAGCAATCAATTTCTGGGAGGCCCAACTGCTTTTTGGAGTTTTTCATCGTTTTTGTTTAATTTCTTCCAAGTATTCTGAAAGTTATCAAATAATGTTGTTTTTAAATGCATAAACATTGAATAACACTTTATTGGATGCAATGCTTTATGAGTCTAAAGGGAAGCTGCAAGAAACTCACTTTGCCAACAGAATTTGGGTCGTAGGACTTAAAGCTTCAGTAGCCTTCTTGAGTTGGGGGGTCTGGATTCATGGCAGCCTGGATTATTATTTGCTCAGATGGAGCTATACAGGCACAAAAGGATATATGGCTCCAAAGAGTTTGCATTTGAGATAGAAATAGGGAATAGTTAGTAGTTTTGGCTGAGCTTACTTAACGCCTTTAGGTGACAGGAGGGTGAATCCTAAATGCAGTTTGTAGCAGCCTTTGCGCGTTAAAACCGTTGAGGCACCTGCAGTTATACCCACTGGCTGTTCTGAGCCCTGAACTCTTTCTCTGGTGTAAGGTTCATGCTGCAGTATTGCCACCGTGCCAAACACATGGTTCTGTTGCAAGTCCTGCGATAATTGGTGCATTGTGGGTTTTTTTGTCTTTTTAAAAACGAGACATTGTAGTCCTAAAGTAAGTGAGACTATTAGCTTTCAGAGCTTTTTTAAATTATACTTTTAATTCTTAATGTTAAAGAAGAAAATTCTGACTATGTGAACACTATATTGAGCAAAAACAAGCATTGCTAATATGCAAAACCTTTTACCTCCTTCTCTGTATTTTAAAACCACTTGCATGATTTTAGGGAGCTTCAGTTAGGATATTTGAGTGGCAAAAGCTGATGGCAATATAGGAATATCCTTGAGAAGAAAATAACAATTAAAACACAAACGTACGTTTGCAGCTAGACCAATACATGGCAAATAAAATGCAATGCAGACCTACTCAGAATAGTGGAGGTATGAGAAGGCCAAAAGTTGCGTTAGTACAGCACCCTTCCTGGACTAATACAACCTTCTCAGTGGGGCCACTTAATTTCTGTACTCAGGCAGCTATATTATGTCCCATACTCAAGCTCAGATGCCACAGCTATCTCTGTATGGCACTGTTTGTAGTGCAGGGATATAACTTCACAGAATAATAAACATGTGAACAAACCACGTTGCTCAGCAGAGATCCCAGGCTCTGAGTTAATATGCTCAACCTTCTTTCTAAGGGAATAGCGTTATTGATAGCTTCAATATACGACAGGCTACTCATTAAGAATAACGGTAACCTAGAGTCAGCTAACTATATTTTCAGTGTGGCTCTCCTAACAAGCAGACACTGTGCAGGTGGTAATCAAATGATAAGTAACACAGCATCTATAGCAAGGCTGGGGGTTGTGGGAACAAGTTAGTGGACTGTGGAAGGTACTTTTTCCTTTTTGTGCCAAGCCTTGTACTTTATTGTAGGTATACGGAACCTCACAGGACTATATAAGCCAGTAGTTAAGAACTGCAGAGCTGCTGATGGTTGGCTACAGCAAGTTAGCACAAGCTTCACCTTGATGTGTCTATTACCCTTGGATGACTGTGAATCTTACAATAAAACTCCTCAAAGCTGGTGGGATGGGGTGCTAGTCAGAGCTTTGCAGAAGCATTTTCAGTTGGGAACACTTCTTGTTTCTCTTTTTTTATGCCTTTTCCTTGAAAACTCTTATTTTGTGTGCTTTTTTCAGCCTGTTTGCTGATAGTTACTCTGTGCTCTTATATTTCATGTCAATAGTCTTGGAAGAGCGTTCCTTCAACTGAAAGCTGCAGTTCAATGTTGTGTTGCTAGTTGGTACTCAGACAAAGAAAATATGGCTGTCTGCATCGATAGTGACTTTGAGCATAGTCCAATATTTAACAGGGTTTACTTAAGATGTTGTTCCATCTTTATCGTCTTTATTCAGCCTAAGAACTTGAGTTGTATTTCCTGTGTACTAGCAAGCCTTTCCTAAGACGTAAATCTGGCTGTAGGTTCATAAAAGTAGCAATTTGAGTGTATCTTAATTGTTGCTCAACACGTTTGATTTGTTGGCTGAACACTAGTGACAGGACACACACTGTGCAAACAAAACATAGGCCTTAAATCCCTTGTTTTAAGTTCTATGTCCAACTCCTGTTGCCATAGGAGAAGATCTTCTGGGTTTTGGGTAAAATTTTGGAAAGGGTCAAGAAAGCTTAGTTAGGATGAAATCTTTGGTTTCTACTGTCCTTTAATCAAATGTAAAAAGAGCTTCAAGGGGTTGCAATAATTTCTCAATTTGATTTTGGCTATTTTGCAGCCTATCAAAAGAAGTTGTCCTTGACAAAAATGATATTTTGAGTATCTGCTCTCAAGCGCTGGAGCCAAAAGATTGCTATTTAATTTGGCAAAATACCTTCCCAAGAACAAGACTGAGAATTGAAGCTGAGCCAAAATAAGCTCTAACAGATGTTCAACCTAGAAAGCACTAGACTGAATGGCTAAAATGTTGAAAGAGTACACCAAGAAAAGGGAAGGGCAGCTATCTAGTCCTGGTTGTGACTTGCTGTGTGGGCAAGCTGCATCCCTTCTGTCCTAGGGGTCCGCCAACTAGAGGACATATTTCGCCTGTCTGCCACCTCACTTCAGTTTCTGGGGCTTAGTCCAATTCTTGCTGTGAGTACTGCTGTAATCAGCAATAGGCCTGCTTCCTTTCATAACAGCTGAGGAGCATGCATTGTGATTTCCTAAAGACTCTGTTTAGCTTGCACCATAGAAACTCTTTGGATCAAGAGGTTCCGCTGTGGCCTTCCGTTCATGCTTTCCATGACATACCTAATATGCCCGAAAAAAAAAAAAAAAGTTTCAGGTGCTAGTGAGATCTGAGAACTGCTAAAGCTGCACTCCGGTATGAATTTAAGCTGATCTGGTCTACACAGTGCTGCCTTTCCTTCCCTTTTGTTGGTTCTGGCCTGTATCCTCATGTAATGCTATCTTAGCTCTCAGATCTGGTGAAAAAGCTAATAACTTTCTTGGTGTGGTTTCTTTTAGGGCAATGGAGGAGTGTGGGACTCTAAGGCAAGGCAGAGCAGGGCTGTGATGGCCAGCAGTGGGATTGATTCAGCATGCTGCAGCAGTACAGCTTGGTGATGCTGTTCTGTGATGGTTTAAAGTGATTTAAATCTGTGCTGCTGTGGTTCCATCCACTCATGGCTGCACATTCCTGCTCTGTCCCTTGTGATGGTACTTATATGAGCTGGAGATTTTCTTGGTTTGACTTTTTAGTTTATTCAGTGAGCTGATGCTGTTCATTGCATTTTCTGGAGCTTGTTCGGGAAAGGGGTGGTGATGAGCCGAATGACAAGAATGCCAACCCTTTGCATAAATCTCTAAATTTAGAGAAGCAGGGTTTTATTTGTGTATATGGCTTTATTTATTTAAACTATTTTTGACACTGGGTTTCTTATCTAGAAGGAGCTTTGCCTGGACTGATTCTGTGAAGCCTGTGTGCATACCAGCTATGGAAATAGCACAATGAGATTGATGCTCCTTTGCATAAACTCTAGTGTGGCTGAAACCACGGAGCAGGTGGTCTCATTCTATAGCTGTAACTCCTACCCTATGAACTCCAAGATCACAGAGGAGAGTAGTGGGGGGAGAAAGAGATGGGTTACTTAAAAAAAAAAAAAAAAAAAAAAAAAAAAAAAAAAGCACTTAAAAATATACAGCACTTGCTCTCAAAGCGTACAGTGCTCTGATATCGTACAACAAATTAAGGTGCCGTTACTGGCCAAGCAGTATTCATTGTGAAGAGGAGGTGTCTTTGGAAGGTATTGGCTCACATTGACTCCAATATTTACTAGATATGCAGCAGTGCTGTGTTACCAGGAATGAGACTTTAAAAAAGTTGCACCTCAGGAAAATGCACTGCCAGAAAATATCTCTTTTCCAGTGTTTGCTAGGATTCAGTTTGGGCAGGTCTTGTTCAAGATCTCTGCGCTACAAGCTGCTTGGTTTGTATGGCTTGTCTAGCACAGCTCTTGGGAGACATTTGAGCTTCAGTTTGCTTACTAGTCCAAACCCTGTGAGGTCTGGCAGAAGTGGCTCTTTCTGTCCTATATTTAAAGAAGCCTTAGTGGTTTGTGGTAAAGAACTGGAGTGTTGGCTTCAGCTTCAAGTTAATGAAACCATAGTAACATGCTATGGGATGCAGGTGTTATGATATATATATCAGGAGTTGCTCAGTTTCTGTGAAAATGGGAATAAATCTCCAATTGACCTGATTTTAAGTAACTCCTCCAAGTTGGGCTAAGACTCTGCATTTAACACTGAAGGGTCTAGAGCATAAATAAGCCCTTCGGGTTCCATCTAGCAGAAGCAGATGTGCTTGCTTTAATGTAAATGTAAGGAACTGTATATTCACAGAGAGACTAAACATACTGAGAGAGAGCTGATCTCAGGCTAAGCGTAGACAAAGTCACAACAAGAAAGACATACTGCTCATTGGCTAGAAAATACAATAAAAATTATTAATGGCTCAATGAGAAGGCATGTTATTATTTGTATTGGGAGGAAATACTTTTCTCAATCTGGTTCGACCTCTGTATTGATCCTTCTGTTACCCAAACTGGTGATTGGTAAGCCCAGGATGCTGTCTTTTAAATGTTCCCTGTTCTTTAAGCACAGTTTTTCTCTCAGGTTCATCTCTAACTTTGTGAAGGACTTCATTCAACAAAACCTAAATTGCAGAGATAAACGTCTTTGCTAGATTTCTTTGGTGTTTTTTGTTGGCTTTTTTTGAGAGCTATCCTTAAGGCGTTTGCAATGCCCCAGACGCTTTCTGATGCTATACAAATCTGAAGCACTATGTTTATTCTTGAGCATTATTAGCTTTCAATATTTCTGGTTCATAGGAGATCTTAGCTCAAGTGTATCCTGGCTTAGAACCACTTCTTGCAGTAATCTGCAAATCGAATTTTTACATATCCTCTTAGAAATAGCAGTTGCTGATTGAAATCACCTTTTTTTCTTGTTACACAATGAGGTGTTAAGCAATGTGGAACAGCTGATTGGAATCTGGATGCTTTGAGGTCTGCAGCCCAGGGCTCCTGCTTTGGTAGGAGGAATCCTGGAAGCCCAGACAGTCTGTGCTTTGCCTAGAGTTTGTTGGCTCTGCTGTTAGTTTCCCTTGGACCAGAAGCCTGAAAGCCCCAAGTCTCTGTGGTCCTGGTTAGTAGACTTCATCAGACTAAAAATACAGGGCTTGAACAAATCAGATTGCTTTTTAATTTTTGACCAGATCTATCATCGGTGTCCTATCTGCTTTATGATCTTTTAGCAACTGGCCAAATTGAGGTATCGTGTCCTCATAGGACTGTAACATGTGTTGTGTTGTCAGAAAAACAAAACAAAACAAAGAAACCTGCTATGCTCTTTCCCTGCCAAATCTAGAGATTTCAGCCGTTTGGAGCTCTTTTCTTAAAATCAGATCCATCCTCCAGCTCCACTGGTGCTGTCTGTGCTGGGTACATGTTCTTACTTGAAGAGGCACTTGGGTTTCTCAGTGTTCTCAGGCCTGATGTCAAGTCAGACTTTAGCACAGGTAAGCACGCTAGCAACTAAAAAGGAATTAGATACAGCCGTGTGCCTGACTCAGGATGCATGCTTATATCAGGGATCTGTGATTCTATTTTGCTTTGTTTTTAGTGTATGGGTTGGGTGTGAGAGGGGGAGGACACTGATGAATTAAGAAATGTAAGGGTTGCTTTGCTGTTGCAAGTCACAGCAAGACAGCATATGCTTACAAAAGTCTAGTATGACCTAAAGTCAAATTGTTCCTCAGTTAAAAAGAAGATGATAACAAATGTGCCTTTAAGCATTTTTTCTGATCATATTTATGCAATTTGTGGCTGCAGGAGAGGTTTCCTACTGAGGCTTAGCTATTGTGTTATAAATAGGACAAAATGTTTTAGGGTAGTGAAGTCCTTAGTGCACTCGCAGCTGATCATGGTCCAGCTAGTAGAAGAATTCCAATTGTTTTTAATTGATCCAAGACTTTGCCCAATGTATGAAGACTAGCTGGGCCTGAGAGCCTCTAAAACATTACTTTCGAAGTGTCCTGTTCCAATATAAGGGATTTTTGTAAAGCCTAGCCTGACTGTTAAGTCTTTTGAAGAATTTATTCAGAAGTGTGCAACTGTTCTCTATGTAAAACTGCAAGCATGTTGTCATGAAAAACTATCATGCCTTCACCTGGCTATGCGAATAGGGTATCAAGATAAGTCAGCTGGTAGCACTGAGTTGAATAAATCAAGTTGTTTCTTATTTGGGAGGAACTTGTCTTGATTTATTTTTTATTTTTTTTTAAATGGCTTTGTGCTGCTTCCTCTATTTAGCTTCAGATGTTGTTTCCTGTTTCACTAGTAGATTTTAATGGTATTTTGGTCCTACAGGGATCAGTCAAGGAGTTCACCTTCCTTTATTTTGCATGTAGATAGCCTCACCTGGTGGGACTTTAGGTCACTACTGAGTCGTAGCAGGAAAGAAATGAAGGTTATACATCAGCTCTCCAGCTCTCTGTACGTGTGACTGTGAGTCTGACTAGATGAAAGTTGATGACTTTATTATAGTTGTGCTGAGGACTTTATTTGGAGCAAGTGGCCCTCTTTGGGATGCCTATACATGTGTAGAAAGCAAGTACATAGGAACTGCCTTGTTTAGTTAGTTTGGATTTCCAGGCCAGCGCTCTTGTCTCCAGTCATGCACGCTTGCAGTTCCTTCTTGGCCATCCCAAAGAACGGGAAGATGCTCTGCACCATGAAAGTGTCTCTCCAAAGGGGGGAGAGGGGACTTAGATAAACCACCAAAACTAACAGGAAAAAACATTCCTCTGTATGCCGTTGTTTCCCTTTTTCAAATTAAGGGATGGAACTTGAGGATTGGCTCCACAAACATCTGAAGAATTGATAGATCCACCCTCAATCCAAACATCTCTGGGTGGTTCTCTTGTGCTCGGAGAGAACCAATTCCAGGAGCACACTCCCCAGTCAGTTATGCAACCTGAGCAGGCAGATATTCAAAGCATTTCCCATAGGTGATCTTGATATTTTCGACTACCTAAAGAGTCCATGCAAGAACTTTCTTGCCTTCACTTTGAACTCTGGCTGCCTTCTCTGTATGTCAGGGAGGGCAAAAGGGAGTGGCTTTTGAGCTCTTCTTCAGAGCACTCCTTGAAAACCTTAGTGCGTGGCACTGTTAGGCCCACCAAGAAGGGATGCTTGCAGCAGCATTAGCCAGACAGAGCTGGCAAAATACAGTAACGTGCTGCAAAGAGTTGCATCCAATGATCCTGAGGAACTGAGAGGTCTGAGCTGCAGCATATAGAGAACCTTTCCAGTTGTGCTTCTTGTCTGCAAGGCTAAGTTGTTTATCCACGTATATAGGATTTGCTTTTAACTATACCAGGCACTGGTAGAAATACGTAAACAGGTCTTGGAAATGTCACCAGATGTTTAAGACCACCAGTCAGCTCAGTGGTCCCCAGTTTTGTAGAGGTGCTCTTTGATACTAATAAAAAAACAAAACCCAAGGATATTTATAGCAGAGAACACAGCTAAGCAAATAGAAAGGTGGGATATTGCAGTCTATCAACTTTATATGTACGATACCATTACCCTGAAGAGGTACCCTGTAGCTTTGCTTCCTAGCAGGCTGTTTCTCCTA
Source organism: Struthio camelus (assembly GCF_040807025.1). Classification (NCBI taxonomy): domain Eukaryota; kingdom Metazoa; phylum Chordata; class Aves; order Struthioniformes; family Struthionidae; genus Struthio; species Struthio camelus. The sequence continues at coordinate 24,455,961 of NC_090948.1, read as the reverse complement.
GATTGAGAAGGGCAAAAGGGTTACCTGGAAAGCTGGGGACTAGGAGCAGACCAGAGGTTGGGTGAAGGTATCTAAGGGATAGATACCAGACTAATGGATAGCTGAGGTGGTGTTAAGACATCAGAACTGAAGCATTCTGGGGATTCTTCTGTAAAAGTCTGAACATATCTGATGAGAAAGCTTTCTTCTTGGCTTTAGTGGAGACCTATGTGTTGAGAAGTTATAAGGGTAAGAAAGGAGACAGACAAACTGGTAACTGATGTTGCTTGTATCTCTGACTCTGGATGAACAGTAAGATCCAGTTTCCATTGCTGTTGGGAACCTTTCAACAGCAACAAAAAGAATCTGTGAAGAAGGGAATGTGTAAGTCTAAGATGCTGGTATGATAGAATCCTTGATATCGTCAAGAAATATGAAGTGGGGCTTAGCATAACTACCTCAGAATTCTTCTTTGACATCCATAAATCCATGGGCCCTGATGGGATGCACCCACGAGTGCTGAGGGAGCTGGCGGATGTTATCGCTAGGCCACTCTCCATCATCTTGGCAAGGTCCTGGAGATCAGGAGAGGTGCCTGAGGACTGGAAGAAAGCCAATGTCACCCCACTCTTCAAAAAGGGCAAGAAGGAGGAGCCAGGAAACTCCAGGCCTGTCAGCCTCACCTCCATCCCTGGAAAGGTGATGGAACAGCTCCTCCTGGAGGTCCTCACTAAGCATGTGGAGGACAAGAAGGTGATCAGGAGTAGTCAGCATGGATTCACCCAAGGGAAATCATGCTTGACCAATCTGATAGCCTTCTATGACGGAATGACTGGCTGGGTAGATGAGGGCAGAGCAGTGGATGTTGTCTCCCTGGACTTCAGCAAGGCTTTTGACACTGTCTCCCATCACATCCTCCTAGGTAAGCTCAGGAAGTGTGGGCGAGATGAATGGACAGTGAGGTGGCTTGAGAACTGGCTGGATGGCTGAGCTCAGAGGGTTGTGGTGAACGGCGCAGAGTCAAGTTGGAGGTCTGTGGCTAGCGGTGTCCCCCAGGGGTCAGTCCTGGGTCCAGTCTTGTTCAATATATTCATTAATGACCTGGAGGAAGGGACAGAGTGCACCCTCAGCAAGTTGGCTGATGATACTGAACTGGGGGGAGAAGCTAACACACCAGAAGACCGTGCTGCCATTCAGAGGGACCCGGGCAGGCTGGAGAGGTGGGCAGAGAGGAACCTCCTGAAGTTCAACAAAGGCAAGTGCAAGGTCCTGCACCTAGGCAGGAATAATCCCATGCCCCAGTACAGGCTGGGGGTTGACCTGCTGGAAAGTAGCTCTGCAGAGAAGGACCTGGGAGTGCTGGTGGACAAGAAGTTAAGCATGAGCCAGCAGAGTGCCCTTGTGGCCAAGAAGGCCAATGGTCTCCTGGGGTGCATGAGGCAGAGTGTTGCCAGCAGGTGGAGGGAGGTGATCCTGCCCCTCTACTCAGCCCTGGTGAGGCCTCCCCTGGAGTACTGTGTCCAGTTCTGGGCTCCCCAGTACACAAGAGACATGGCACTCCAGGAGAGAGTCCAGCAGAGGGCTACCAAGATGATTAGAGGGCTGGAGCACCTCTCCTCTGAAGAAAGACTGCAAGAGCTGGGCCTGTTCAGCCTGGAGAAGAGAAGATTGAGAGGGGATCTCATCAACGTGTACAAGTATCTGAAGGGGGAGTGTCAAGAGGATGAGGCCAGCCTCTTCTCCGTGGTGCCCAGCGACAGGACAAGACGCAACGGGCAGAAACTGAACCACAGGAAGTTCCATCTGAACCTGAGAAAAAACTTCTTCACTGTGAGGGTGACAGAGCATTGGAACAGGTTGCCCAGAGAGGTAGTGGAGTCTCCTTCCCTGGAGATATTCAAAACCCGTCTGGATGTGATCCTGGGCAATCTGCTCTAGGTGACCCTGCTTGAACAGGGAGGTTGGACTAGATGATCTCCAGAGGTCCCTTCCAACCTAAATGAGTCTGTGATTCTGTTAGAGTTCTTGCTGTTCCTCAGAAAATTTTGCCTCTCAAGCCACTTCTGTATGTGTTTAGGGCTCTATAAAGAATTATCTTGGCTTTCCTGTGGAAGTATGAACCAGCTGTGTATTTCCTTCAGCCTTATGCTTATGATAAAAAGAATTTGGAAGCTTAAAGTTAAGCTGAATTGTTTTCCCATTCGTTCAAATCATGCTCACAACAGCTGGTTCTGATGCTTGTGAGTAGTTACCTGTGGTATCCTAACTGCTGAATTTGCATAGTCATCTCTACGCAGGCTGCACTTGGGCACGTGCTTTGCTTCCAGTGGAACTGACATTAGCCATATCAGTTACTATTATGCTGGAGAAGGGAGGAGCCTGGCAAAAAACCTTTCAGCTATTGCTCGGGTTTAAATATGTAGATCTAACCACAAACTTGTAGTCATGTTGTAATCATGTGTCTTCATCTCCTGTCTATAAAATGTGACTAATTTTTTTTCTTCCTGTTATATGTGTAATTATAAGCTCTTTTTGAATAGTAACTTTTCAGTTTATAAGACTCAGAGGACCCCTTGTGACCCTTAGGCACAATGTTAATGCTGTTACTCATGAAATGACCTTAAGCCTTTGGCCACTGTATCGTTGTCCAAGCCAAGCAGCAGGATCACGGTTGACACTTGCGGGGAGCACATCCTAAATGAGCTCTTGGTGTAACCCAGAGCACTGTTTCATGCTATTCTTGACCTAAGCTAAATACTATTAGGGTGCTTTGTTTTTTCCAGCCAGTCCTATTTTGAGGGGTGGGAAGAAGGACGTTTTCTCTATTGCGTGCTTCTGGATTGAGTACTCCCTGTTGCATTAGCAAGTCAAAAAAAGTCTCCCTATCTCATCTAGCTGAAATGTACTGTTCTGGAAATGCAATTTCTACTGGCATGAAATTAACAGGCTTCCAAAAATAACTGAGGGTTACTTCAAATATACAGTTCTGTTTTGACATTGCATATATCTAGCATTATGTATTTATCTGTATGATAAATGATAAAATTAAATTAGCTCAACTCCATTTCCAGCCGCAAAAAACCCACAGCTTTTAAACAGTATAATAGTTGGGGGCTTGGGTTTGTTTCTTTTGGATCCAATTTTTTTTAAGAAGAGAGACAGCTTTGGAGTTTTGGATCCCATTTATTACATTTAAAATGTGCTCAAAAGGGTAAATTTGGCATGTCAACTCCCTGTGTTCAGATTTTATTGGTATGGCTTCTTCTAGATATCAGTTTAGTTTCATGTCTGGAAAATAATCTTACATCAGTGGAATATTATAAAATGAGAACATATATGAGTGCTTCTGTACTGGCCCCTATGTGCCCATAGACAAGTTTGGAGACAATTGTCTGTGTGCTAAAGCAACTGTTTAGAGGGGAAATGGGGGAAGTGTTTTCTCTCAAGATATCTGTCTAAAGGAGGTTTGAGGCAGTTACAGTGGGATATGGGTTATCTTCAATATAAGTACCAGTAGTTACTGCAAAGCTGAGCTGGGCATGCTTACAGGAGCTATGCAGGTAGGTGTGTATTGCTGAGCTTGGAATTCTTCAGAAAATCAAGGCAATAGCCACAGAATAGGAGAATACTAAATAAGTGCACTATAGGAGAACAGACTGGTAGAAACATATTATTTAGTCTTTCCCTTAATTTCTGATTTAATCTTCCCTTAGAGTGAGTACCAGTAAAGTTCAGTTTGTCATGAGTCCTGAATTTGTCAAAACTACTTGAATGTTTGGTCAATAAATACAAGTCACCTTGAAGATAGAGAAGATTTGTAATGCGCAAGCGAGAGAATATATTGTATAGTATTTTAATGTGGTTTGTGGTATTAGAGGCTGACATTTCTCTTTTGGGTCTGGAGAATAGCTTCCAAAATAGGCACAAGCCACTAAGTTCCAACTCCAGAGAGCTCTCTGAACTGTGAGTCTATTGCTAGTAAGAGGGTCACTGTAAAGCATCCGGGTTTAAGTTGTCTTGAGAAGCAACTGCTTGTACTATCTAGAGTGGACTTATTTCTTGCAGTAAATTAAATTGATTGACCTGGAGGGAATGCTATTTTATTTGTTTATTTTAGAGCTCTGAAGTTTGTTATTTGGTCCTTGTCTCTGTCTCTTTAGTCTTGTAGTTGTGGAGGACAGCATGATAAGAATGCTGATCTGAATACATAGTTCCCAGCCTAGTATTTTTGCTGGTCTGGCATCCGTTCACCACTGCATAATGGCAGTTTTGATCAAGGGCTGGAGACTGGCCGACTGTGGTGCCATTTCTGGATTCTGTCAAATCTGAAGCCTGAATTTTGCAACTATCCAATAATTATGTGCTTTATTTTTCAGGCTAGGGTTTGGCTTTCAGATGGACTGAGCAACCTCAGCTGTGGAGTTGTGGATGCCCAGCACTTCTGATTCAAAACCAGGGTAAGTACTCCAAAACCACTTGACTAACAGTTAGCATAGTGATTTTCACTGCTTCCCACTAATCGGTCTGTCTGTTGTGGAGATAATAGGCATGCTAGGTTGATTGGTGACGTTAAGCCTCACACTTGAGCATTTTCTCTAACAAGACGTTTAATAACTCTTTAACCACTGCTCCGTGATCTGTGTAGGGCTGTGGTGGCAGAATTTAGCCACATGGATGCTATAAAGTATTGCCTGTGTTTGGGATTGAGACATCTTGTTGAAGTGACTTAATGGCACTCTGTGTCTGCACAGACTGAATCACTAGAAAAAATGACAAGTAGATTTCCTCTCTAGTTTCTGCAGGGCTGAACTGAAGGAGTCTTTCTTATTCTGACAGCTCCGTATAAGGGTAGATGCAAGCATATAGATACAGCTTTTGTTTGTTAATGAAGTCCTTTTTCTTGATGGCTGGTAGATAGTATTGAATGATGACAATGGTATTCATCTGTTTGTCAAAAACTATTAATTGGTGCTGTGGACTCTTGCCAGCTGTAAGCAGAGAATGTCTAGCTTGGTTGATCCACGTCTGCTGTATAAACTCTAACAATTGCTTATTGTTAAACAGGTGATGGATGTATCAATTGACCTGTAAACAGGCCCTGTTAATTAAACAATAGAGATTTCTCTGCAAAAGGCACTCAACAAACCAATAAAAATGAGCGAGTTTGAAGTTACAGAACCGCTTTACCCTTTACAGCAAATATTTATCAATGGCAGAAGGAAGCTCTTTTCTACAATGGAATCAAATTTTCTGGCTAGTATCAAGACTGACATGAGTAAGCCAGTCATAAAAAGCAAAACCTGAGTGGGTAGACAGGATGCTATATAAACTTGTATTTTTGTCAGCATCACTCTCATTCCCGTATTACGCAATGAACGGTGTGGGAGGCTGCCTGAGGTCAGCAGACCCCTAAGACTTTAGGTTCCATATGTGGCCTCATCTCTGCTATTTGTTTCTTGTCGTTGCTAACTTGTTTGTGCTGGTAGCACAGTGAATTAAAGGTCGCAAATGCAGAAGGTTCTCTGCTGCTTCCTCGAAACTTGATAGCCTATACTATTAACTTCCAAGTGTTTGGTCCCTTCTTTTCTCCACAGGCTTCTCTAAACTGTTAGCCATTTTTAATGCTGCGAGAAATGAGGCTTTAAGGAAGTCTTGGGAATGACGAAAATGCCGAATGCTTACTGTCCCAAATAACTTATGAATGATGGAGCATCTTTGAAAGCACTTGACTGTGTTCCCAAATTATATAACATTGGGTAAGTTGTACCCGCAATTCAAAATGATACCTCCAGCTTTTGTATTAGTGAGGTGTATTGACAAGCCTAAATAAGCTTCTCCTTCCCTAGAGAAGAGTTTGAAAGGGTATCACATCTTTCACAGCCACCATGTTAACTAGGGAACAGCAAAATGTTATGGTTAGAAAGAGAACAGCTATAGAAAGACTATTTTGCCTTTCAGCTATCCGATTCATTTCAGGATCGTAATGAAACTGTTATGAATACTTGATATATCAAGTCTACTGAAATTGTATGATTTGAATCTTGACTGTGTGTGTATGTATCTCTTATCAGCTGCCCTTAATAATTTAAAGAGGCACCAAATTTAAGGAGAAATTAACTGGAAGTGAGCCTTAGCTTTTGTACCATGTAATACAATGAAGGGTGCATGATCATCAGTTGTTACATGACCTTTGAAATCAAATTTTCAGTCCCTACTCTGCATTGCAAAGTTCTAGTGGATACTTTGTTTTGCAGGCCTTGAATTCATCTGGAAATGATGTGTGTTGTCTCATACCCCTTTCCCCTACTCCCCCATGAGGATCTCTAAACTCTGTAGCTGAAAGGATTTTGAGTGTTTTCTGCTAGTTAGAAACATTCTCATATGTTAGATAAGGACTCTCCATTTGCAGCTAAGCTCTTTAAGGGTTACTGAAATGATAAGACAAACTGTAATTATGCTACAAATACTAATTATTGGAAAAATGTGATGAGTTCCAATTTTAAGACTGCTAAATATTCAAGACTGCTAAATACTGTTTTTTCAAGACTGAGCTTCACATGAACGTCACTTAATTTAAGCAGTCTTATGAAATTGATTACAGTATTTTGGAATGTGTTATAACTGGTGAGCTTTAATAGTTTAAAGTAATGCATAGTTTGAAGTTGGTAAAAGCATTTGAATGGGGGGAAAATAACTCCCATAATACCTTAAAGGGAGTACACTTGCTGTAAAATATCCCTTAAAACAGCAATGATGCCTTTTATTTTTAAAGAAACGTGCTCGTATTAGATAAGCTGCTAGTGACTGATCTTAGTATGGAGCCAAGTCTCAAGGAACACTGAATCCTTTGTTATTCCAGCCTCTGCTTGATGCTACCTAACCTAACCTGTGGCATTGCTAGCGATTATCTGGAGCTTCAGCAGGTCTTTGAGGTGCAGACAAGTCCTGCCCACTGATGCTCATACAAGAAGAAATGAGTGGGGAAAGTAACAGGGACGCTCTAGACACTAAGTATCATAGGTACTGACTCTGTTTGTATTTTAGTATATTTAACGCTTTAGTGAAGTTCTGCTTTAAATATTTGTTTTTTCGATCTTTGTAAATAAAAGAAACAGTGTGTGAAAAGATACAAGCCACGTAATACCTGCAACCTGGAAAATGGCACTTTATATCCCCAAGCAAGGAAACCATCACACACAAATTCATAGCTTACTAGGTTTGTCAAATGTGATCTGTAGCATGAGTTGGAACAACATAGCCCACATGGATTAACGATCCAGTTGTCATAGAAACCTCTTTTGAAATTGCAACCCTGTAACTTATTGAAGAGCAGAGTCCGTGATATTTTGTTAGCCATAAGCCTTTATATTAGCAGTTTGCAGTGACTGACAATGGCTGTGTGGTGTGATTTCTATTTTTGCCCTCATAACTTCCATTGACTGTGGAAATAGATTGTTTATGATTAACTCTGCAGTTGTTCAGGCTGCTGGGGATGACTCCAGGCAGAAGTCCTGATGTTGCAGGTATTGTGTAGGGAGTAATAGGCTGCAATTATATACTTAGCATTTGCATATAAATAGCTCTGGCAATCACTGGCCAAGATCAAGAATGTGCTTATATGTAGCAGTTACTCTCCTATACATTAGACTGTTCACTCTTTAAAAGCTAAACATAACTTAATTTACCAGCTTTCACAGCTCACTTCCTAAACAGCATCCAGAGTTACCCGCTGTACAGTAATTAGCTGATTCAAATGGTGGATAGCAGCATGTGGACTTTCCATTTCTAGGGTAGTGTTTTAAATCTTGGTGTTTTCTCATTGCTGTTACTTGTGGGCTAGTTCAGCTCAGTGCATCTGCAAATTAGACATCTATGTCTTTTGAGAGAGGCTGCCATTATAGTATGCAGAGGTGCATGCGGCTGAAGTCGAAGTCAGCATTTATATTCATCAGCTGGGTCGAGGCTACGGGCTGAACGCCTGGTCTGCTACACTCCTGTGGCATGTCTTCTCTGTAGGCAGGTCTTCTGTCTTCAGGGCTGTTAATTCAGTACTTCTTGTGTTAAAGTCACTTGGAATTGAGATCTTATTGAATTGCTAGGATATAAAATTAAAATAATTTTTAAAGTGACTTACTGCAAGAGAGAGTGTTGAGTCTTTGTTCTACTGAAAGAATGTAAGAAAGGAGCTTTGATCCTGTAAATGGGCTTGGAAGTAGAGCAACAAACATACTTAGCCATAACTTAGTACAAGTTCGCTGTTTTCAGCAGTTTTATCCTGGAGAGGCCTGAGACTTGGCATGAGAAGAGACAGCAAAGTCTTGAAATGATGACTAGACAGCCAAGTCTGGCTAATCCAAACAGCTTTTAAAGCCCCTGTTAGGTTAGTAGAAAAGCCTACGTTGCTGATCTGTTGGTTTGCTTACACTTTAAGCCTTTTGGATACCTAGACATCTGGATGAGGCAACCATGGATTAAAGAGATACCTGAATCCCTCTTTAACCTTTAGCCTGCTGTTTAACATGTATCACCACTGCTGGGTGCTTTGTGTTTACCCAAAATATAATATTTTTATGAAATCATTGCTATTAATGCAGAAATGTAATTGAAATTGTACTGCCTTGTGTATCCTGATTCCTCAGTCAAACTAAATTTGATTCCTCAAGCATTCTGCATGTTGTAAGATCTTGTTCCTTGCTGCCTTTTTTCAATATGTTCCTCTTCTAAGAGCATCATTCAGATTTTAACTATTTATAAGGACCCTCTGATATGCATTTTGGCTGTTCTTACCACTTAATGGAAACTAAGACCAGAGTATTATAGAAGTATAACTGTTGCATGCAGTCTTGGGCTCCATGCCGAAGTTAAGGGGCAGAGGGAAGTAGGAATAACTGGAAACAGCAAAAGGCCATGTTCTCAGAATAAGTGGCTACAATTTGGCATGAGTTGGGAAATTGCATCTGCTTATGCTAGTGAATTTGGTGCAAAGTAATTGCCGGTTCTCTTTGATCTAGAATGATGCTGTAGTTTTGTAGCCCTTCTAAATATCACGTGGAACTCTAATCATGACTCCATGTGAGCCCTATATCTTTTATTTCTCTAAAAGTGATATATTAAAGTTGCCTGGCTAGGTCAGAAGCTTTGGGAAATTACTTGCCCATTTAAAAGGGCTAAAATCCTAGAGATTCCTCTTTGGGAGATGATTTTAGCATTTTTAGTAGCTTAACACATTTATTGTTCATGTATTTGCTGCTCGGTTTTGCTCAGCACGAGTAGTTACTGCTCCAGTTCAGAATTCCTTGCTTGTGAAGATACCTTGTTGTAAGCACTCCCTGAGAAGACAATAATGAGTTTAGGACTGTCTTTATGATGAACCATAAAGATTGTTAGACTTTAAAGAAAGACTTTTGTGTGTTTTGAGTGACCTGTCTCTTGAAGCACAGGAACAGACTCTGCTTTGGAGAGGCTTGTACCTAGCATTTCACCTATCTGGGAGCTATGGAAGCTAAATGAATGCAGCTATAGCAGGACTATTTAAAAAAAAAAAAAAAATCTCATTGAAGTTGTAGTTAATGGAAATGGTAGAAGGAGATTTCAGCCTCTTATGAGGCTGTAGTTCCACCGAGGACATGAAGCCATAAAAAGTTGGGCTCTACTCTATAAACATTTGATGCAGAAGAGTCTTTGATTCTTTATGGAGCCTTTCAAAAGAGCTGCAGTTTGCAGGAGTCAATGCAGTTTGCATTGACTTCTTAGTTCATGAAGCAGCCCTAGTAGATATCCTTTTATTACTTTACATCTTACAATGTCCGTGTATTTCATAATCTGCATAGCAAGAGTAGGGTGGACACTGCAGGCATCTTGGGTAACTGCTGTTTTGTGAGTCTGGGCTGGTTTCTGTTGTGATATAGTTCTGCCATATCAACAGGAGAAGATTCAAAAACTGTTATTCATCTACAGTTGTTTTGCTTTTTTTGCATTTGTTTGGTTGAGAACCCAGTTAGTTACTATGAAATAAAGAGGATATAACTCCATGGTGCCTAAAAGCCAGAGGTCCTAGGGTTTATACTTAAACCTTTAGCAGTTGTCCCAGAGGAACAAAGTAATGGGATCAAGGAGGGGGTGGGGTTATATCACCTAAAGTAAGAGAAAATATAATCAGACTGACCTTTCATAACATTATGAATTAGGCCAATGGGAAACTGCAGATAAAGAATGGCAGGAAATGTGAATGAAGCCTGGTTCTGTGGGAATTGCCTACCACGGTCTCCCCCTTTGACAGCGTATAAAAGACCAGAATCTCAGTTTTAGTTATCCCTCAGCTGAGTCAAAAGAGCTGCAATGATTGACAGCAGCTTAGGCTTTGACACAGCTCAGCTGACTTCCAGCTTGCTCTTGTGCATGGTTTTGTACCTCTGAAATACTTTTCATGGTGTAAGATCTAAACCTGCACGTGCCAGAAACAGGAAAATGACACTTTTTTTTCTCCAAGTATAAAGGATGGCAAATACCACCAGAAAGCAAAACTAGAAAACCCTTGAATTTTTTCTTCTATTAGTATTTATTCGTGTGAACTCTTGCTCACAAGAACATGTCCTCGAAAGAGGAGGCTCTAAAATCTTTGCAAAATATGCTTGCAGAAGCATTTATGTTTGATTTATGTACTTGCTGTGATTTGACTTATCCATTGAGCCACAAAGGGATATCATATGGATTAGGAAAGTGATGAACAGTGGATGATTGGTGTAAAACAGCCTAGAATTGGCTGACACAGAATTGTCAATTTACTCATGCTTTTAGGAATTCAAATAGTGAACAAGGAACACATTCTAAGTGCAAAGTCTAGTCAAATATTTTTCTACAGAAAATCTAATATTTGTTGAATGCTTTTGTTGTCATAAGCAATTGTTTGTATCTGTTTTGACAGCATGTCTTGCAAAATTTATTACAATCATGACTTTGTAGGAGAGCATACTTTAAATTCTAAATCGGAACAACTTCTGCAAATAGATTTATAATCTGTATTTTTCCCAGTGCAGTTGACCACTTTCAGGAACAGTTCCACTGAATTCAGTAGGACTGTTTACAGAATAATACAAATGCAGTCTAATGCTGAGACCACAGAGGGAAAATGTTGCAAATGCCTTAGGTAAACACAGGCATGGAAGGTCAGGTTGAGACAAGAGTTGCAAATGTAGCACTATGTGGCCTGGTGAGATCATCACATCCTCTGTACAGTTCACTATAATCTCTTTTTGTGCTGTCCATGCTTTTCACATAAACCACCTTGTAACAGTACTGTTAAAACTTGCTGCTACTTTGCTCTGTCATGGGCTGTTGCTTCCCAACTTTAAGAATTGACTAGTATTCTCTAAAGCTGAATTTTAAGGAGCACAGATGTCTTCCTGGTTATAAAGATGTCTTTAGCTGGTTATAAGATATATCTTTACCTGGTTATAAAATATCTGTGCTCAAGAGTGATACATAAATTGTAGGAAAAATCTGTCTTACCTACCTCATTGTAAAACTGATATTCCCTGAATCTGATCAGCTAACACCTTTTTGCAGCTGTGAAGAAGCCACCTATAAAGAGGATAATGTTGCACTTTTTTGTTTTTATTTATTTTAAACAAGAAGGTTAAACTTACCAGAAGAAAAAGGTGGGAGAGGCTAAAAAGACCATAGGCTTCCAGTACTGCCTAATACAGCACACACTCTCGCAGTCACATAACGGGTTTATAGAATATCTATATCACTGTCTGTAATAAGTGTAGAATGACAGCCATTTGTAATTTTACCCTTTATTTTCAGAAGATGTTCAATCAGTGCTATTGACGTGAACGCTCAACTGTTGTCTTTAATATTTGCTCAGCGCAATAGATGCGAATTTGTCTTGTGTTTTGTAATCTGTTTCAAGTGGCAGTTCCTTTGCCTGCTAATTGGGTTTCTGAGCCTTTGAAACATTGAAAAATGACTCAAGAATAAATCCTGAATACAAAATACTTTAAATCATTAGGTTGCTTTTTTCTAGTAAGCCACAGTGTGCAACACATACCACAGCATTGTCTCTTGAGAAGAAAATTGTCTTAAACATACTACTCTCACTGAGTTATTAAGAACTGGCAGCTCATGTATATTGTGTTAAACTACATTCGGATAAAGCTTTTAAGCTGACCATGCTGACTAATTCATTAATTCAATTAAAAAAAAAAGTGCAAATCTTTTACTGGTCTGATGAAGACACAACTAGTGATTCAAAAGCTTAAGGAGAAAGTTGGAAAGGCAAGTGATGACAACATCACTATAATAAAAAAAAAAAAATCAAAAACTCTATAACACAAATACGTGCATGGGCAAATGCAGTCACTGAGGCTTTCTCATCTAGTGCTGTTATCAGGCACTGAATTGGTCCTGTTTGTAGCCATTCTAAATCCTGAAGGGAATTGTTTAGGTGGAGTCTCTGAAATAAGCCAGATCTTGGTTTCTGTCTTTCTTGTGCAGCTGAATTTAAACCTCCTTTTTTTTTTTTTTTTTTTTTTTTGGGCAGTTGCTCTTCTGCTATCTCTCCAGGTTTCCTAGTTACTACTATTCAAAATATGATGAACTGAATATAGTTTTCTTAGTAAGGTTATAAAATTTTCTACAGTAAGTACAAGTCTGATGCCATTTGAATAATAAAATATGCTTGGTGTTCATGGTTTTAACTGAAGTTGGTAGAGCCAAAGTGTGTATCTCAAAAAAAAAAAAAAGAAAAAAAAAGAAAAGCAATCTAGATAGCTCAGACTAAAGTGGCTAGATAGTGGTGTGGTAAGTGGAAGTCAGCAAACATAAATTAGAGATGATATTGAAGCTGTTAACACTGTGGACAAATGAACAATTGCAACAATGTGCCTAGAACAGGGTGGTCTCGTCAGAGTTTGGCATCTCTGTCAAGACTAGCTTTTCCTCTAAAGTTTTGGAGTAGTTGACTTAGTGCCTTTCCTAACAGGGAGGTATTATTTAATCACAGTTATCAAATATTGACCCACTGGAGAACACTTTTATTGTCAAATTTGAGAGAGGGGGAAAAAAGTGACTCCCTGGAAGGCTGATTATTGTACCATGGCATATCAAGGCAGTGTTGTGGCTTGGCTCTGCTAACTTTTCTTTGCCTGAGTTGATGCTAGCTGCAGAAAACTGCATGTTAGTATTCTCATTCAGCTTTGTAATTTGCCCCAAGCTACCTAGCCTGCTGCCTCCCGCAGGTACTGCTGTTCTGTAGTTTGAAGTATAGGAACTTAGCACACCTTTTAGAAACCACTAAGTGTTTTTGTGCGACTTACATGCGTTGTGGGCGTCTTGGCCTCCCGCTGTCAATAACAGTTTGTATCCAAAGCACTACTGTAGCAGAGGGACGGAGCAGAGAGGTCAGAGCCATGACGTGAGCTGACTGTCATGGCCTGTGGGGCAAGCTGCAAGGCGAACTTGGCGCCTGCCTCAGGTTGCACTGTAATTGCATTTAGGCTTGATGCATTTCCTTTTCCTGGCAGTAGTGGGATCATACTGGAGCTTCTAAGGCTGCTGAAGCTGACTTTTAGCCCCCTCAGGTTGGGAATTCTGATTCTGACCTTCACTCAGCCCCTTTGGACAAGTTCAGCCTGTAAGAGCATGAGATTACATTTAAACTTCTGGGAATAAGGACTGTGGCCTGCTGTCACTGTGTTTTGCCTGCCATGAATAACAGTCCTGCACAGAGCACAAATCCATTTTTGTCCTGCTTTCTGTGAAACAAGGTCACATTGCTTCACCCTAGAATGAAGAACCTGACCCTTTTAAATACCTAACAGTACCGCAGACTGTTTTTCTTACCAGTATTTTCAGTCTCTACAGCACTGTCTGCCATTTCCCAAATGCTGTGCACATGAATTTACATTAACGTACCAAAGATGATAAATTTACTCCAGGAGCTATTTTCAGCCCAGATCATAATGCTGCTTTTATTTGCTGATGGACCTTTTTATTTCTTTGCCAACATTCCTGGATGTTTCTGGTTCTTATTTATTTATTTTTCTAATGCTAGTTTCCTCTCATTAATCACCCTAAACCTATACAAAAGTGATTCTCTCTTCTTACAAGAAGTCTTTCACAGGGCATGGACCTTATGTTATTTTCTGGACATGTTATAATCTTTTAATTAGGCTACATATTAAATAGCAAAATCCCTGATTAGATATTTTCTCTTTCTGTCTATGGCAAACAAGTATTTGAAAGCTTAACCCTAGAGACTGATTCTGGCTAATCATATAGTGTATAAATCATAAGTGGCCTCAGTGTGAGCGTCTTTGTAATGCTGCAGCATCTCAGCCCTGAAAGGACATCCCTAGAGGACAGTTCAACACCTGGTTGTTAAGTAAGCAAAATTAGAGATATACAAAGTAGATTCAGTTGTCTTCCTTTTACTGAGGAGAAAATAAGCTCATTAGCTCAGATTTTTGGGAACCTGACCTGGCAATAAAATAAGATTGGGATTTTTCAGTGTCTTTACTGGTGATTTTATCTGCTCTTGTAGGTTCTCTGTGCATCCGGTAATCCTGAAAATCAGGCCCTGTTATATCAAGGGCAGCAGATAGAGTAGGTGTTGGAACTACTCTAAGTGGTATGTCCCGTCTTAGAGTCATGTTTTGGCGTAGCAGGTACTGGAATGCAGGGGGGAAAAAGTCAGAGGTGGTGATGCCTCGAGTTGCATGTTTAAGTTATGTTTTCTATTGGCATGTGAGTGGGGGAACGCAAGCGCAAAGAAGCATTACGTGACTGGAGCCAATAAAGCAATCTCTGCAGCAGAAATAGGTGCCGGTTATAATACAAGTCATCTATGTGCGTGTGGAGGAAGAGAACTGAAACAGGTGATTTAAGAGCAAGTTCCTCCTACACTGCATCCCCTAGTGAGAACGGGGGTGAGCTTAGCTGCACTGCAGTGGTTTTTACCTCTCTTCTGTTTCTAAGGAGCCAAAAAGTGGTCAGGAAACATGTGAGTGCCTAAAGGGAGGGGGCTTGCAGAGGAAGAGTCTAAGGCTTACTTATTCCATTCAGTAATCCTATGTCAGTCTGTAAGGTTTGGGATAACTGTATGTTGGGAGGATGCTCATCGGAATTTCAAGGATCCCCAGTTCACTGAAAGGAAAATAATTTCTTAGGCCAAATCACATTTTCTGAGTGTTGCTTAATCATCTCTGAGGCTTGTGCAAGTAATTTTGGGGAGTAAGCCTAACTTGCTTTTAAAATGCATCCTTTTACGCTGGAAGAACAGGGTTTTGAGGGGGGAGGGGGAAGGATTACCGAGGGATGGGTCGGTCTCATTCCCTGCCCAGATCCTTCAGCGTTGCTTTGGGTTATACCTGCTGAGCACTGTGCTGAGCTATTGATATGTGCAGTTCAGCCTTCAGGAACAGAATACAAACACTTCCAGCAAATTCACACAGGAGGAGCCTGTCCGCCAAGCGGAGCCACCTCCCTCCTCGGCTGTGTTTATGAAAGCATTGTTTAAATGGGGAAAACAAGAGAAGAGCAAACGGATTGCTTGACCCACCCAGCACTTCTCTCTGCAGCACGGCCACTCCTGCTACACGGGATCCATCCTGTGACGGGGAGAGGCTTCTGGGAGCTGTTATTTTAAAATATTGGCAGCACGTTATTGGGTGGGACTGCTCCATCTTGTATCTTACGCTCTCGTTAGCGACTTCTCCTGTTTTGTATCTCTTCTTGTCCTGGCTATACGAACTATAACAGCACAACTCTTGTTTGTCCTCTGTGTGGCTTTTTTCACATGCTTTGGATTAAAGCTGTTGTGTGGATGCATGGTGTGGCCAAGGCCAGGTATCAGATTTGACTCTTGTGAGTCTCTGCTACCCGTTCTTGCTCCAGTGAGGAAACAACCATCGCCAAAGGGCATGGGTTGCTTTTGCTACTGTACTAACCCACCAGCATGTGCCAGACTCGATTTGTGCCCGAAGGCACAGAAATGGCAATGTTACTCAAAACGCAGATCATCTGTGCAAGAAGTGATAAATGTCCTTGTTTGCCCTTGTTCCCTCGTACATTTATGTAGTCAGAGCTTCAGTCTGGCTGCAGGTTCCTGCTGTGCGGTTTACAGCCGCTGGCGCTTAACTCTGAACCTGGCTCCAGGAGGTCCTGCCTCGCAGTCTCCTGTTCTAGCCGCTAGACAGCAACCTCCTTCCCTTTTATTGTTTAGGGCAGTGGATGTACTGAGGGAGAAGGAATAGCAGAGAAGTGATAAACAATATGTAAGCCCTGTGTTATGTTTTTTCACTGTCTTGCAGTTTTGACTAGTAGCTAATGATATTTGCAAAGCACCTTGCTGTTACACAGGGTGGTTCCATTCCAGAGAAGGAGACGCTTTGGTTCTTGCTGGGTGTTCAGAAACAATGGACCAGTCACAAAGGATTTTGCTTTAGCAGTTGTTTCTGTTGGCTGGCCTGCTCCTGATAACATCTCCTCCTGCTGTGTACAGAGAGTGCTTGAGCTAAGGGCTTTAGTATCTTGTGTGGGCAAGGTTTTGTTTTAAAGGGTGTAGTGGTTTATTTTTGGAAGGAACTGAGGAGCGGCCGCATAGCACTGAACTCTCCTATCCTGTTTTTCATCTTCAAGACGAGCCCTTCTCCCAAAATGAATTTTCAAGATGCAGCACTATGGTATACAGCAAGGCTAAACTACTGGATAAGACTTGGCAATCAGTTTTCCTTTGGCAGTACTAGTTGGCATAGTGGTTTGAAAATGGGAAGTGTTGCTTGCGGATAAACTACTTAGGCTAATTCACTCCTAGAATAGTACCGCAAGCTCAGTGGAGTCCCCTTACGAGTAAATTTGTTCCCTTTCCCCCAAGAGTTCTCTTAGATCTGCTGGAGTGTGACAGCCCTAGCTAGGGAAAGGCTGATTAAGTCAGAGAAGGGTTGATTCACAGTTCAGCTGGAAACAATTTTTTTTAAGGTCCAATATTTGAATTTTCTTGTTCTTATGTCTTTTTCCTGCTGTCCTGTGTAGTGTTTTGCTTGTACTCTTGGCTGAATCTTGCACATGACTTTTTCTGCACTGCTAGCAGTGTAAGAGAGGGAAGTAAAGGGTAAATTAATACTAAAGAGAGCTATGTAAGCTAGATTGATGGATACCAGCAAGACCCTAATTTGCAGAATCACGGAGTCCCGAATAATCTAATTTAGCTGTCTGAGAATTATAGTCTTGTTAGACTTCTAATTGTGTGCTCCAGAAGCATGACTAGTCTCCTGCACTGGGAGCTCTGGTGTGCCTAAATTCATTGCTTGTGCATTGTGTATTGCTTTCCTGAATGAATGCTGATAAGCATGGCTGCAAGAGCCCAGGTGCTTAAATCTATTGACTTTAATGAGGCTTAAAAACATTCTCAAGTGCTCTTCCTCTGTTGGTGTCGGACTGCTCAAAACTCTAGTGGCTTTCCCAGCAATTGGATACGAGTTGGGGTAACTAAGAAAGCTCAAACTGAGGTAAGCCCAGCAACCTGCTCTTGTTAAGAGTGGGTGTTGAACATTCAAATTAGTGTGATGGGTAGAAGATAAGCAGTACAGAAAACTGCAGTGTGTTCCTTATTGCTGTAGAAGCATAATCAAAAACATTACCAAAAAACCCACTGCCTATCACTGCAAGATTGGACTGCAATGAACAAAAATAGGGCAAGCCTTTTCCTTTTGAGTGACTATCATACTAAGCGAACAGGGCTTCCGTTTGCGCAGACATATCTACAAATGCTTATCTACGGTGTTTGAAATAGATCTTCCGATTTTAGAGAGAAATCCTGTGAGTTTTATTCATGTTCTGTTTCTGTTCTGCAGAAAATGTTGGCATATGCATTTGCAACGGTGGTATGGCATACTGCTCTGTGCCAGCCACTGCATATCTGTGACCAGATGTTATCTAGTGAGGTTTTGAACTAACTGGAAACACCAGCCCCTTGAAAGACTTGCATCATACAGGAGTGTTTATCAAATGCTATTAGTGTTGAATGCAGAGGGTAAGAAGGGTGGGGAGAAGGCTAGGGGTGCAGAGACTACATTAGCGGTTTCCCAGTTTTGTGCAATCTATGTGCTAAAATTGTTCCAGCAAAATTTATGTCTGTTTGTACCTTACTTTAAAAATTATATTGACTGTTGATCTCTTGCACTCTTCCAGAAGCTGGGAACTGAGGAATTGTTGCTGTCTGGGCCTTGCTGTCTCCCCCAGGTGCATTTCCTGTAGCAGGAGCTGAGGAAGGAACAGCTGTGGTTGTGGCATTCCATGAAAGGATTCCCTCTCACAGGAGACATCTCTTGCTGGTTGAATTCGCTAGGTTTTAAGCCTGCTGATTGTCAGGACATAAGGCAGAGGCAACAGCTTCAGCATTGGGCCCTTCAAAGATAATACTCGATATAGAACAATTGTTTTCTGAGAAAGTGATATTGGGATATGTTTTTTGATCTTCCTCACTCATGAATTTCAATGTAATGTTCATGCCAATGTGACGTTCATGTGCATCCCATTAGGCGCTGTGTATGCGGTTTGCAGTTCTCTATAATTACCACAGTTAATTGTTAACCATGAGGTTTCTAGGCCTTATAAGTAGTACCTTCTCTGACAGTATTGCTCTACTGTCCCCAGAAAAGGATTTAGCCTCCCTGCACTGAAGGCTATGTGAAACTATCCTCTTCCTCAAACTGTTTATCTAACTGGAAACAGTTTCTTTCCATATCTTATGTGGCCATCTAATTCTTAAGTGACATAGGTGGCTATCCATGTGTACTACAGAGGTATTTCACCTTAGTCTCTCACCTCCTATCGACCCCGGGGATCTCTTCTTTATTAAAAATAAATAATATTGACTGGGTCTGTTTTAGAAAGACTTAGAGAAAGTACTGGCAGAAGCTATATGCAGAACCAGGTTTGTTTCCTCAAGAGGCCATTTTGGCTTGTTAGAAGCAAGACACCTCTAGTAGTTCCCCTACATCCTTGCAGTTTGGGTACAGATCCACATGAGATCTTCTGTTGCTTTTGTTCTCTTTGAGTTTAGAAATGTTTGGCAGAGGCTTGACATTGCTAGGTTAGCAGTAACTTTAATAAAAATTGAATGTTTAACCATATTGCAGAACACTTAAACAAGTCTACAGATTCTAGAAGACTGGTCAGAACAACCAAAATGTGATGTGCGAAGTTTTGTAATTCTGTTGTCTATTTTGAACAACTAACGTTCTAAGGAGTGTCTGAGTACAGGTCGTGGATAATGCACGTTATTTTATCACCAAATATCCCTTTCTTCTAATGGGAAAGTTGAAAATACCTTGGCGTCTGTCCCAGCTAGTACTGCAGTAGTTCCTTCTCCTACTGGCGATCTTCTTGTTCCATGAAAATATTTACTTAAGCATGGAAAATTCCTTCATGTTTGCTGATAGTTTGCCTGGAAAGCAGTAGTAAGATCATAGTGCAAGCCATATAATTATTGTAGTAGTAAACAGCAGTATGAAGCCTACACGATTTCTAGTACTGAATTCCACTAGGCTTCTGATATGAAATATTTTGTAACGCAGATTAACACATGCTAGACCAGAGGTTTACAATGACTTTTGCTGTGACAGCACATGTGGCTACAGAAAGTTCACAGTGGACAGAGTCCTGACATCTGCACTAGTAGCTACTTCGAACTGCGCTGGCCTTGCATGAAGTTTGACGGCTTTGTTTGACAGATGCTGTGCCAGGGCCAATCAGACTGAAGGTCTGCAGGACTGTAAGTCTCATCCCGCCTTTTACACTGTGTACTTTGGAAGAGGGGACTTGCCTCAAACTGGGCAGCAAGCCTGTGGCTGCAGGGAAATGCATACATGATGGTGGAAGGACTGCAGTGATTTGCCTTTCTGTAAGCTCCTTCATGGCTGGGAGGGAGTGGGGGAGTGCATGGGGCTGCTACAAAACCACTGCCCCGTTACCCAAGCCGGACGGCTTCAATAGAATGAGGCAACGTTTGGCTAATAGTGCTGCAGAAGTGCCTAGAATCAGTATAGGCAGGCTCCCAGCACAACCCATTTGGAGGAAAGGCAGGTATGATTGCTGAAGGCTTTATTTGGACTATATCTGTGCTGGCAAAATAGAAAGCCATGCTTCTCTTTTTAAATAGCCCAGCCAGGGCTCCAGGTGTTTATATCACCATGGTATCTAACCTTATTTTGATATCAGTGTTGCTAAAGGCAACACAGGAAAGATTGCCCGTGGTTTGAACTCTTTTATTACTGCTGAGCAGACCCAGGGTCATCTTTGCCAGTGAAAGCCATTTTCTGCAGCCTCCTGGGATACACTACAATAGTAAGAGATGTGATCTCTGGAAATGCTATGAGAGAAACTTGGCTGACACCTCTTCATCAATGCTAGCAATCTCACACCACAGTGATTTACTACTTTGAAAGCCTCAGATAATTTTAAGCTAAGACTGGATATGCTTATTGGCAAAATTATATATGATGTAGAGGCAAAGTCATTGCTGTCTGTGCTATGATTTTCATTACTGCTGATGTTGCTTATGTGGGGACAGATCTATACGTTGCACATCTTTCAATAGAGTAGAGCTGATTTACACTCTGTAAGGATTTAGTGCCTTCTGTCTGGAATACAGTGGGCTGCAATGTTTCTGTCAAAGAGGAAGTCCGACTCTTGCAGCTCTGTTGGATGGAGCATTGGAATATACTAAGCAGTCATCTAATAGACCTTTGCATAGCTGCGAGAACCGTTCACCAAGGGGAAAACCCTGAATTTACTAAAGCAGTACCAGCCGCTTAGATGCACTCTAACTTTCTATGTGCGTCCTCCCCTCCAGAACTGAGGCTGCAGTTCCCTTGCCTTGGCATCACTTCAGTGATGCACTTGCTTGTGAGTCAAGTTTCTTTCTCTTACCAGTTCTGAAAGGTATTGCCAGTGTTTGGTCAAATAATACTGCTCTCAGGCAGTTTGTGAAATTCACAGTGAATTAGAACAAATCCGAGTTTACTAAGTGCATTTTTCTCCCCATAATTAGCAGTTGGAGAACAAGTTTTCTTGTTGGGGGGCTGAACTAAGGATGGACCAGCACAAAGCAAAAGACTGATGCTTGGTTGGCTTTTCAGTGCAATTATTTTTAAATAAATTTTGTGCTTATTGTATGAAGCTGTGTTTGAGATGTGACAGCTAAAAACAATTACTCTTTAATCTGTAAACTCCAGTCTTTAGGTGGTGTTTGGAATACGAAAGCAAGTGCGTAACAACCCCCTTCACCAGAAACCGGACTTTACTTTGGATATTTAATTTTCCCACCCCCATTGTATTTGAGGGACTTGCAGTTTTTATGTAGGAATTACCTGGGTGAAAGCAAGGTGTGCACCTGGGAGATGGGGATGTGTGGTAATAGGTTACTGGATGGCTTTGCCTTTGATATTTTCCTTAAAAATTAGTTTTAAGCCTCAGTAGATGAAAATATCTTAGCCACTGGAACTTTCTATCTTTTTTCACGGATTTGACCATGAATTGAGAGATCTTACGAGACAAACTGGCATACTCCATGATCACATAGCATTTCTGGGGCAGCTTCAATATTCACCTTATGCTACAGCTTCACGTGATGTGGCTGGAAGGCTGGAAACAAGAAGGCCCTGCTCTCTGGGACCACCAGGTAGGGCTTTTGATGCTGTCTTCAGCAGAAGTGCTAACAAAAATCGTTTCCTGGAATACATTTTAGCAGCTACCTTGAAATAGAGTACTCCGTGAGATCTAACTCTATCTATAGAGAGGAGAAGGGAAGAATAAAATGCTGTCTGCCAAAACATTACAAAGGAGTGATAAATCTTATCAGCACTATGCAGAGGCGGAAGTTGAGTCAGGGGAAGGGACTTTTCTATTTTCAGCCAAAAGGCAGTGGCAGATCAGCTTCGTTTCCCCATTCAGTGTTCCTTATGCTGAACTCATCCTTGGTCTGTTTTAAATCTATTTCGTTACATAACCAGCGAGACCAAAATGTTGTTGAATTCCAGCTAAGTAATTCCTCTTTGTCACAGCAACTAAATAAATAAATGAGAGAAATGAGAGAAAATGCTGACAGTAACTCCAGTGATCATAAGGCTGATGGAGAGAGAAAAAGAAAAAGACAATAGTAGAACAAATCCTCCCCTCTGATATTTTTAAATTGAAATCCTTATAACTTAAAAACCTTATAAAAAAAAAAAAAGGCATACTGCAGGCACTCAGCAATTGTGAAGAAATGAATACATGTCCAAGAAAATTTAAATAGGGCACCTACAATCAGCAACCACTTAAAAGGATTTTTGCTCTTTCTATTTGCTGCTATTCTTCTGTAATTACGTCTCCTCACACAACACAGCTCTGTTCTTAACTTCCATGCTAGTGCATTCCTAGTCCTGTAAATAACGCTACAGGACGTGTTTCTACTTTACCACATTTAATTTATTTGACAGTTATGTCACGGAGAAACTTGATTTGTGCATTCAGAGTGTCAGCTTTAAATAAACATCCCTTATTTTTAACACTTCATAGAAAACTGTGAGTGAGTGTTATAACAACTCACTCAGCAACACTGATTTTGGGAAACTACAGCCATTGAATTATCCAGTTACACTATTGTAGAAAAAGAGACCCCACTATGCACAGTGCTTGTTGCAAAAGAAAACTAATCACATTTGATTACAGTTTACACTCTGGCTCCATATGCTGAACTGTAGCTCAGACTAACTGGAGCCTGCATGGTTTTGAGGTTCATGTTCAGAGGTCAGGAAATACTTGTTCAAGCTCTGCTACTTACTGACTGGCCATGAGCAAGCTGTTTCACCTGCCCTTCTAAAGGCTTCCTCGTTTGTCAGAGATGATTAACAGAATTTTACCTTATCTGGGATTACATGAAGATATTTGAAACTCAAACCACTGTGGAGATGATAAGTTTTGAGATGCAGAACTATGTACCCCTGCATTTATATTTTGATAAGAGGGATCTACAGCGCTGACAACTTCTGAAAGAGGTAGGTCTGATAACAGAACGTACGCAGAAGCCTACATCTGATAGATCGCTCACTTCTTGTGTACTTGATCCTTCACTGTGTGAAACCTGTTGCCTCCTCCCTCTAAAGCAAGAAGACCTCTCTATTGATGTAAAAAAGAAAAACCTATTAGCAAGTGACGAAGCTATCCCTCTATCCTGGGTGCTTCACATATGACTTGATGCAATAGAAGGGATATATAGAAAACATGCATCAGAAACATGAATGCGTCTGTATTGCATAGAAGTCATTTTTACAGGGATAATAATTGCACTGGGCAGAAAGAAAGACTATTTAATTTAGGATAGTTTGCAGGTAGACACAGAATGGTTTCTGTGAGAATAAAGGAAGTGCTGTTATGTAGAGAAGCTCTATGAAAAAGCCAATCTAAGGAAACCAGGCAGTGAAGGAGTGCAAACATTCCTTTTGATATAGAAGGAAACTGGAAAAAAGGAGGGGGGAAGAAAACAGAACATGTCACTTATATAAAAGGAATTGAGCCGTTATATGGCCATTCATACTACAGGGAGGAAAAAGTGAGAGTTCACTGGTTTGAACTTCTCCTTTGGGTTCCCTGAGGTCATTATTACTTAGGTTCCTGAAAACTATGAACGCTGAGGAATAGAAACAGGGAAAATAGATGGCCTTATACTCTTAGGTCCCAAGGACCTGCAGGATTTTCCTTCACTGCAACAGGAGGGAACAAATATTGTGTGTTCCCCCAGGCTCCAAAAAGCTTTTGCTTATTTTGATTACTACATAAGCGCTGACTACATAGAGGGTGCAATGGAACCTCAGCATTCCCTTACTTCCACCTGAGTAAAGCCCTTTAATCGGTGTTTTCCTTGTAGTAAGCAGCATATCAAGTAGTAAGGGGCGGGGGGTGGGAAGACACAGGAAAACATGATAGTTCCATGAAGCAAAAATGTTGGTAGCTTCTCTTAAAGGCAGGTAAACCAAGAGTGCCACAATTTTCACTCTGTGGCCTAAAAAGACAAAACAAAACCCATAGCACTCAGGAGACAAAGCAGATGGAAGCTGAAAACTAGGCTCACAGCACTTTGAAGGAACGTATCTGTTGCACCTGGGTTCCTGTCTCTTCAAGAGTTTTTCTTAACAGTGCTCCAGTGCTATAATAGACACGGTTACCTCTGTACTAGGCCATTGATTCACAATGAAGTTTGATAGAGAAGATGAGGCCAATGCACACATTCAGGCTTTGCTAAGAAAATACTTATACTCAGAGACTTATATCATGGCATGCTCATGAGCACTGCAAGATAGTGTAGTATTCAGCTGACGGCATTTCTGGGTATAGTAAACCTAGAGAGTAGGAAAAAAGGAGCATACATGCCAGAGCTCCAAACAGAGTTGATAAAGGTGGCCTAAACTGCATTAACTGTCCTAGCATTTCTACATACTCCAGCACGATCAGTTTTATGCCTTTACACAATTAAGTTACTTAATATCATTCATGGAACAGAGGAGACTTAATCACTTTGCTCTGCTTTTGGGCCACTGATATATCTCTTGGGATACTAATCTGGATGCAGAGAAAGACAAACATATTGAGCCAGAAGGCAGAGTACATTTAGCGTTCGAATTCAAAAGGATTGTAAAGGATCTTCATACACAATTGTGTCAGTTGACGATTCCAATTTATTTATATTTGCATTGAATAATGGCTATAATGTGTAAATATGGTAATGTAAACAGTTTGGTTTAAAAATATGAATTTTAGGAAATAAAGCAATAATACCTTCATAATGGACCATTGTTTTCTGATTTACTGATGAGCATTGACAGAATAAGAGAGCAGAAAATTGAATTATTAGTATAGTTGTTAGAAACATTAAATAGGATGTAAAAAATAACTGTCATCATGCTGTGTAACACCTCCTAGTAACTGTAGTTTTACTAGTGACAGCCCCACCTTTTCATAGCATAGCAGCCTTGGGTGAACACAAACTCTGCAGCTGTGTCCTGATAAGACTGATCTCAATGAGACCTCTTCCTAAAGTAACAAGACTGGTTTGCCAAGACTTCATGTTATTTTAGATGCCTTTGGTTTCCTCTCTCCTGTCAGGGATAAGCCAAGAAAGTGGCATTTGAATTTTGTCAGGCAAGATTTGGGTCAGGATTTTGTAGACCTGAACTGTGACTTTAGCTGCTTTTTGGTCCCACTAAGAGAAACTTGTGCTCAAATGATTCCTGGATTTTGTAACACCTTGTAGCCTACAACTGAAATCAGAAAAGTATTAGCCACTTTAGAACTATCTGACACAAGCTCGAAATAACTGAGGGAGGGAAAATAGCACTTAAGGTTTAGATGTACTCCCTTTGTTAATGCATGGAATCTGTTAGAAGTTGTGGCCTTGTTCCAGTTTGTGTGAACCTTATGCAGAATTTGGAAAGCTGCTCAACACTAGGTTGGATGCACCAGATGGAACCTTTGTTTCCCTCTCCCTCCTGCTTTTTGCAAGGTCCACTGAACACGGGACAGGGGCATGTTGTTGTGCACCAGCCTGGGGAGCTCCTGCTTCCTCCCACTCAAAACAGACCAGCATAACAATCCATAACTCATCTCTCATTAAAAGTGCTGAAGTTAGGGTTGGTCATTATATAACAATACCAGGTAACTGCGTGGAAGAGTCCTTCTTACCAAGTCACTAATGGTTAGGCACTCTTCTTCATCTTTAATTGATTTTTTTTTTTTAAGGTAGCAGTATATAGTGTATATATTTCAACCACAGCAAACTTGTTTGAAGTTTCGCTTTGAACAGTAATGCTGCACTCAAGCTCTAAACAGTGAGTTTCTGAAGTCAGATGCATGGCCAGGAGCAGAATCTTCATCTTATAAAGACAAGAGCTGGTGCTGTAGATTAGATTAATGCTGAAGCTAGCCAGTGAGTGGCTTCTAAAGCTGTGATGTTTGTGGTGCCTGGATACTTGCACTTGATACGTGGCAGTAAGGAAGGTGTGAAATTCCTCCCTGCTTTCCTAGAAATCTAAGGCAATCAATGAACAGTTTTTTTTTTTTTTTTCATCCTCTTTCTCCCCAGACACAGAGAGAAATTAGGTAGCGGTTTGCCATATAGCCAGGTCTTAGATGATACATTTTGCAAGTATGCCTTCCTCCTTGATCACTCCCAGATGCAAATAAAATGCACGATCTTAGTTTGTAAGGTCTTAAATGGACAAGGACCAGGGCTTGCGAATTTGTTCTAGAATAATGTTTATAGGGAGCATCAGATTTAGGCTCCTTAGATAGTAGGTCCTTGGGAACAAATTTTTTCAGGCGACAGGTGCTGGCTAGAACAAATTTGATAAAAGGTCAAGTTAGGAGTCTAAACTGGTCAATTCCCTGTGGTTGTATTACTAGTAAGTTAAATGGTATGGTCAAAGGTTTTGTCATAGAGGGTCAGAGAAGGTGAATCCACCTGGTACTATGGAGCATTTCTAGCAAAGACCTAGGAAGCAGAGATCACCAGAAGTTTGTCTGTTTTTTTCTCAATGTATCAGATAATTTAGAAAGATGTTACTTTTTTTTTTTTTTTTTAGATTGCTCTAATAGTTTCTACTAGTAGTATAACTGCTAGGTAGGATTCAGTAAGAACTATTCATGCATGGTATTAGTGAAAGATACTATCCGTTTAAGCAAGGTAACCAAGTATTAAATTATATCAGACTGATTTCCTCTGCACCTGGTTTCTTAAGTATATACTAGTATACTTAGGCTTTCACGACTCTTCCAGTGAAAGTTCTTACTATTTGCAGAATGCAGGTGTTAATTATTTCTCTTAGAAAAAAAAAATCAATCTTGTTAAGATAGTATAAGCTGGACACCTAAAAACAGACTGAAAATCACATTTCATGATGATAATATCAGCTTCAGTACATATAACAAAGCCAAAGAAGTAGTTTCTTCTTTATAGCTAAGATTCCACCCACTGTTTAAAGAAATCATATCTGATTTCCTATGACTAGATCAGCCTCTGCTTTGTTCTACCTACACACACACACACACACACACACACACACACACACACACACACACACACACACACACACACTTAATGTCCTTATTTGTCTGCTTTTTTTCCCCCTCAGGTGTGTTCTGTTGTAAATGCGAAGAACTCCTCTGCCAAACTTCAGCTACCCCCTAGCTGTCCTTCAAAAGCCTGTTCAAGGCCTGTCTTTGCTGCACTGCGTACAAATCCCTGTCATCTGGTAGTCTTGAAGCTGGAGGCCATTTGTGACCATGGTGACTGCTGATTTATGCAAGCACACCCATTTTTATTGTTATTCATGCCACCCACTTCCATACGTTTTTACCTTAGTCACTGATGTTTTGTCTTAGGAATGTGGAGTGTGAGGAGTCTGGGGCAGGAACTGCCCAAAGTAATGAATATCAGCAGCGAAATAGATGAAGCAGAGCTCTGTGAAAAAATGTGTTGGGAAATAATAATACGTTTGGGGTGCATATTTGTCAAAACAAGATAGTATCAAATATAATTACAGAGGAGGGCATAATCTGCCAAAATATGTAGGCTGGAATCATGGATCAAGCCAAAGACTGGAAGGACTGTAGTGGCTTAAATCACGTTCGCAATCTTCACAAGTAGACAAGCCCCTGTCTAATTCAGGATAGCCATGAAGTTTTTCTGAATTTTCTTGTCTTTCATAGCTCTCAGGGTGCAGTTGGCTCCTAGGGATCGCTCATTTTGAGGTTTTTGGGTCATACTCTCTTTCATGTGGATAAACCCTCAGGGCTGGTGGTTGAGAATGGGGCATGGTGCTAAAGAAATTGTTCTAGTGGTTCTGTCACATGTGGGAATCTGCTGTCCTGGAGAATTCTCTAGGGACAGATTAGAACAGTTTTATAACTGCTATGTATCTCTGGAAAGGGGCCAAACATTTACCTTTTATGAAACTATGTGAAGGCAAACTAGGAATGCATAGAAGTGCATCAATCTATGTAAGAAAAACTTGTTATATTAATCAGAAGATAAGAGTTTGAGAGAGCCTGTGTCTGGGAAGCACAAAATTAACTTAGTGGTTATTCTAATATTTTAAAAGAACATGCTATATTCAACAACAAGGGCCCAATCCTTCCATCGCTGAAGCAATAGGAGAGTGCTGACAGACTTAGGACAGAATTCCCAAACTGTTCAGTAAAGATTATTTATTTGTCATAGGCATATATTACACAGGTCAATTCTACATAGTCAGCATCCCACCTTCCTAGGACTTTGCATGCCATGGTAGCAATCTGAGATGAATCTGGAGGAAGCTGGCTTATGTATGCACAGAGCTATGCTGCAAAATCAGTCTAGCCTTTTTGATTTATTTTTCAAAGCTCTTCTGAGTGGTTTCCAGCCTGATTTTCTTGTCAACATGATTTAGTGCAAATCTCTGGGGATGCCTTGTGCGTTATGTAAAACTGGTGTTATTGTTGTCCTAGCAGGCTCGAGCAAAGGGCTGCTTTTGGCAGAACCGTTTCACGTTATATACGTTAATAATGTCAAACTTCTGAAGGAAAGTCACCTTGAGCATAATCTAAAGCTGCCTTTCGAGAGCAGTCTTTTCACTCTTTTCTGTAATCTTAATTTGTCTCTATGGCTTGCTTCCCCTGATGAACTGTTTTTAGTTTGGGGTGCTCTATGTGCCAGCAGCTTTACAGATTAATAGTTTCATGTCATTACTCTTATTTGAGCCTGATTCACTAGCAAGGTGCTGAGCATATGCAGTGAGTCAATAGGAGTGGCTGGTATTCAGCACTTTTGCAAACCAGGATGCTTACTTAACTCAATGCCTCAGTCTGGGTTTAAGAGCCTGATTTAGGCTTCTGTTTTTATAAACCCTAGTTGTGACATCCAAATTCATTAACTGATGTGTTCTTTGAATAACTACAGCTAGTATTTTTAAAGACAATGAAGTCAGTTAGCCAGTTTTCAATGGGACCTGAGTGTCTAGCTCTTTGAGCTTCTCTGAAAGTCCTGTCCTGATCCTTTGTTCAGCAAAACTGAGGACCAGAAGGAATTTCTTGCTTTTGTGCCTCAGTTTTTGCTGAATATGTGTTTGGTACCTCTGCTTGCTTGAAACTTAAATGCCAATGTGATTGGGACAGGGTGAACGCCTTAAAATGTGGGAACACTCAAGACAAGTACATTACTGTAACTCTGATTTCAGTACATGAATATACTGAATGTGTTTGGGGCTCTAGAGGGGGGACGAGGAGGTAACAACAAGAGCCTCCGTTGTTAAGCATTTCTCTAAATGGCCTCGCGAACCTTTGGTCCTGCTGACTCTCGTTGCGTAACTTGGCCAATGAATGTCAGATCCTGAAACTTTACAAGGTTTTTGCAGAGGGTGCCTGAAGCGAGCTGCAAAACAAGACAGCCTTGCTAGGTGCATGAATTTGTCTAAGTGTATGAGGAATTGCTCATGTAAATCCCTGTGCTGCTGCTGTGATTTATTATGTGTGCAAACCCCAGAACATCAAAATGGAACTGTAGCTCTGTTGGCTAATAGCTGGACCTGGAATGAATTAATAGAATATCATAATTCACTAAAGGAGCTCTGTTCATGTTACAGCACAGGAGAGCAGAGTATGAGTGTTTTGTCACTCTAGAGTATATAAACAAGTATGTAGTATATACCGCTGCTTTATCCATAGTCCTGTGCATTAAAATATAATTTGTGGCATCATGCTTCACATTTCACTGGTAAGTACAGTCCAGTCAGTGCTTGGATGGGAGACATCTGGTAATACTAATTTGTACTTTAAAGGGATAATTCTTTCAAAATTAATAAGTTTTTAACTTACCTCTCCAGAGCGCTACACGCTGTACAAATTAGTAAGAAAATACAGCTGTTTCCATTGGGCTTCAGCTTCTGACAGCACTTTTTGCCTTGCAGCCCAGAGCTTCCCACTTTTTTCCTCTATCACTTAGACTTGCACCATGCTCCAGAAGCCTACAGGCTTCTGTTCTGCCAGTAACTGCGGAGAGTGATGGGTCCTGGACTGCGGAGTCTCTTTTCTAAGAATATCCTGTCCTGCATTTAAATCTGGGCTCTGCCATCTTGACCCATTTCAGTCAATTCAGAAGCAATGTTGTCATTCAGGGAAGAAGGTCATTCGAACGGATGAGGTGCTCCATGCAGCTGAGTGGCCTTTCAGTACAGTGTATTTCATTACAGTTATTGCAGTCCGTCCGTGCAGGCTGAGAGGCAATGGATAACATCCAAATGGAAAAGGAACAGTTTTTACCTCTTACTCAAAAATTGGTAAATAAAAATATCGACTACCACAACTGTTTGGATATGCCGAAGTAGCCAAGGAGCTAAGAAGATACAGCTAATTGTAAATGCTAATAGAAGAAAACAATTATACCCCCATAGATTAGAAAGCAGATACTTCTGCTATTTTCTTTGACTGTTTTTTTTTTATAACATCCTATCATCTTCCCCATCTGAGTTGACCTACATACAAAGCCTCTTTCTCAGCTAAGCATGGGGAAAGTTGCACAAGGTGAACGAAATACGCTGAAGCTCTGGAGGTGAGTGGCCTCATCGTTGTGTCTGCTAGAGGCTGTGATAAGAGTGAAGTAGTGTGGGCTGGGATGTATTGAGAAGCTTGCCTATAATATGTTAGTCAGCCGTGTTGCTGTGATGTCTAGAGATTTTTAGGCAGAAAAGAAGTGGTAACCCAAGTTCTTTGAAAGCTTGCTTGCTTGCTTTGTTTTAGTTGTAGTTTTATTCCTTAAGAAGGCCTGCTACTGCAGAAAGGTTTATGATTCCAGCTACTGTGACACTAGTCTGGGCAATGAACAAAATGAGTGACTGAATGGTGTCTCATGACCCTGACCCATCCCCATCCCAGGGAAAAATCTCAGAATCAGCAGGAAATTACCCCCAGTAATTCATACTTGATCCAGTCAGACATAAGAAAGCAGAGCTATTTCAGGAACAACTCCTTCTCTTTTGAGGGAGCCCAGAGACTGGTCAGCAGCCCTGGAGTAAAGGATATGGGACTGTGTACCATGGTCCAGTTCCCATGTTTCCTCTGGGGATGTAGGTGCCCGAGTCGGGTGATTGTGCTGTAGGGCAGGGCTAGTTGTGGAACTCGGCAGTTGTGGAAACTCTTCTTTTCCTCCATCCGTACACATACGTGAACATAACATTAGCCAAAAAGTGGAATGGGGACACGGCAGTGAGAAAAAGAGTACAGTCAAGATGACTTGAACGCTGCTGATTCCCAGACTCTTGACCTAGGCCCTTATGATTCTTTGGCCTATGTTTACCTTGTAGGGCTGCTGGCTTCTTGTGCAGCTTCAGAGCCCTCTAATCCGATCCTGGAGCTGGATCCAGTGCCCAGGTATTAACACAGAAGTAACCTTGAATCTTACCTGTTTTATCAGTCTTGACATTCATATCACATAGCACATATTTCTGTGCACGGCTGTGTGTATCCCTGTACATATATCCCACACACAACGTGTAGGTGCTTTTAGATGAAAGACGCAGTCCCTGAAGTAGTGTCACAAAGCTCTAACATAAGGGATACTATTTTTCTTACTCTCTCACTAATTTCTTTAATAATTGCTGCTAGAAGCTCTCTCTAATGGTCAAGTAGCCCTGCTGCCAGTTTGAGAACTGTCAGTGAAGCTGATATTTTTATGATGATCTTTTCAGACATGATATTCTTCACTTTTATTGTGTTATAAATCTTGGGCATAATGTGTTTGTCTAATTTTTTTTCTCTTTCTTCAAGGAGCAGGCACTATCCTTTCCTTTCCTCTTACACTTCTGAATGCATCATCAAACTCGCAAAGGATGCTTTCTTCTCCTCCACTCTGTGCCTGTTTCAGAGCTCCATCCTCTTCATGACTTCAGCAGTTCATTTACTTCTCAGTCCCCATTAATCACTCCCATGTGTGCTTCATTTTGCAGCATATACTTTGGGCCACGCATGGCTGTTGAGCAAATGTGGCGGACACACATGAGTTGCTAGTCATACTTCACAGGGTGAACAGACCACACACAGACACAGCCTTCGAAAGCTGAGAAGTCAAAGGGGCCTGTTAATTTAATATGGAGCAGCTTTTTGCGGTCAGAGGAGGGGGGGAAATACCGACTTTGTTTTTGCCCAGCAATTGACTACATGGTGATTTATTTTAAGGGGAGACAGCGGTCAGATCTCTGCTGATAATATATCCCTAGGAATCTATTTTATATGTATCCAGCATGAGGTTAACCTCATCAGTTTTAACTGGAGTTTCACAAGGCAGGGATTTGGTCTGTTGTTCTTTAAATAAAATGTGCTTCGCATAGGTAAATGTAAATCTATTTGCACATTCCAGGTTGTAAATGTAAATAATGTGTAATATGTAAATAAGGGGTAGCTGCTTTGAGCTGTTCAGTTGGTTCTAACAGCTGGATTGCTTAATTGTATGGTTCTTCTAGATTTCTAACATGTCTTCCTGCTGCAACAAAGATGAAACAACAACAACAACAAAACCCTACATAATGTGCTGATGTAGCAATAAAATAAATATTTTTTCACATAGCATGTAATTAAGCAGTAAAACTTATTGTTGATGAATGTCGTTGAAGCCAAGAGATTGAAGCAAGATTCAAAGTGACACTGTATTTTTATATGCCACTCCTATAATTACTGTGGCTAAGAAAAATAAAAAACCAGAGACACCTGTGAAAGGTTCTGGGTTTCATGATGAAGCCTGAAGTTTGCTACAATTTTAGGGTGTGAGCTATTGAAGACATTACCGTATGAGGCTTCTGCCAAACCATTCCATGTTGTTGATGGCAGCCTGTCTAAAATCTGAGCCCTAGTGTTTTTCCAGTACTGACTATTATTACTGTTAATGCATCCCAATTACTTTTTGTATGTTTATATTCTTATCTAAAGCCATGAATTGCAGTGGATTAGCGGATTAAGTTTTATAGAAATACTGGAATTAAAATGTTGTGTGGCATGTGATCAGTAAGTGTTTATCATGATAGTTTTCTATATAATCATTTTTTGTATAAGGTTTTTTTCCCCCTCTTTTCTAATAGTAATAATACAGATTGATGCATGTGTACGAAGATACTGTTGCGTTTCAGGAATATACGCAATGTTATAAACATTTAGAAACGTTAGGAAAAGGGGTTTACAGAAGTGTGCAGCATTAAATTAATAAGGAACAATAAAGTCTTTTCCGGTCATCAGTGCACGGTTTGAATGTCCTGCCAGGGTCCCTGGGGGAGTGCAATTCAGTGCTGCTGATTGCTTTCTTATGGAGGGGTCTTCCTCAGTGTGCTCTCAATCCATCCATGTTCTGAGAGTAAAGGAAGCTCTGGTGCAGGTATCAAGTGCCTAAATCCATCAGGGTCCTGTTCAGTATGCAGCTTGCTTAATGTGTGGAGACAGAGTAGCTTTGCCCAATGTGAGGAGGTCTAGAACTTGGCTGTTCTCTGGGGTCTCCTTAATAGTGCTTATGGCACAAGGTCTCCAGGAAAGATTGAATTGCATCATCTATAGATTATGTTGAATAAAAACCTATGAAAGCACAGATCACTCCTGCAGTGCCTTCCAGGATGTGGTCTTTTTCCTCTTCCAAGGAAAGGCAGCTGTGTAGCCGTCAGTTTTGGCATGGCACACTTGTACAACCCTTCATTTGCTTGGGCCAAGTAAAAAAGTCATACCTTAACCTGGTGTCCCAAGTTCTCTCTAGATCTCGGGAACCTGGATGTCTGCATATATACAGCTGCCCAAACTGCCTTCTCTATGCCGACTCTGCATGAGAACTTCCATGTAGCTGAACGTGTGCAATATTATTCTGGCATCTTTTTTGTGGTAGTGGAAGGAAAGGCAGACCTTAGCATGTGTGGGTCTACAGCATGCATCTTGACCATCTGCAGTAATTGTGTCTGCCTTCTACAGCCAGTTTTGCTATGTTTTTTGGAGGAAGTAGCAGGGTTCAAATTATTTGGAGGTAGAGGTTTGAAAAACCTCTTAGCTCCCTCATTTTTCCTGCTTCTGGTCTGAGCCTTGAGACTTTTGGCAGCATAAACAGCTCAATCTACAGTCCTGTCTGCTGTGACAGAAAACATTGCATAGCATAGTCATTGCATGTGTTGCTAGGGTCAAGTTTCAACACCTTCACAAATGTTGCTCCATCATAAATGCTGGCATCACTGGCAGGAGCTGTACCTTGAGGTTGAAAGTTGCTCTTCAGAGTAGTCATCGGATCACCATTCTTTTTGCCAAGGTGAACTTCCATCCCGTTTTCTCCTGTGGACCTTTGAAGTTTAATCTCATAAAATTTGTCGTAGTAGGGTTTGTATCAGTGACAATTGTTCTTATAAAGTCTTTCTCTAAACCATTACCATCTAGTCTAGCAATTTCTATGTATAGGAAAGGGGGGTTAAAATTGTGTTAAAATCTAATGTTTTCTGCAAAACACATTCAATATGATCCCTTTTTGATTCTACTGGAGTAGTCTCTACTACACTTTTGGCCTCCTGACAATGAATATATTTATCCAGGCAGTGGAGGCATGGAATGACTCTGTTGATGTACACCACTCGTGAGTAGATATGCATCTTTTTATTGGCCTGAAGCACTAATAAGCTAGTAATAGTCTTTCTCTGCTATATGCAGTTAATTTTCCCAAGCTACCGATCACCTTTTACAGACTCAAAGCTGCAATAAGTAGAAAAGAGAAATGTATTAACATTTCCAAGGCCACATTCATTTAAATCTGTTTATCATAATAGCTAACATTCAGGCAAATTAAACAGTGGAAGGCAGAACAATTTATTTAATCTGTGTAGCTTCAAGCATCACCGGAAGATGATTTTAACAAAGTGTGATGATTTTCACAGAATACGTTGTGTGGCATGGGCACAAGAATATGCATGCATACATACCTACACAGATTTTCAAAAAAGAATATACCTGTCAAGCTTATATTTCTTCATATTTTGGATTGTGACTGTGCCTGACTGTTAAAATTACTAGTGAACACGTCCATATGTTAATCACAATAAAGTTCTTGTTAAAGAAAAAACAAGAGTACATTCCTTGTATGCAGTACTATAAAAGGTCTTAAAATGGTTGCCACAGCCAATATGGCATGAGTGGTACTGATGCCATATCTGAATATAGTTATTAAGCCAAGCTGTATGATTGATGATTTTCGTGCTTGTTACATTTGCATATATATGCTTAGTTAATATGCAGAGGCAAAAATCTGTCCCCAAGCTTCTGGGTAATAATGGCAAAAAGATTGACTTGGCACGTGAGATTCGGCATTGTAGTCCAGCACCTAACTCCAGTACCCTCAGGCTTTCCTCAGTAGTCTCCAACGCTGGTATCCTCTAGGCCTTTCTGGAGTGTAAATGTGAAATGATAATCAGTTTGGTTTCCTTTGTCCATCCCATCGGGGTCAGTCTAGCAAGGTGACAGCTAAATAAGGAAGCTGCTTATTTGTTGTGAATGGTCTTGAGACAGCCAGAGTGCAGAGACGATATTCCAAACCTCATCAGTGAAGTACTGTGACAGTAACACTGTCTGTCACTGTTTAACCTTATATGGTTTCAGATCCATGACCCTTAGGTGGAAGCTCTGTACTTTCCTCCTTCAGCTGTGTCATATTTCCTGTTTTAAATATGTATTGATTGATTTCTTGTAGATGTGGTTTGGATTGATAAAAGTTCTCAGAGAAAGGCTTTTGTACAGGCAGGTT
Organism: Struthio camelus; assembly: GCF_040807025.1. Taxonomy (NCBI): domain Eukaryota; kingdom Metazoa; phylum Chordata; class Aves; order Struthioniformes; family Struthionidae; genus Struthio; species Struthio camelus. The sequence goes on along the minus strand of NC_090948.1, from coordinate 24,420,167 downwards.
TCCTTAAACACTGTGCAGTCCCAAAGGAAAGCATTAGTTCAGTAACTAATGGAAGTCCTGGGATTGTGAAATAGATCTGAATTTATACTAATGACTTGGAGACAATGAAGGGCATTTCCTGGGTAATTCATAGGTATGAAAGGACAGATTTCTGTTCTGGAATACAAAACATATCCTAATTTGAGTAAGAGAAATGGTTATACCTTGCAGTCATTGTTCAGTGATGGAGCTTTTGATACACAGGACCTCCAATTGGGAGTCCGAACATCAAGATTTCTGTCCCAGATCCATGGCTCGATTTTAATTGTGCTAGGCATTTAATTTTCTGGGTGTCAGGAAGAGTGAGCTTTGATTTCCGCCTGAAACTGCTTTGAAAGGTACATAGGAAAGATGCTGACTTTCAACGCCAAATAGGTGGGAGACTGACTCCCTGCTTGGTCATTCAGGATTCCCAAATTATACAGCAGAAGCACTTCTATGTGTTTATAAGGTATATGTAATAGAAATGTGCCTCTTTGATCCTTTGTGGGTACAGTATAAAGTGCCAACGCTCCCAGAGTGGAGAAGTAAACAAGTAACAGTGAAAGCCCAGTGACTCAGGGTATGTCCTTCAGTAATTCGCTGTAATTTGTATATGTTTATTTCAAACAAATGGTAGCACAGTGACTTTATATAATTTAAATATTTCAGAACATTAGGGATTCCATATACACAGCTTAATTCTCAGTTCTCAGCTTCAGTTCTTAATTCTTCAATTTTAAGCCTCAGACTGAGACAGATACAGACTGTGTAGCCATACAGATTGTGTAGCCAAACACAAACATGATAGTATAGAGCTTTGGTGGATTAGTTGTGATAGCTTAAACTATTATTGCTTCCAATTGTCCATTCTCCCCTTTAATTGGAGATAGCCTCCCTTTAAAAGGGGCAGCAGAGCAGGATGTGTGCTCTGTCTACATGAAACATACCTCTGTACCCTGGTTCAATCCCAGGACTTCAATACTGCAATCTTAGCTGAAGCCTTTTGGTAGATAAAGCTGTTGGGAAACAAGTCCATGTCTAAGGTTTGTAGATAGCACTTAGTTTACCTCAGTGGGATGGTGGCTACTTAGGAGACTAGAAAATCCTGATTTTTAGAGTGTGGATCGCAAAGATAGTTTTGGGAACTGGGAAGAGAAAGCAGATGAGTCAGCAAGGTGTTACACTGAAGTTTGCCAGGTCTACCATGAAGAATACAAAAGCCCAGAACTCGTAAGGGTGCTGAGAACAGGCTAACCATGACAGCTTGGGACTCAACAGGAGTTAGCTTATCCGGCTTCAGATGACTACCAAAGGACAAATACCTGCAGTTACTACTTTACCCTCTCCCTGGCATTATACAAGTTTTGCGTTAGATGTCAGCCCACTGGAGGAGAGTGGAGCATTTGGGAGCTTGAGAGTGGAGGAGGACTCTAAACAAAAGGTCCCTAGAGGATGTCTTGAGTTGGGCCTTTGAATGAAGCTTTCTGGGTTACTGGCTCTTTTTGGCTTAAATCTCAAATGGAATTGGAGAGAGGGAGTACTCACACTATCTTATTTTGCTCTTTGATGTGGGAGTAGTAATTTCTGTCCATATAATAAGTAGACTGTGAAAATCAGTTCACTGATGCCCCGAAAATACTATTAGAGCCTTTGATGGAAAGCAATAATAATAATAATTATTATTGATTATTTCGAAAGTTTGATTGTTAAACTTGCCATTATTTGTTATGATTCTTATGCAAGATAGATCTAAACTTAGATTAATCTAACATTTTTACAAGCTTAACACTCCTTGAAGAAGGAGAGATAAAGGCATCTGATTTGTCTAAAGCTATTTTCTTCTCAACCTTAGCCTTATTTCTGGTTTTCCAGTCTGTTCAGTGTTGCTGCACTCAGTTCCTTTTGCACTGCAAATGTTTTAGGTTTGCTGTGGGTGGATGAAGATTCCTTTCTAGGTGATGGAAACACAGGCAGAAAACAAATTAACTCCCAGTAGAGAATAACCGCTTTGCTACTCTCCGAAATTGCTTTCAAGACTTCAGTTTTACAAGTGAAAATACTGAGAAATAAACCTGGCTGTCAGTGGTCCTGAGTGAGAATGTAGAGGTGAGAGATGAGATGATAGGCTTTGGTCTAAAGTATTACAAACTTAGTTTCTCTTACGTTGTTTATTTCCAAAGATGTTTGGATTCAGCATATCTCTACTTAATTTTTGCTTGAAACCACGCATAAAGAAATGCAAGGAAAGTTAAATCCTAAAAGCAATAAGACAACAGGACTTTTCCAATTTCCTATTTAGTTTAATTTGCATTTAAAATGAAAATTTGGGCTGGATAAGTTGAATTGGCATTTTATCCAAAGCAATCTGCCTTAAATTGCTCTGACTGAAGTAGGAGGGAGAATCCATCATCAACCTTACTTTTGCTCATCTGTTTGACCATGCCAACAATTAATGCATCTCTAAAACTGCATTGTTTCAGCAATTTTACTTTTCATATCTGTCTCCAACAACCCTAACTCACCTTTTTCCTACAGATTTTTTGGATTTTTCATTTCTTCACCCTCCTTTCCCAGGGTAGATGGAGCAAGAATGGGCAGAAGAGCCCTCACACTTCTTCCATGAGCAGAGGGGAAGAAACTGGCCTGAGCTGCAGACTGTTTCTGCTCTTTTATGGTAGGAATAACATCAGCTCTTGGAAATAGGGGAAACTGGGATCATAGGAAAGGCAGCCAGTCTGAGGAAGGTATTTTTATAGCCAGCCATGAATGTTGCACAGTTTTATTGATTGTTTAATGGTTTCCAGAACCGTTGACTTTTGAGATCTGGTACACTTTATCTGTTGCCCAGTTTTAGCTTCCAGCTAGAAAAAGGTATGTTGTTACCTGTAGGGGCAGAGGGCAAGAGTCTCCCTACAGTTGAGGGCGCAGCTTGCTGTTCACTAGGTTAGATATGATCGCTCTTTAGGGCTGACGTCTATGGATTCTGATTAGAGATGAACAGATATCAGTGGAAAAAATACACAGATTTAGATTTGCTTAGACTAAAAACCTAAATTGCACTTGGACTCTATTCATACTCTTTTAATGTTTTTTTAATATTATTTGCTCACAACCATTCCAGTCAGTTGTCAGAACTGTTTTTCAAAAGAAAAACTGCAACCATTATAATGTATTTGTGGAAAGCATTTTAGCTTCATAAATGATCATGGAAAACCTTATTCTAAGTGTTTTCTATATTTTACCGGGGAGTACAATATTACTTGTTTAAATAATAAGCTATATTAAACTGTATCTGTGTACATGTGTGTGCATGTATTCACATACATACGAATGCCTCTGCACAGCCTGACAAAGAAGAATTAGTTGTTGAAATGTTTTAATGATTAATTAGCCCAGACCAAAACATATGCCCACCCTCCCTGCCACAACTGCATAGCAAGACAGTCCCTTTGAGGAAGCATGGATTTCTTATATATGTGGTCTACAGAAGACTCAAACACAAATGTTACTGACCTTGCATCTGGACAGTGTTAGGGACAGGGAACATGCCTGTGGAAACTTGTTTGTGTGGCAGCCCTTATCTGAACTGAAGAGGCTGGAAAAACAGACAATGTCATGGAGTGGACAAGTGCTTTGTGTAAGGCTGAGTGCAGAGGTAGTGGCAAAGCTGGAAATAGACCCAGGTCTTTTGATGGCTAAGTCCTCCTCCATATTACCCTGTCTCCCAGGCAGAAGGAAGAAATAAGCTGTGATGGTGGAAGACAGTGAAGGACAAGTCAAACTACTTCTCTGCTCAGAAGAAACCTGCCTTGGTTCACAGGGCGTGCTGGTTCCCTTTACATAGTTCCCAGCAGTAGAAGTGTTAAAACTAGCGTTGCAAGTTCTCATTCCTCCTGGGATTCAGTATATAACAACAGATGTCAGTGTTATCATTGTCCTCTCTTTCCAGCAAGGCTCTAGAGCGAGCACAAACAGAATGCAGCTTTCTTCCCTTTTTACTATCCATATTAACAAGAATCGCAGTTCTTTACTGTGATTCTTTTTTGTATTATGAAGAATAAAGGTAGTGGGACTCTCTGGAGACTCTAAAATGCTTTAAAAGTAACTGAGTCTTTTGGGGGACAGATAAAGGCTGCCACTGAATGAATGCAAGAAGACCCTTCCCATATTAGCTGGGTGCCTGCAGAATTTACCACAGACAGCCCTTCACATGACAAAGGTTGAAACCTGTGATACAAAATCCCTAAACAGCTGTTCAAGATCACTTCATGGCTGATCCTTTCTAGAGTCTAACTCCTCTGCTTCCCTTTTTTGTCTGTGCAAAGTTGGAAGAAATTGTCATCCTAGTTTAAAAATTTGTAATGGTTCTGACACACACACAAAAAAAGGCAGTGCAGCCTAGTGGACACATGATGAAATTAGGACCTAGAAAGACTGGGGTCTCTGCTTTGCTCTGCCAACGGTTTGCTGGATGACCATGGTCATGTTACCACTCTCTCCTTCAGCTTCTCCGTTTGTAAAATGGAGGCAAGATTGTTTCCTTTACGGTTGCTGACCATGAGTGTCAGGTGGAATCTGGTTTCTAGTCTGTGTTTTAGATGTTTGGGCCCCCCTCCTCCACAGCTTTGTATTTCATGTCGTCACTTCCAGTCTGCACTTTTCATTCAGAACTAAATGGGAGAGGACTCCTTCCCTGATAGTAGCTGATGTTCATTAGCCAAGATGCAATGCGGAAAGAAAAAGCAGGGTGGTGGAGATCCAGGCCATTCATCCTGACAGCAGAGACATATGTTTCTCACTTTTGGCCTACCACTTAACTCAAGCATAAAGCAACATAATAGAGATGGGAAAAGGTCTGAAAGAGCTGCCACAGAGCAAGTGCACCATGCCAATAATTTGAAGGATTAAGGAGCCCAAGCTGTATGTACTGACACAATAGCTGGGGCCATCCTGTTCACTGGGCTCATGGATTAGAGGGACGTTTCATATGATCTGGTTTTCTTTTCAACTCTGGTTGAACAAACATAGCCTGTGTGCTCGCAAATCCCTTGTTAGCAATACAGAAAGTCAATACAATTTCCCTTTCACTACAAGCTATGATTTTGCTTTTGGAAAATGTTGAGGTTGTTCTGTCTGGGTGCCTTCCCAGAATCAGCATGACTTTGTGTCTGGTTTAAACAGTGTGATGCTGAACGGGGGGAGTCCAGCAGTGGCGCCTGGAGCTGGTATACATGTGTTATGGCTGTGACAGTGAGAGACTGACCTTGGTTATATCACTTGACTTGTTCGTCTAAGATGCTGTCTATAAAGTGAGATAGTTCACCCTTGAAGTGCACTTCTGCTCAGGACTGTGCCTATGGAAATGGCAGGGTTTGGGATTAGTGGTGTCACAGAATTTGTTTTAAAAATTTGTGTATTTTGCAAATAAAGTGTTGCTTCTAAAGCTGTGTAAAGTTTGTCTGGGTTTGAGTCAAGCAGGGATTTTTCTTCCTTTCACATCATTGCCAGCATTAGGAATGCTACTAGCTGAGCTGTGTCCTATGCAGTGCTTGTGCTGCCTTGCTCGGGGGATTCCCACTCCAGCACACCACTTCCCAGCAACAAACCCAGCATTTAAGGGCAACGGTGGGCTTGTTCTTGCAAAGACCTAACGTGTGCCTCCTCCATTGTAATCTGGAGGTACAGTTTGGGCATTTGATGGTCAATGTGATAAACTCTCATCATCATGAAGATGATCACAGAAGTCCCACAAATGTCAATAAGTTAAGAGTATTTGTACGTGTATGTTTATTGTATATGAACATTTGTCATTAAGAATGCATGCAGACAAATGGTTTGTGGGAGCACAGAAAAATTGAGGGGTGGTGTCACAGCCCCTAGAACCAGAATGTGGACTCAGCTGCTAGCTGTATATGGAATGTCCACTTTTTTTTTTTTTTTAACTCACATTTCAAAATTTCAGTCGAAAATGGAAGGAAAAGGAAATATGTGGTGCAGGCAAAGTTCATCCAGTAAGAAGGATTTTGATCTGCTTTTGAGTACTTTTCCTCCATGTTGCACTGTAGTCACTTTATTGCTGTTTCCTCACACCAGTTATTTAGCCATTACATTTATACTGTTTCAGTGAGGGTATTTAAGTTAGTATTATAATTCCAAAGCACCTGGGTAATGTCTGAGGGTTATAAGTGTGGTGCAGTCTTTGTCTTTGCACACAGGACAAGCCCTTAGAAGAGAAGGACGCTTACTGTGAGGGCTATTGGACAGTTCTGCTTACATACCTCTAACTGAGGTATTGGCAGTGTTAGCTTCCTCCTTGTACTTGTCCTAGAGAGTCACCACCAAGTGACCTAGCCTCTTCTGATCTGTGGTGGATTCAGATCAGTAACTTTGTGATGAAAGATTTGCTCCCTCTGATTACATAGCTCCTCCCAGAAGGAGCTCAGCTCACTTCCTAACAAAACGATTGGCCTTGTTACGTACCTCAAGCTCTTTTCTTTGTGTGTTACCTTGGAGGTGAAATGATTAGTGGTTCATGAAGTAACAGTCCATTACATGCCTTTTTTAATGCAGCAGAGGGACAAGCAGGAAGGCAGGCTTCCTGTTGTTGAGTGGAGCAGGAAGATGGGGCATTTCAGGAGACAAGTGTTTGCTGTTTACAACAGCCTTAGCATGTGGGCATCAGCAAAGTCACCTGCTGGCAGTACTAAGGTACAAAGCCCTCAGCTGTTACAAGGAAATGCTGGCTTCTCCCAGATATCCTGAGTATATGTATATTTTTTAATCTGTATGAAATAAATGTTGCAGGCTTGTTTTCGGACTTTTTTTGGAAAGATCTCTGTTGTTATTTAGGTATAGAAATCAGTGGCTGGCTCTTCAGAAGAGCTCACCAAGTTTTGAAAATTGGGCCATGTATGTACGTATGCATACATTTAGTGTCATAGTTCTCCACCGTTTGACCTACAGTTGTCTGCTGCTGTGCATGGGATTAGACTGGTGACCATGCTTCAGATTTAAAAGCTAAGCTTAAATCATACCAGACCTGACTCCTCTACTGCAAGAAGAAAAGAGCTTCATTCATGCTTTCTCCATGATCCCATGACTCATTTATACTGATGCAGAGGCTCCATAAGGCAACTACAGAATTTTTCTAAGGATAGCAGGGTTGGTACCGTAGCTGTGTGGCTATAAATAGGGTTTAGCGCTTCTTGCACTGAGCAGCACTAAGCAAGGAGAAGGGTACAGCCTGCTTTGTGCCCCTGCTAGATCTGTCGCTCGTATATAGACCTATCCTGCTAAGCACCTCTCTCCCTTCCCCACACGAGAGCCTGTAACAGAACAATTATTCTAGGGCTGATTGACATTCTTGCGTCCAGGGATGAACTAGCAAGCCCCTAATCTACTTAAGAAATTAAAGGTTCTTGAGCTGCTCCTTGGAAGCCTCTTACAAGAGTAGAGACATGCCAACAGCTCTTCCAGTCCCTAGATAGGTCATGAGAGATCAAGGCTACATTGATTATCTGGCTGTCTACTATGCTTTGATCCTGAGCTTTTCCTCTCTTGCATGGAGGTACATATATATACACACGCACACTTGCACACATTTTGCACTTCAGTAAGTCTCTAAATTGAAAATAAGCCTTTCAGATATTAGGTCAACCTAATAGCCTTAGGCCTTGCTTTGAATTCTTCTCACAGACTGCTATTCTTACAATGCAGAGAGTCTTTTTTGGGAGGGGGGCAGGGAGGAGAATTGATGAATAAAATGTCAATATTTTTCTTCTTCCTGATGATATTCAGCATGAGTGCCTGAGCTGGCTCAGGGCGGCAGGATGCCGCAAATTTTACCACCCTTCTCTCCATTGGGTGGGTGAGAAATGGGCGGGTGTGGCAAGATAACTTGCCACCCCATTTATTTTTTGCCCAAACTGGATTTCAGATTTGAGATGTCCCGGCTGTCGGTTGTGCTCTTCTGTCACCTTCCTCTCCTGGGGATTCCAAGAAGCAGAGGGCTGCCCGGGATCATCATCAAACTTCTGGTTCCCATCTGGAAGGCAGATAGCCTGCCTTTCGTATGTATTTATCTCTCTGAAATTAAGGTGGTTTTCCCAGCTGCCCTTGAGAGGTTAGTGCCCTTTTAAATTGAGCAAAGTTTGGTCCTTAACTTCCTTAGCATCTTTTGGCAAAGGCAGCCAAAATATGTTTTGATCTTTTTCAAACTAATTGCCAGATTGATATCTATTTCCTTTGGCAACTGGTTTGAATTATTTGGGGATATTTTTGTTTTGTGGGTAGTATTGCAGTGAAGAGAAATACAACCAGATTTCTATGGCTGTCAGTGTATTAAAGAGGATTTTGAAGGTGAAAGAGTTGTAACTGCTGAAGAAAAGAACACAAGATGTCACGGTAGTCTGAGAAAGACAAAACTATCTTTGCTGTGTTTTCTTCTTACATGAAGAAGGTAAAACCAGACCTTATGTGGGTTGGTTCATTTATGTGCTTTGTGGATATGTTCTGTTGAGCCTAGATTGGCTTTTCCTTCGTTTTTTGTAGAGCACCTAAGCTGATGCAGGAGTAGTGCCCCTACGCATTAATGAAACCTGAATGGTGATGATAATCCCATGTAATGCAGGGTGAATGAGGCAGGGATTTGTTAGGGATTTCCCCTCTCCTCTATTTGATCTTTTTTTCTTTTCCCCAGACGAAGCCGTCAGTAATTTACCAGTCAGTATATTCCGTAATCTCTTCCTCCTTATTTTCCTGTGAGTTGCATTACATAAAACAAACACAGCGATGGATGCATTGAAAATGCCTCAGTTTACCCCTTGCTGCGTGCTCTAACCTAGCGCGTCCCCGCCGCGGAGCAGCTGGCCCCGGCCCCGGCCCCGGCCGTGTCCCCGCCGCCCGCAACAAGTCCCGGGGCGCCGCCGCCCGCCCCGCGCCGGCAAAGCGGCCGCCGTGCGCTGTGGCTGCTGCGCGGGGCGCGGGGGCCGGCGCTGCGGCCGCGGCGGGGCGGATGGTTCCGGAGCCATTGTCAGGAGGTGGGAGGCACCGGCGCCCATTGGGCGGCCGCCGGCGGCCGGGGAAGTCGGCGCTCCGCGGCTCAGAAAAACAGCGCTGCAAAGCCGCAGCATGTAGTGCTGGCAGGGCAAGGACGCGGCCGGCTCGCCTCCGAGGTAAGCTCGTCTGTGCGTTTAACTTTCCAGGGCAGCCAGAGCCTGTGCGGCCGTGGCAGCTGGAAATCCTCCCCCCCCCGCAATGAAGATCTCTTTGGCTCCATTTTATTTTGGGGATTATTTGTACCCATAAGGACTAGGTGCTCTTTAAAGGGCCATTATGCTGTAGGATATTAGCTCCTATATATATATGTGTGTGTGTGTGTGTATGTTTATATGTATGTATATACATGAACATTTGGTTAATGTTAAGCTATAATTTTTTGCAAGCCCTTATTCCTGCGCTGTTGTTTGCAGGTGAAATAGACTGCAGATGCAGAGAAGTAGATTTAGGAAGGACTTTCTCCTGATCGTAAACAGAAATGTTATTCCTCTCCCTGGGGGAGGGGAGAGGAGAACGTAACGTTGCTTTTAAAACGAGAGGAAACGCACACAGGCTTTTTTTTTTGTGTGCCTTTGGACACGGTGAACTCAATCTGGTGCGGGGAGTCTGTGCCTCCGTGTCCCAAGGGAGCTAAACGCAGGATGTATGCATTACAGTTGTTCATTCATCAGCGGCTGTGGATAATGCAATTACCAAGTCAGCAGTGCCCGAGCGCTGCCCTGCGTGTGGCAGGCGGCGAGCGCGGTACTTCGGGGCGCCAGCGCTTGCTGTAGCGTGGGCAAGACACAAGCTGGGAAGGGGGGGCGAGTAAGAGGCAGTTGCCTCTCTAGGTGGAGAAAGGGCTGCTCGTTAGTCTCGGTCAGCCCATCGTTTTTGAGGATTTGTATTTTGTGTACTTCTCTGCAAAGGTGTAAGTACCTTGTGCGATCTGCTCGTAAAAAATTCAGGAGTGAAAAATAATCAGCAACAGCTTCGGGTATCCCCATTGCCTGATGGTAGATGGTTTAGATGCCTGAGAATTCACAGTAGTTTTAACTAAATCCTATAGCAGAAAGGGCTTCTTCTAGAGATTTTTTTATTATTTATATATCAGATTGTGAAGCCCTGGTATGGCTACCTCTCTCCTAAGGTGTCTTGGAAAAGAAAGAAAAAAAATCACCAGCAGATTACCATGGACACAACTATCTCTTATTTATTTATTAGGCTATTAGGGTAATGAAGAAAAGTCATGCATGCCCTGCTGTGCAGATCTCATTTCAGCAAAACTGCCTGTGTTCCTGCTGCCAGCTATGCTTGATTTTTAACCAGTGAGTGCCCTGTGCTTGTGTCAGTGCTGCGGTTGCTACACTTCCACGTTATGGGTATTGACTGTAGCCCCCAATTCAAAAGGGTCAGAGTGGAGCCCAGAAGGCTGTTAGTGGGATTTGTTCCAAGCAGAACGTGCTGCTGAGCCTTTCACCCAAAGGGCAGCGTTTGCTTACTTGTGGTTTCTGCTTCTGTACTCTGCCTGATAATGCTGTTGATACTGCTGTTCTAGTGCAATGTTTGGTACAGTATTAGTGTTTCATTTTATATGACTTAGGCCATTGGAAGATTGATCTCTTCTTATATTTGTTGCTGCCATATAATAAAAAGAAACAGCAGCTGTCCCAAACAGCTTCTCAGTAGAGAAGCGACACCTAAAGCAAGAGGATATTTAGCTCTCTCAAGATTACTAGCAGAGTTAGTGCCTCCTGAGTTTTAGGCTAAGGACAGGGCCATATTGGTTCTGTTACACATATACATAGATACATACGTATATCTATATGGATCAAATTAGTGTTTCTAATGGCTTTCTCTTATGCCCTCTTTTTCTGGTTCAGTAAGAGTGCTTATTATCTTAAGATAGGAATAATCTTTTTAAAGATAGTCCTGCTCTATAAAGGCAGATAGAAGTAGTGATATTTAGGCAGTCAAAACACAGTAATTGTGCCTCCTTTGGAACATATCAGATTTACTGCAAGTATAAGTGCATGCACGTGTATACACCCACCCATCCCTGTCTACAAGAAGAAAGAAATCGTGCCTAATGAATTCAACATGCCCAGAAGGCTAATGTAAAAGTTGGGAACGTAAGAATTGCTGTGTGCTCCATGTGAGTCCTATTGGTGGCTTCCTTCTTCCTCAGCACATAGATGATTCAGAGAATATAAATGTAAGGATTCCTCCAATGGAATATCATGTGGCAAACAGGTCTCTTGTGTTTTCTCTCTTTGCAGGGAATGGAAGATATTTGGGGTGGGGGGAAAAGGAGCGCTCGGTGAAACTTTGAAGCACTTTGCAAGTGTTGAATTACTGAGTTTACTGTTTTTGCTAGAGTTGAATTGGGAATAAAAAATAGGAATGTTAACCCTTCATGTAAATTGCATGTCATTTTTAAGAGTGTGGACTGTATATAGGTACTTAGGTGTATGCATATGTGCACAGACATGCTGGTCACTGTTAAGAGATGGCAACAGGTGCAGGTCATAGAATTTATTTATCCTGATGTGTTACTATATCTAATTTGCTAATCAGTTGATGAAAGTGATTTGTCTCAAAGGTATCCTGCAGCAGTGAACTCCACTGGTTAAATACCTGTTCCTACATGCTGCTCTGGTGCTTTTTCAGTTTTCTCGTCCTTAACTCACTAAATGCCTCTTTGTTCTGTTATAGAACAGGACAGATGGGGATGCTGCATTAGTGCTATTGACTTGTGCTTGTTTTGTTTTGAACTGAGGCTACAGCATGTATTTCCTAGGATGGATGAGCAGTCATCAGGTTTTAGCTGAGTACTCTGCAATGTGTGAAAGAGGATCTGTTGGTCTGATCCTGAAGTCTTCCATCCCTTCCAAAATCCCATCAACTTCAGTGGAGCTATACGTGTGAATGAGTGTTGTGGAATTAGGTTGTACAGTATGTGTTGTTTGTGGTGCACGTGTTAAGACATGGTCAGCACTTTCATTGCTTTATGTAATTTATATCATAGAAAAGGCTACCTACATGATTATGGGAAACTGCTTGTGCCTTTAAAAGTGGACAAGAAGTTTTCAACAGAAAGCTTTTTTTGCAAGATTTCTTGCTTTGGACTTAGCCAGCATTGGGAAATGCACTAGCAGCAAAGAATAATGTTCAATGCTCTTTGAAAATTGTTTTTAATTCAAGCCTTTGAAGTTCTCAGTCATGGGTAGGTTGTTTTATTCATTGCCATTATTGTGTAGAAGAATATGCTGGGGCTTTTACTTGCTGCTCAAGATTTCTGAAGGAGGAACCTAACAAAAGACTGGCTTTTCAACAATGCTGAGTAGCCAGAAGCTTCCCTTCACTTCTTTCCTTTCCTGTGGGTGACTGGCACTTATTTGTATACCTACACAGAGCCTTGTGAACCTTACCTTGGGCTTGGATATAATTTCAGCCTTTCTTCCTCTGCAGAGTACGCTGTGATTCTTCTCCATGCCACAATTTAAGCATGTTTTTGGCCAATCTGGTATTTGGATCAGTTAGAAGAGAGGGTTCAGGAAGTGACCAGTGTTCACACTTGGTTGAGGCAGTACTTCTGCAAGCATGGCAGAAAAGGCAAGCGTGCTTCTGGAGGTGTCTTTCAAAGAAGGTGTTGTACTGATGTCCTGCATGCTCTGATTCCTCATGACTCTGCAGTTCCCTTGGCATGAGAACTGATCCATGCCAAACTGCAGTTTGGGTAACTATGATCAGCCATTCTGTAATATCCCTGCTAACTAGATACAGTTATGCCTCACTTGCTCTCCATGTTGTTGTGTACTGTTGCTGAGCGCTGTTAAAACAGGCACTACTCAAAGGTAAATGCTTTTAAAATAAGTACTAGAAGGAATAATGCCTTTATGTATGTGTCACAAAGATGTCACGAAGCACAATTAAATAATTTTGGATCCCTGCGTCATAGATGCTGTTCACTGGAATGTGTTTAGAAAAACAAATGATATTAGGTAAGAATAGTCAGGCAGGGGAACTGGTTTTGTGATGTGCTTCTCAGATCAGACGCTTCATATCTGAATCTGGGTGTGTGAATGCCTATATGTCATTCAGTGTCTTATTCTTTCTCTTCTTCCTTTGCTTTTACACCTGACTGAAGTGTACAGTGTAAACCTGCATATTTGGATTTGCTACCCATTCACAGTGAGAGGAGACAATCTGGATCGATTTGTTGGCAAGTTTGTCCCGTATCCTGTATGCGATCTCCCTAGCAGCAGGATTATAGCGCAGCACTAAATCTAAGAGGTTTCTTATCTACAGATGCCAGCATGGGCGGACAGCCTTTCCACCGTTTTACAGCTGAGGGAAATGAGATGTGGGGAGGTGAAGCAGTTTCTACAAGAAATGATGTCTTATATCCATAGCCATCTTGCAACAGTTTGTTGATGTTTGCTCTCTTTATAAACAATACAGGCTTTGAAGTGAGTGGCCTTATCTTAGAAAGTGAACTGTTGCTTTGACTATTTTTGGTTGGGAAGACTACTGGAAGAATTCCACTTCCTTGAATCCTGAGAACCAAGAGAAAATTATTCAGAACTGCAATGACTGGGGATTTTCACTGACCCCATCAAAAAGGGTAAACAGGAAACACAGTAGCATGGGTAAAAATGTAGTTTGCCTACAGGTTTGAGTTATAGCTATTTTGGTCTTTCAAATAATTAATTTATTTATATTATATCAATGCAACTTGCATTCCCCCCCCCCCCCCCCCAAACCAGAAGGCTCTTCTGGTCTCCCATAAATGCTGCAACGCTCACTCGCACAAGGAGCAAAAGGTTACCTTTTTTCCTAGAACAAAATGAACGCAATTAGGATGAAGCTGACTGTGGAAAGGGAGACTGGTAACAGAATATGGATCCCTTTTTCTTTATTTCTTTGTCTGTATTGATCTTAGCATGTAAAGAGCTCTTGTTCAGTTATTATTTTGAGCTTTGTGAGTTTCAACCCACTTTCTAGAGCCTGCAACGTTGCCGTTACAAGAGACACCAAAGATGTCCTTGCAGGAAAGCCAGACCTAACGGTCCTCACAGCCCAGCTCCTTTTGTAGTCAGAGGTTTGGTTCTTCCAAATCGAGCAGGGTCTGTTAGTCGTGTGGTGAGACCTTAGGGCAGAAGAGAGGAAGAAGCCAGATTTAGGGACTGCGTATTTGGAATTTGGCCCAACTGGGCCAAGTAGCAGAAATGACATGAAAGGGAGAGTTAGCTCTCACTTCAACTAAACTCAAGCCCGTAGGTTAGAAAAGCTGTGGAAAAGTTATTTGAGTCCCGGGCTGGAATAGCATCTTATTTCATGTGATGTGGGATTTTAGCTGTCCTTATTGGAAAAAAAAAATTCAGGTCAGCTTTTCTGAGAGTTTAAATATACAGCATTTATGGTAGATCATGATATGTGCATAAAATTGTCCTGTGTAGGTAAATTTGTAGATAGTTCTCCATTTATCATTGGTGGTGTTTAAACAAAGGATAGTACTAGCTTGTAGTAGATCTATTTTACTTATAAAGGCAACAACTATTTTCTGCTGCTCCTGTTCTTTTTTTGCAGTATGCTCTGTGTGAGCTCTTAAATGCTGCGACAAAATATTTGCACGTGGTTGTTCAAATAAGACATATCTATGGAATGGTGATCTCTGTAATTCCCTTTTCTTGGCTAATTTTTGTAACATGTTACGGAATACAGTTCTGCTCTTACGAATGGCTGCTTTTCTGGAAAGCTTGGGTAGGATTTATTTGCACATGAAGTACCTCTCATCCTCGTCAAAGGTCATTCTTGTGTTTTGGGGATAAGCCAGTCACAAAGCACAAGTTATACTAAGAGAGTTACCAGCCAGGCAGTGCACTGAGCTCACAAACACTTGGATATTGAAGTGCAGTTGGCAGTCATTTGCTCAAGTCCTAGCTGAGACCTGTATGGTTGTGATAGGAGGCAGCCCAGCCAGTGCGAGGTAGGGGTAAAAAGGTCAGGAAGACTGATGTGATCCCTTCGTGTCTATGTTGTGCCTTAGAGGATGGCCCAGGTTCCGGGTTCCAGGTAACCCGCGGGCATCTGGGATCTGACATCATTTCGTCCCTCGCAAGGAGTCTGAATTCAATGTGAGTTTAGGCTGCCTGAAAATCCTACCTATCCTTGCATCAGGTCATGTGAGAGTCTTTTCAGAAAGTACTATGGGGTATTTTTGAAGGAAGATTCCTACTTCATCTTGCCTGCCTGAAAGTACTGCTACAAGGACAGATGGTGCGTCTAGAGGCTGTGCAGTGTAGGGTCTCCTTGCAACGCTGGCTGTATCGGAGGTTTTCCCTGGGAATCCCAGCAGGGTTCCTTAACGGCCTTCCCAAGGCTCCTGCCAGGAAGTAAACGGAGAGGCTGCTCCATACAACTGTGAGGGTACAGCCTCTGTTCCTCGAAGCCCTAGAGAAGATCTTTGTATTAATTACAAGGAGTCCCCTCCCTTGTGTACTGGGAGAGATACTGCACATAGTATTCTGTATATCAATTTAGAGTTACTAGTCAAGTCTTTTGTTGCAAAGAGAGTTGTCGTGAACTACTGCTTAGCACCCTGTACCGGTATAATGCATCTCTCAAGAAGAAATCTCAGAAACCTGTTCTGTACAAGACATCATCACAAACAAATTGGGGCGAAAAAATACACCACATGTTAGATGGCAGTGAAAAGCTATATATGCCCCAGAGTTAGAGCTTCAGGAAAAATATGCTTAGGTATCACCATTTCTCCTGGTGCAGGGTGACATTCTGAGGACTGGAAATAGCACTCTAATAACACATTTTAGTAGGTGACTAGATACTTAGTTTTGTTTCTTCTCTTGAAAGGTCTGGCTGTGCCGTCAGTACAGCTAGACTGAAAGCTCTTGGGCTGATCAATTATTAAAATAGCACACTAAATATTTTACACCTTCTTTTTACTTTTTGTCTTTTTATCTATTGATACTCTTTTCTTCCTCTTAAGAGTGTACAACAGCAGTGGAAAAAAAACTAATCGCAGTATATGCTAAGAATCTGTATGGCTTCCTGTAAAAGGTTCAAAAAGAATACAGCTTGTGTAAAACATTTGTTTCCTCACTGTAGCTGTGTTTCAGTTTCCACCTTTTCACTATTCCTATAGTATCTCTCTGAATCTGTTTTGTTAATTAAACTGTCACCAAGGAAATTATTTCTTGTGGGTTTGGGGTTGGAGGGGAAGGGGTGTGTGTTTTTTAAACAGAGATTTCTTTTGTGCATTTATATGTCCAGCAAATCTGAGCTTTTCTTATGCAAGGTGTTATATGAATGTAAAGTAAATGCAAATCCATGTGCCAGAAGGTTTATTTTCTAGAAGGTGAGGCATAATAAGCAAAGCTAGTATGGTGTGGTAAGATGAGGGTAGACATACATTTATTAAGAATTCATAATTTGTCTCCTACCTGGCCATATTCTTAGACACCTAGCTCTTAGCATATCTGAGTTGGGAGCCTTTACAGCCAACTATACAGATGTACCAAACATCATCGAATCAGAGACCCCAATCCTGAGCATCACATTTCCTCAAACACTGAGGACGCTTGGATCTGAATTTAGTGCCTTGAGCACATTAACAAAATACTTGTACAGTCTTCGCTTGCTGTTCTAACATCTGGATGTTTCAAAGCTCTGTACAATTGTGTTGCTGTTCTTTTAAAGGTGGTATTTAATTACACCCATCATGGCACTGCTATAATACAATCTATTAGGGTAACTGTTAGGTCTTCCTGACCTTTTTACAGCAGGTTCTATTTAATTGCTTGGATTCAAACAGTACTGGCACTAACTAAGATCAAAGTCCTTATGACACTAGGCTTTGTGCAAATATGCCAGAGACAGCATTGACCCAACATGTTTTTAGCCTAAATAAGTAAGGAGACCAGAAGTGGGAGAGCTAGAAGGAGGACAGAGGCAATGGGGCATAGTGCTGTTGGCAGGGACTCTTGTGTGAAGAATGAAATAGGGCCTTGTAGACTGGTGGTCACCTTTTCCTTCCCTTGGCTTTGTAGCTAGGCGTTTGGCTCGTTTGGCCTGTGGTCTGGTATAGTTGGACAGTTTGCATATTCAGTGGTGAGTACGGTCCTGCCTCAGGTAGGTATGAGACAAAACTAGCAGTAGAAGAAACATAGGCTTTCTAACATCCCTTTCTTAGCAGGCTGCTTTGTTTTATGAGACTCCTACTGTGAAACTAAGACTTTTGTAAGTAATACACTGCTTATTCAATCATGAGATGTTGTCCATAGCAAAAAGTACCAGGAAGTACTTAAAAAGAAGAAACTATTGGCATCTTAACAGAGGAATAGCTGTCTTACAGAGTAAGGCTGGTACTCATGGTAGAATAGATCTTCAAGCGTGAGTATCCTTTCTCTTTATTAATAGTAAGTTTTTATTTTAAAATATGTTCTTAAAATATATATATATCCTTTATAGCTTCAATTATCTAGGCACTTCCTGGAACACTGTTCTAAAAACAGTGTCAATATTTTAATCATAGGGCTGTACTTGTTTTCTTTAAAATTATTTATACGTAGAAAAATAAAACGAAGAAAACCCCAAAGACTGTTTTGTAATTCCTGGGTCACCAGGCCTGTGTATATAACAAATGGATATGAGTTGGGGAAACAACTGGCAATAAATCTTTGTGCTTATGATACTGAACAAGAGATTATTGCACTTAAATTATGTTGTTCATGTTTTATTTCTAATTAGTAGAGAAATGTGCTGCATATATCTTGATGCTATGGTTACGATCTTCTATAAAAATGTCAGTCTGTATGTTTGTGCTAAAAACAAACAAAAAGAACCCTAAGAGAAATGATATATCAAGCAAATAAATTAGCTGGAAGTTCTTGGGCTAGAAGTGGTTGGAGGGACAGAAGGGAATCTTGTTATTTAGCTCTGAATGATGGAAAATGCAATATACTTAGCAGTCAGATATTCCATATAAAATCATTCAGTTCAATATAGGAGAGGAACATTCAATATGGCAGCTTCTCACTGCAGCTTGTTGGAGCTCGTGGCACTCCTACCAGTAAGTCTTTTCCCTCAATTTACATATTTTTGTATGGTTTGTTTTTTTTTTTTGGGGGGTGGAATTTTAAAGAACAAGAACCTAGGTCTCTTGTTTTGCAATCATATTGCTGGCAGGAGCAGAAGTACCTCAACATCTCCTCTGGCATGTGGAGGGAAGGGTTGTAAGGTTAATGTCTCTGATGTGTACAGTCTAAAGTTGGGAGATAGCCTCTGGAAAAGCACCTGCTGTGTTGTGAGGCAGAGCTGCAGCGTCATTAAAGAGAGGACAACAACCCCTTGTCATCTCACAGCCTTTATGTTGGTTCTTTCTTGCTCTTTTGGTTTGACTTTTACTTGAACAAACAAACAGTTAAAGCAATCATTTGCATATTTGTGCTCACTGAAAAGCATAATGTCGGGCATGAACTCACTGTGGTGACCCAAATGCACGTTTTGCTGCTGGTATTGCAGTCAGTAGGGCTCAGACACAGTGTGAGCTGTGGTATTTTGTGACTTATGCTTCATGAGATATAACTACTAGCTGCGTTCCAGCCTCTGATTCTTCTTGCCAGTGCAAGATCTAATCCAAACTTACTGGAGTTGATGGAAACAGTCTCGTTGGCTTCAGTGGATTAGGTTCATCCAGAAAGGTTTTGGGCTGAGTTGTCAGGACTGAATGTTAAATAAATTATCCCTTTTAGTTTTTAAATTGAAATAAGTTGGCCTGGAATTAATAGAGAGTGAGAGAGAATGTGGAAATTCTGGAATGGCATTTTAGTTCTTTGTTGCTTTTAGCAACACTTTGGGCTCAAAAGATGGAAAAGTCTCTTACTGCCTTACCGCAATCAGCATGATTCACAGCAGGTGCCAAAAAGTCCTGCTAAACACCCACCCTGTGACTCTCCCCACCACTGCCAAGATCCTTTGCTGTAAGGAGAAGCTGTTGGTACCTTTCGGAGGCCCTTCCGTAGGGAAGACCAAGTCACAAACTGTCCAGTTTTTCCTGTTAGTCCAGGGCTTGTACAAGTTCCTTAAAGGCAGTTCTTATGGAGGCCTCCAAGAGGGCCTTAGATGTTCCCAGCTCACAGCCCAGTAAATGAAGACAACGTAGCCATCCTCATCTCTCTCTCCCAAAGCTCAGCTGGTTGAATTTTCCCAATCTTAACTTGCTTGCACAAACATTTTAATTAACTTTTTGATTGCCACTGAAGCTGGGTGTGTTGGGGTTTTTTTTTTTTGATTAAATACAACATTTCTGCTATTTTTTGTCAAACTTTGTCCTGCTGCTGCCTTAAGTGAGGGTATGTGGCAAGAGTAGTAGTGTCTTTATATAAAAAGGCCAATTATCATCTAACTTGCACATTCTCATATTTGTAAAGGCTTGCAGTTCAGCCATATGAAATCCTTAATATGTCCTTCTCATAATAAGAGATATCATGGATGCCTCCACAAAGATAGCTTGTTTTACACTAAACAAATAAAAAACCTAAAGACTAAAAATCAAGGAAGAAAGACTAAAATTTTATGATGAATAATTTCATGCCTATCATAGCTTTTAGTCCTCTACTAGGATTTTCCAGTAGTCTAACAGTTCTAGGCCAGTAGGTCCCCCACCTTTGTGATGAAAATGGGAAGTCTGTAGGAGCTTCAGCCTCATTACCAGCCTGAAGACCCTTGTGCTCTGATAGTTTCCCACCATGTAAGCTAAAGGAAAATCATTGCAGTAGCTCAGTGCTCAGCAGTTGGGTTCCACCAGGATATACAGACACACAAGCCAATTCAGTGAAGTTCTTACAAGTGAAATCTAGCTGTTCCATAAAAGGAAATCAACCGTAATAATTTTTATGTAGACACATGACCTTCAAGAATATCACACCACTTCTCTGCCACATCAGCTAAGACAAGAATTCAGTCACCTGCCCACCAGTGTCCTTTGTGAATCCCAAAGTATGAGTACAAGGACACCAGAGCCTTCTGCTAGCCCAGTAACACTGACTGACAAGAAATTCTGGCTGCTTGAGCTACTGGACATGACAGACCTCCATGTCCTAGGTGACTCCTTGATGCTGAACTAGTTACTGGTTGGAAGTTAGCTTCTCAGACAAGGCTTAATCCTGTGAAAAGTCTGTTTCACTTGGTGCCTTGCCAAACTGTGGTCTGGCCTAATATTAAATTCAGAATTAATTAATTCTCTTCCTTATGGCTTAGTAAGGTAAGGCAAAATCTGAGGATGCAATTCATTTTATATTTGGGAAGACTCCACTGAAATGAAGACCAGTTTACTTTATTAAAGAGCCTTGGGATTGTCACCTTTCGTTATTAAGGCTCTGTTAGAGGTGAGCCACTGTTATGTTACCACTTCTTGTCATCACGTAGTGCAGATAGTATGATAAGAATTGGCCTCCTGCAAGCTGGTGACTGCATAAGAGGTGGATGCAGGGGAAAGCATTCACCCTCAAGCTGGCTGAGGTTGCCTCAGCACCCGTCCTTGTTTCTCTCTTGACGTTACAGCCATGCTCTAGTTTACGCGTGCTTTGGAGCAGGGCTCTGTGAAGCACCTGTCATGCCTCTTGATGTGGTAACGCCAATAGAGTAGGCTTCTGTTTCCAGCTCTGTTACTGATTTAGTGCATGGTGACGGGTAAGTTGCCCAGCATTCTTTTATGCTTCCCTTTTCCCATCTATGATACGGCTGGAGAAGTTTTGCTCGCTGATTAGCGTTGCTTTCTGTTGTACAGCAAGAACCTTATTTTTCTTACGCTAGTGCTCAGGGTGATTGTTCTTATTTTGGACAGGAAGATGTTTCTGCATCTAATGCTTGAATTTACATGAAAACATAAATGATGCAGGAAGCAGTGTTGTGGCTCAGTGCAGGACACTCCTGCACTGGACAGCATCACTGTCAGCATGTGCCTAGCAAGTAGTTAGTGGATTCGTGAGTGAAAATGTGAAAAAGAGGTCTGACCATCTCTGCTTGGAACTTTGCAAGTGTACAGGGGCATCAGCTCAGGCACTACCCTTTGATTTGGGACATGACACAGAGACAACAGTTCCAAGCATCTGTTGAGACCTAACCCAGAAGTGTCTAGGTTCCTGCAGCGGGGACAGCAACTTACCCTGCATGTGATTTGCAGGAGCAGTTTTGAGTCATTATGAGGGGAAAGTACAGTAGATGTGTGAGACACTGTTATCTTTGTGGAGGGGAAAAAAAAAAAAACCAAACACTGCTGGAGTTGACTTGATGATCTTCACTACTGTAAGCTTCAGCTCTGAATACCGGACCTTTCTTCATTTTCTTTGTTCAGTACTTTGTGTGAGTTCAGAAGAGGGAGCTGCTAGTGAAAAGATTTTTGGAAGCAGTGTTATGTTATCTTCAGTTCTGTTTTGCTTTTCCCTCTATGAAATGTTGAGATAAACACTTTTATAGCCACTAAGTGCTTGTGGACCGTATGTTCCTGTAAAAGCTATCAGTTCTGGACTTCTGTTTCCATAAACCATAGATGTGTACTGCATACCTGCTGACTTGAAGTGCTGTATTGTAACCCCAGCTAGGTACAGTGCTCATACCTGATGTTGAGAACCAAACCCAAATGCACAGCTGGACTATCTGGAGCTTAACCGGAGTCCAGATCTGCGTCTGAGTGAGGAGAAATGATTTGTTTAGTTATATGCATCAGAGAACACGTGCCAGAAGTGTTCTGGAATAGTCAAGGATGGAGGATCTTTGTTTATGGTCCTGGAACAAGAGGCACTCTAAGGCAGATGCACAGTGTAATAAAGGGGCATCCATTCAGTCCACTGGATACCCTGGACATTAAAAGGAAAGAACTGAAATAGCACTGTCACTTTCCCCAAGCCATCCTGTACCTCAGAACACTCGCCTGGTATGTCACATAAGTAACTTAAATTAACAAGTTCCATATACTATCCCCAGGGTCCCAAATGATAACTATATTTGTAGTGGAGCCACTGTTCCCTGAATTTCAGACAGGGTGACGCTGAGTTTGCCCAATAGGCACACAGCAGTCACATCCTTGGGTGTAAATTGCATGCTTGAGCCTGTTCCAAGGGCCCCATGTAAGGTTACTCCGTTATTATTCCGGTTAGGGGTGCTATTATTCCAATTAGGGGTGCTATTATTCCCATGAGGGGTGTCCAGCCTGTGGCTTGAAGGATGTTTGGGTCTATCAGTTTGACCTTTTTGGGTGGTGGGGGGTGGGGAGGAGCCAACACAGGATTAAATAGGGCTGCAGATATGGCAAAATTAACTGTTTTTGTTGTGGTAGCTGCTCCTATAGCTTGTGTTGTAGATCTGGCCTTATATCAAGAGAAGGGCTGTGCACAAAGCCCGCTGCTGCTGTTAAAATAAAATGTGCAGCCTCCCTGCTGGCGAAGTTGGGCTCTCGTGCCTGGGAGCCTCAACTGTGAACCAGGAGACGGTTGTGCTTGGTGCTGTCCCAGTCAGAGCAAAAGGATAATCCCTGTTCAGAGTTCAGTCCATGTATTACAGTGTGGAACAACAGCATGATAAAATGGGTGTATTGCTGCTTATTTCACCGTAGCCTTCTGTGGCAACGCTGAATGATGAGTTATCCCAACTCCATTTACTATAGAAGGAGTCTACATGACTAGTCCACGGCTAACTTTTGGATGCCCAAATTAGGAAAACTGGATGCCCATGAGTGAAAGAGCGCAAGGAAGCAGAAAACAAATATCGGTTAGCATAAGGTATTAGAGAATCAAAACACAAGCTACTGTCAGCTGGATTCTGCAAGAGTGACTGCTTTTCCTTCCTTAATCCTTCCTATAGATTTTAAAATGTTATGTTTTTAACCCAAACAAGTTTAATTAGTTATGCGAATCTTATGATAATTGACTTTCCTGCCATTTCAATATTTTATAAGAAAATGTAATTTGAATCTAAGAATTCTGTTTATGATCTAATAGCAGAGCAGCTAACTTCCTGCTAGATTGTCTTCCTTAAGCAGAGAGAGGTTTTATTTCTATACTCAACATATACAAAGTGGATGAAATGAATGAAAGATTTTTCTGTCCTTGTGGAGACTTTTGCAAGCTGTTGTCAAGTGATCTGCAAAACATAAAACATAGCCTTGTGACATTTTTTTCCCCCTCTGTTCTATAGGGGGGAAAAAAGGCCAAAGGACCCCTCTTTTCCCACCTCTAGTTTTCTGGTGTATGAGAAGCATATCTCGTTTTCTCTATTTTTTTATTTTTATCTATTTCTACCAGACTGGATGCATAACT
Source organism: Struthio camelus (assembly GCF_040807025.1). Taxonomy (NCBI): domain Eukaryota; kingdom Metazoa; phylum Chordata; class Aves; order Struthioniformes; family Struthionidae; genus Struthio; species Struthio camelus. The sequence goes on along the minus strand of NC_090948.1, from coordinate 24,396,771 downwards.
GATGATCCGGTAGAATTATCTCAGGGATACCTTGAGAATGAAAACTGATTCACTGTTGGGGGAATTGGTATTTTTATTCAGATTGCTTAAAAGTTTTTAAAAACCAACCAAATGAAAAACACCCCCAGACCTCAAACACCTGAATAAATATTTGGGAGAAAAGTTATTTTCCAGAATTTAACAGCTTACTCGGATGGATGGCTGAAGGAGCTCTAAGTCTATTCCTAAGACCTCAAAAGAACCATGAAGGTCAAAATGGAGAAAAGTAATATTTTCAATGAAAAGAACGTGCAGCAAAAAAAGTCCCACAACTCTTTCCCATGTTTTAGACAGCTTTCAGGCTGTTAGGAACTAGAAAAAGAGGGTACCATACTGAAAAGGTCATCCTCTGTGTATGTTACTATAGAGGTCTCTGTTAGGTACATCAGACTGATAAGCAAGACGTTATTTGTGGAAGTAAATATTAACTAAATAAGTTGAACAAGACTTTTTGTATCAGATTAGCCAAGCTGCCACTGTTGGCTGTGAGTAAAAACGAGTTACAAAATTGTTTTTCCTCACCAGTCTTACAGATCTCTTTGCAATTTCTGCGCCATTGGAAATAGTTAAGTTTAGAAAACTCCTTTTTTGTTGTTGGTTTTTTTTTTTTTCCTCTGGCTTTAGGGAACGATTACATTTTTCTGTGTGTGTGTGTGTGTGTGTTGGTTTTTATCAGGTCCTCATCGTGCCACAGTGGCTTGCTTTATAAAAGCTGGCATTGATAAAGGGTCTGTGTTTATGTGGGTGTGCTTGGGTGCCTGATGGGTGCGTGGGATGCAGAAGGCTGAGGTGGGAAGGGCAGGCTGGGGGGGCTGCTAGGCAAAGTCTGTCTGGTAACACAGAGCAGGGCTGTTCTTTCTTCATAGGAAGCAAGATAAGTCAGAGTCGCACCCTGTCCTTCAGTTCCAGACAGAAAGCAAACTCTAGACTCCTGATTCTCTGTTACTAACTCTATGTATCTTGTTAATCCGGTGAATGTATGTCCTCTGGGAAGTGTTTTAAAAATGCCTGAAATTAGATATCCAATTGAATTGATGTGATTTCCTGAGAGGCTTAAGAGAAGTATTAAAAAACCAGAATTTTTTCTTAAGGTAATTCATGTAAACCTGAAAGCCTTTCTCATTAGATGTTATTTGGGATTATGCTTATTTTGCTGGTGTTTTGTGATGGGCTGGTTTTGTAGGGGCTGATTTTGTGCACCGTAGCATTGGAGAATTCAAGTTCTTGTTCAATACTGTACTTGTGTGCAAGTATACAGTGCTCTGCAGGATAAACAGGACTATTTAACTGTGTATCGTTACTCTTCTCCTGCTTTTGCAGTAGCTATTGGAGAAAGTTCATTATCTCCCAGCTTAGGGGCAAGAAGGTGTGCTTGCTGTCTTCTCTGGGGAACTTCAGATGATACGTGTACCGTGTCGCCAGTGAACGCAGAGATAACTCTCATGTTGCCTCTATAGGTGAGGGTGTCACGCAGTGTTAGTGCACGAAGGTGCTCATTCTTTACAGAAATTCTTTGGTTTACAGATATCTTGGGGAAGATGTCTCACTGTGCTTTGCTATTTCTGTTTCCTCTGTGGGAAGACGAGGAGAACACAAAAATGCAAGAGCAGAATCCTAACCGAGGCTTTCCAGCCTCGGTGCTTGCCCAGATTGTTGCTGCTTTATTTTAGGGAATGGATGAGGAGGTGATACTTTTTTCTGGGGCCAGTTCTCTTTAAACTGAGGTTTATGTTCCAGGCTAGATTAGGAAAAGATGTTTTTGATCTGGGTTTGAACAAACTAGTATCACTGGAGTAGCTTGTGCAATAGCAGCAATAAGCTGTTGCTAACACTACTAGTACTGTCCCAGGGAGATGTAAATCTGAATTTCCTTTCTATCTGAGTTTGAACTGGAGGGGTCTGATCTGTTTTTTATCCTTATAATGCTGTGTGTGTAAGTACATCATGCTGTGTGTGACATGGTGTGTCCTAGGGCATCAGTTTTTGAACGTACACAGAGAAGGCTGGAGATGGCAAGCTCTGCTGGTGTAAATTATCATAGTTCCTCTGAAGCTAATGGACAGTGTCAATAGATGTGAATAGGTAGATGAAAAATCTGGCCATTAGTTAATTAGCTAGAATAAAAAGCAGTACTGATAGGGCCAACTTTTCTTGTTCTGTATTACGGGCAATACGTCCCTGATTCCTGTCCTTCGTGCAGTTGCTAGAGCATGCAAAATTTTTGTCCACTGTTACTGATGAAACTCTGCTTTAGGACCTGGAAAGGAGTCCCGTCATGTCCTCTGCCAGATTCTTCCTAGTGGCAGCTTGCCTGATTTTTTGCTGCTTTCTGCAGAACTGAACAGTGCAATTGTGGCCGGTGGTTTGATAGACAAAGTAAGGAAAGAAAAAAATGTGATTGTAAGTGATTGCATTTGATTACTCTAGTGGCACCTTTCAGGTCTGTGATTCTCAGGGTCACTGACACCAAATTGGATAAGACCACCTTGAAAAGCTAATGCAAGGGAGCAGCAGTGCCTTCTCTGTATGAAATGCATGATACCAGAGTGCTGATATATAAAATCTCTCTAGCGCAGAGGAAAGGAAAATATTTGAAGGGAAAGCAGCGTTCTGAAGCAAGTCCTGCAGGGTGTATCATGTTGCTGGGATGCCATTGAGACTGATAACTAGCAAGTCTTTCCTTGTATGTGCTGCACTGTTTTTTTAGGTCCCCCAAGAGAGATGGGAATTCTAGCTCCCTCTTATCAAGAAGCATAGGAACAGCAGAAAGGAGCTGCAGGTTTAGTTCATTCTTTCTCCTCAGCCTTAAGGATGTCATCATCCTTAAGGGAGTCTGGAATGATCATTAGCTTATTTTCCTGAAGAGTACATTGGCTGTCCATTTTCTCTGAGGGAAATGCCTTTGGTTATTTTTAGCTCCTGCTTCAAGGAACCTCTACATAGGAGTGAAATTTTTGTCCTCTCTCTTTCTGAGCCATCTCAGGGCTTCCAAAGCCCTGTCTTTATACCAGGACAGAAATTCACATTCTTCTCTTTGTCATTAATTTTCTAGGGCAAGTTCAGGTGAGGCTGTCTGAGGCTCTCCTGACAGGCCTGCCTAGAATATGGTTCTGAGAGGCTCAGTCACACAATAATCCCATCCCAGCAGCAGGGCTGCTGTAATTATAATGTGTAATTAAGGTCAGATGGAACTATATTACTCACACATGCCATCTTTCACTCGGGATGTATGGTTGTATTTAAAGTCTCAGGTGACATAATTCCGCATAGCCACTGACACCTACAACTGAGACAAAAATGCCTCAAAGATGAAAAGGCTGTATACTTGGTTCTCTATGCCTGATACCATTTTAGTCTAAGGTGTCTTCCAATCTACTCAGAGTTCATGCTAGATTTAAATCAAATGGATTATTGAAATATCATCACAGCTTCTGCTCACAGCCTTAGACATTGATCTCTTTATTTCCCCTCCTCAGCAGCATGAAGGTAAGCAATGAAGAGCTGAGTGGCAGAGAGAAATGTTGAATGGTTGTGTAAAGTACATCCAAAAATTCTGTGACTTTCATATGCGGTTGTCTGCAGAGCCAGTCCCCCGAAACAGTATCCAGACATTATCCAAACAATGCAGGTGCTCTCAGAATTTCTTTGTCTTCCCTCTTCTGTCACTGGTAAGACCTGAACCAGAATCCCTCATCTGAGTAGCCTTGAAAATTGCACGTATGTGTCACTTTAAAACTAAGATCAATGTTGGATGGCTCAGGCTCAAGTGATCAGATTAAAATTGTTCTGTTTGATACTGATGGTTTTCAGGTACTTAAAATGATTTATTAGGTACTTCAGCTGATTTAAATGTGGTCTTTCTCTTTTCCTACCTCCCTCTTGACTTCCTTGGAAAAGGAAAAATGAAGCGTTATTTTTATGACAACACGGATGTGTCCTAGTGCAGAATTATCATTTCATTGCAGAAATGGCTAGATAAGGCGAAGAAATTCTTAGAAGCACCTGCAACCCAAGTGAATGAGCACAAGGACTCACAGAAGTGCTGACTCCCTGACTATATTGCCAGTCACCAACATGTCTTTTTTTTTTTCTTCTAGTTTTACTTCCTTTCTTTTGTCTTTTCTTCCTTCCTGTCAGCAAAATTTACAGCCCTACCAGCTGCAGAGGTTACAGAGCATCAAAATGCTATTCCTAAGAGCTCAGAACCCAAGAAGTAAAAATAAAATATAATAAAAATGTATTGCTTATGAGGTCACTGAAAAACAAAGCAAAACCTCATGATTAAAAAAAAAAAGATCTGATGACTTGAGGGGGCCAACTCGCCTGATTTCTGAATGTTCTTTTAGCTTTAATGAGCTTTAGGTCCAGCCCAGACAGCTGATACTGCCTTGAATATCTTTTATGAAGTGCAAAAATCATTAATTTTATCATTATTGTATAACGTTAATGTGTATCAGACCCAGGCTGTGGGTTGCATACCAGTGATTCCCCTTGCCATCTCCAAATATGTTGCATGCGTTTGTTCTCTGAAATACTACAGTTGTGCTCTCTAGTCTGCACACTGAAAGTCAGAACTTTCTGCGCCCGTAATTCTTTGCAGGCACGAATGCACATGTAGGTATTTGCTAATATTCTGAGTCTTTAATCCAAGATAATATTTAGCAACAGTTTCTTGCTATTGTGCTGGCTAAACTTAGGCATTCCATTTTTCCTAAACTGAGGTCTATCCTGACTTCACATTTAGCCGTCTGCTAACTTTTCTCTTTCATCACCCTCTTTCTGAACCCCCCTCACCCCACCCCAACAGGCTTTTCAGTCTTTTAGTCATTGTTCCAGTGTATCTGAGACGCGGGTGGTTGATGAACATACCCTGTTAAACGTTTCCGCGCTTGCAGATAATAGGCTTAGGCAGAAAACGTCCACGCGGTCCCTGTCATGTTCTATTGTGCTGTAGCATGTGACGTGCAGTTTACTGTCACATATATTTCACACATGAGGGTAGAGAAAGCAAGCTGATGAAAAGAAAGCTGAAAGAAAGAGGTCTGATGTTTAGAGAAAGGAACTCCGAATCCGTGTTGGGTTCTGAGACCTGCTCTCTCTGTCTGGCAGATTGGGCAGATCTGTTGGGCAGATTCCCTCATTCCTGCGCCTCCTGGGTCCCGAGCCTGAGGCGCCGCGGCGGGCGGGCGAGCGAGCGACGCCATCGCAGTTGCAGGCGGCTGCTCTGACACCTGCGCAGCGACTTGCGGGGCGCCCCGCGCTGAGTTGCGCTCCTGCTGAGGCGTGCCGTGTGTTCGCCAGTGCCACCTACCACACTACACCTTGGTTAACTCATGTGCAAAACGGGGAGGAGTATTACTTATCCCACCGAATCCACCCACGCGTGTAGAACATGGGTTGAAACAGGCTTGGATGAACATTTGTAATGTGTTGTGGTGTCTTCAGCTACACAGTGCTGCGCCAGAACAGTGCAAGAAAACAATAGACAATATCTATGTCCTAGAGAAAGAAGTTAGGTGTACGTAACAGGTACTGCTGAGGACTGTTTCAGGTGGCTTTGGTCCTTCAGTTGCTAGGTTAAATCCATACAGTTCTTCTAGCAGTTCTCGTCTAGACTTTGTCAGACGTTCTAAAAAAAATCATGAAGTACAACTAAAAGATACAGGTCTGCGATTGTGCTTCGTGTTTCATATCACACTATTTCTTTTAGTCTCCGCTCTGCTCTCAGATAAAATGAAAATTGTTCCATGTAGTGCACCAGGAAGATGAGAGGGTTAATTAGACATTCCACAGTGCTTTGGTCACGTATAGAGCTCCTGAAAGGGTTTGTACTTCTAAATACAAACCCGAACTTTTTGGTTTAAGCTAAGGGATACAAGCAAGTGTTTTCAAAAGCGTTAGTCTGCGTCTAGGTCATGCGTTCTAAGAGTTTTATATAACTATTGTTAAGAAGTTTATTGGAACAGCAGTGGGAGGACTTATGTCACCCGTTACGTTGCTTGAACGGTAGAAGGGGCAATGCTTTTGCACTTTTTTTCAAATGAGTAGGGCTGAAATTCTGCCTTCGCTTTTAGTGGGCCTGGTATTGTTTGGTGAAATCTAAAATAGGTTATGAAAGTGTTTGTCATGAGTGATAGATTTATAACTTGCATTCAATATATTTCCTTTTTAAGTAGAAACAATATAACAAGTTTAATTCAGCACAGAATAAATCTCACTTTTGTTGCATTGATTGTATAAAACTAGGCAGCTCTGTTCTGCATTTGCCTCAAACTGTTTATATTACCTAAAATGTCATTCCAGAGGCGAACTTGGCTTAGGACTGCAGTGAAAGCCATTTTATTCCATGTATGGACCTGGTCTCCCAAAGCTATTTTAGTGAGTAGCTAGAAAATGTTTTTTAGTGAGCCATAGTTTCATTTGTGTTTATGTGCATTGGCCAGTTTAATGAGGGAGCGATACTGCTCTGCAATTCTGCCCTGTGCTGTTTCAGGGAAAAGACAGGAATTTTCAGGTGCAGGCCGGGGTTGTGTTTTTCAAGTGTTTCATTTAAAATCACATCTTGAAGTCACTGTGTTCTCATTTTAGCTACTGAGAAATGAAACCCTTCTGTGTCTAGCAGAGGCTCTGTTCAGAGAAAAATCACATCCCGTGTTGGTGTTAATCAACGTTGGCTTTAACAGAATGAGCCCAGTTTTACATGATTGCTGTTGCCGGCTGCCGCTTTCACGTTTCAGCCTTCAGAAACTCATTAATTCCTATTGTTAGAGCTCTGTGATGGAGGGAGGGAAGATCAGCTGGTTCAGCAGTGGAATCAAAAGTCTATGTTTAAGTTTTTATCTTTGGGACTACATTGCAGTAATTCTCCAGAAACCTGGTGTAAGGATATGGTAGCGCTGTTCTGCTCTGGGAACGGCTCCTGCATATTTGTTTGCAGGACTGCTTCCCTGAGAGGAGATCGCCAGAGAGTGGTAAGGGAGGTGTATTTCTTCCACTGTGTTTTTAATTTGTAATTATGCCGTGCTAAAGAAATCATTTTGAGTCTTTTTACGTTTTAGACACCATCTAGTACTTCCTGATAATAATTGATGCGATGTGACCTTTTGATTTAGGGGAAATATAAAAGTGATATTTATAATATGTGTAACTAGAAATAATGGTCTTTCATGCCATTGAATACTCATTTGAAAGTGCAGAACTAGTATCTTCTTCCTCTGCTGTAAGTAGCAAACAGTCATTCCAATATGGCTGCCTACTTTCCTCCATATATATTCTAATAAGGCCTTTATTACTCTTCCAGGGGATTTATCTCTGGAGTTAAAAGGCAAATTACACCTCTGACTCTGCATGCAGCCTTTGCATTGAGGCTACCAACTGCTGTCATCTGTTATGATAATCTTTATACTTTCAGTGACCTGGGGCCAGATTTTCAAAGGTATTTATTTGCTTAAGAGCCATTAGACTCTAAATGGGATTTCAGAATTGCTTAAGTAAGTTAGCCACCTAATTCACACTGTAAATCTGATTAGGAGGCTTCATGTATCTCTGGGTGCCTAAATACCTTTGCATAGCCTCCTGCTGGAGGCTAGGAAGTAGCCTGAAAGTGTTATTGCACTCCCTAAAGGCCACAAAACAATAGTCAGAACACAATGGTTTTTGATAGCTTTTGAAATGAGTAGGATTTAAATTGCTGAAGAAACAGTGAAAGCTCTGGATTTTGTTGTTGATCGTTGTCTTCTAGAGCGCTATGAGTCACCGCGTTGACTGGGCCTGTATTGTAGGGCTGAGCTAGAGCGGCTGTGGGCCTGACAGAACACGTAGTCGGTGCAACTTTCACCACCAGCTGGGCTACAGTCTGAAGCCATTTCATGCTTCTTCCTTTGGAGAAGAATAAGGATTTACAAGAGACATTAGCATCTGTCAGACAATTCCGCAGTAGCTATCTCATCAGCTTGAAGTTGACTGGAAGCAATGCAAGGAATGGTGATATTCTGAGGAGACATTGAGGTTCAAGTTCTTGCAAAAGTAAGTTTGCCTTTCAGGCACATGTTCAGTGGACTAATCACTCAGGACCTTCTGTTTGTTTCCAGACAAATCTCGAATGTTTTTAAATTTATCCATTTGACTTGGTATTTACCTTGATCTGTCTCCTAGTGGAGAAATGAGAAAACATTCAAAAAGTTCAGAGGTTGCAGGACTGGGACCTGTAAATTCTGAACATATGTTCAAAAGGTCTATTGTGTAGCAGTCTAATCTTAAATATTTGGAGTTATTAGGAGCATTATTGATTTCACGTGTCTCAGAGCATTAGCGTTACTAAGTTCTTAACAATCAACTGAGAAGGTTCTTGCACAAGAGATTTCTTTTCAAGCGTATGGTTAAATTCAACTAAACTAAAGTTGATCCAACTGATCTACGCTTCAATTTAGTACTATACCCACATATATCAGAGTTGAAATCCATACACATTACGTGTTTTGGGACTCTTATGACCTTCCTGGGATATCACTTACAGCCATGTTCAGATGCCAGGTATAGGTGTGTAAGGTAGACATTATGTTTACTCTTTTCTGTTGATGATGGGCATTGGCAGTCCTGAATTTTAGGCAGTCTTAATAGCTCCTTGCTATCTTGAGCTTAAATGCTATAGTAGTCACAACACCAAAGTCAGGCACCTATAGCGGGTAGTCTGAATAACGAAACGGCCTTTGTCTCAAAGCTGGTGAAGCGCGAGTTTGAGAGAGACTGATCTATCCCTCATCTGTGTGTGCCTGTTCACTGAGATTGTTTAAGGTGGGCAGTGAATTTTGCAGGGAAAATTGTCCTTTTCATCAGACTTCTTCAGGAAAGGCTTGAACCTGAGATTTTTGAATAGCCAGTGCAACGTACTGGGCAGTTGTACCAGCTCTGTTCAGCTCACTGCATGAGTGGTCTGTCTAGGTCTTATCTATTCTAGTATCACATCGTTGCTGCGTTTTTTCATTCTCTTGTTAAGAATTCTCTGGAGATGAATGCGAAACTGTTCATGGGAAAAAAAAGCACTATTTGGAGGTATTGTCTTCATCTGATTTTAAATGTCAAGCATTTGGCTTTCCCCTGCAATATTTGGAAATTATTTCAGTGTCAAATAAACCCGGGATTCACTGGGTACTAAAGAACACAACTAACTTAGCATTAAAAAGGATTAAGATAGAGCAACCTTTATTAGCATATAACGATGTTACGCTAGAGCTGCCCTCAGGAGTAAATGGTGGCTCTATACAGCCCAAAGCTAGACCACGTATATAGACTTTTGTATTGGTTGCTGCCTCTGAGTTTATGGACAAAGTCTCCTAACATGAAGCAGGAGAGGTTCCTGCTTTTAAGTAAAAGGTTCCAAGCTTCAGTTTCGATGCGAACAATACTCCCAGAGATTTTTTTGCTTTGGGACAAGGAGAGGGATAATGAATGGCAAAATACCAGCAAAAAGTTGTTACACAGGAGCACAGTGGTGTTTAAAGAAGTTTACCATGCCATGAAATTTAAGGCTCAAATTTCAAAGGGCTATTTTGTCTATAAAATTAACTTTGAAAAGTCAAGACAAATGTCCTTGTTTATGACTGGGAATTTCACAGGTGCTGAAAGGCATGAAATTCTGCATAGTTGGATTCCCAAATATCTTGGGCCTCTCTGAACGTCTTGAATAGAAAAGTCAATAACACTTTTCTGAGACTACACCATATGGAGAGGACAAAACACCTTTTTCTTGAACAGCAGTTTTTAAGTGGCAGTAAATACAGCCAGGAAAATATGATTATATGCATAGTTATAATGGCATACTTCTGTTACTTGAAAATGCTGAAACTCTGCAGTAAGCTGTTAAGTGAAAGTCCATTATTATACATTTTAAGGTATTCCACTGCAGTTTCTTGAATGCATCTGCCTCCTTTTTTGCTACAGTAGGCAGTTTTGGTTTGCACTGGGTTGCATACCAAGTACAGTTAGTTAATGAATATTTAATTGCCATTAATGCTGAGATCCTTGTTACATAAGGAGACTATATTGTACAAGAAAAACCCTTAAGACCTTCCCTCACACTAGAAGTAGAATTCTGAATGCTTACTTTAAGTCCACTATTGGAAAGCTTGCTAGTTTGTTCTGGTTTAAGTCATCTCTGAGATGGCTGGGTGTGGAAGCTCCATATTTGCTTGATTTTCTTTGTTAGCCTTTATGGGGCAAAGCGCTGCTAAAATCTTGAGCACGCTAAAAGGGGAAGGATCAAACATAATGAAAAAGGCTGTGATGTTTGTAACTCCTTCAGGCAGTAATGTTATGTGTTTGTACAGTGTTTCTAAGTATTGTGATAATACAAACAGTGAATAACTCATTCCAGCCTTTATTACTGTCTAGAGACTCATGGAAGCAGGAGAGGAACCAAACCTCTGCTCTGAACCAAACCTCTGAAGGCTTGGAAATTAAGATGTATTATTCCCCCCTCAGTCCTCATTGCAATGTCAGGATCTGTGGAGCAAGTGTATGAACAGTAAACAAGCTCAAACCATCAGAAATACAGGTGCATCTTTAATGCCTAAACCCCCAAATGATTTTGTTCTTCAGGATGGCCTTTCTCTTCTGTATGCTGCTTGATCTTCGTCCTCGCACCATTGCAACAACAGGTTGTGCTGTGGTCTAACCAGTCTGGTCCACTGCTTAACAGGCATCAGGTTACTTGGGGGTGTGGATCCTGAATTAGTCAGGTCCCAACAAATAGGGCATTCAGTGTTCAGACAAACAAGGTGTTCTGATGAATGACATTGCAGCTTGAGAACAAAGCAACTCCTGTGTGTCTGCTAGATGTAGTGATCTATACGATGTAGTGATCTGCCCACTTGATAGCATGCTTAGACTGTCCAGAATATCATGTTTGTTTGTTTAACAGGTATTGTGCTTTCCTATCAAGAGCTCAAATGGTTCTTCAACAGTAGCAATCAATCTATAATAATCCACCTGCAATAGTTTGTTCATTAAACATGACCTAAAATGTTGAGGAATCAGAAGGAAAAGCCATTTATATTTAAAACATCGGGAGCAAAATTACTCTTCACACAAATGCCTTTGTAGCGTCTTTCTCCTTTGATTGTTTTTTGTAGCGCTATTCCCAGAGAGATGAGCTCACTAACAAGAGTCAGGAACTGTAAGATAAGAGTCTAAAGCCTTGATCAGATACCTCAGTGTGCGCTGTGGGAAATCTGTGTATCATGGAAAAAACAGCTTTAAAAAAAAAAAAACAAAAAACCTATTGTGGTGAAGATCTGTGAATATTATTCTTTGTGTAATGCCAGGAACAAGATCCAGACTCAGGAAATGGTATTTAACTTTATTTGTTATCTTGGAGTTTTAAGTCCTTGAGCTTTTCTCTGTAGAGACCGAGTCAAAGGAAGAGAGCACAATTTTCTCAGTAGGTACAGTAGCTTGCAGAGTTCTCCAAGAGTCTTTTTTTCCCAGGTCATTCAATTTATCTGCTCTTTGGCTGCTAACAGCAAAATGATAAACTATCTTTTACTGCAGCCTGGATATCAGCAAAGGTGATAAAGATGAAAGGATGTTGTATCTCTGATTTCTGTGTGTCTACTTTTGAAGGATGCAGCACCTCGCAGTTAGGAAGAACAGTTGAAGCTAGTTCTAGCTTACTGTAACAAACAAAAGTAAAGACCCATTTGCGTCATTGGTCTCCTTTCTGTCCATCTGTTTGTCTTTTTGCTAGATCAGCTTAATTTATATGAATTTACATGGCATAGCCAAAGATTATAAGGACAAATTCAGATCTCCTGGTAGAAATGTTCCTGTCTCTGACATCAGGTTCTTGCATCTGATTCTGTGGATCTGAGGGGGAAAGCAAGTTTAATCAGGCAAACTGTCCCATCATCCTGTTACCCTGTAGAGAGCACTGCCTAGATGCATTTTAAATTCCTGTCATTAACTGGACGTCTCAGCCAAACTTAACACTTCTTCCAGAATTTCCCCTCTGTGGGGTGTCAGGAACTTAGCTAATGAACTGGCTAGAACACCAGGTCAATGTTATGTTTCTGGCCCCAATGCTCCATCCCGCCGCATCTCAGCGATCTGCAGCAGGGTTGCTTCCCTCGTACAGTGGTTGAATGTCTGTAAGGGATTCTTTCTAAGACTTAAGTGTAAATAATAAATAAGTTAAATGAGTACTAGTAAACACATTGGGATGGCATCTCAACTAGAGTAAATCTGCATAGTTCAGAGAGTGATAAAGTTCCTAGGAAAATATGGGTTACTACTTCATCAACATAAGTATAGATTCATCAAACCAGACTTTACTTTAGTTGGTCGTCTTTTATGCATTGTTCCTCCATGTTCTCTGGTACTATATTACGACTTTCAGGCAGTGAACAACTTTTAGTACATAGCTCAAGAGGTTTTAGTATGTAGCCTGCTGCAACTCAATTGCAATTGAATAGGAGGCAATCTTAATGTTTTATTATTTGTGTTACAGTAGTGCCAGTAGGACGCAGTCAGGACCAGAACCTCCATTTCCTAGGCTCTACGCAAAAGTAAATTTAGTTCCTGCTCCAAAGAGCTTACAGTCCAACCAGACATTGTAGTACAAGCACACTTTATCTGTGGCAAAAGGAAAATATCTTTGTTTATCTGCCTAGCTGTAGAATAGTATAATGAAATGCAAAGCTGAGAAGAAATGGAAAGCAATTTTCACTTGGCCTAAAACAATACTATGTTGTTCTTCCTTACGTCATTGTCGAATGGTTTTCATACACTCTTAAACTGTAGTAATGACTGCTACTTAACCTCATTTTATGTAGTTTTGGCTCAGAAACATTTTCCGGATCATTTATTCTCATTTAATTTGACATCTACATCCTGAATTAAGGCTATCTACCTGTTGCCGTCATCAAGCTTGTTCTCAGAGTAAAATCTTTTATTGGTTCGTTAGTACTAACTGAGCAACGGAAGCTGGATGTATTGTGAATTTGAAGCAAAACTTGTTTGAAAGTTTTTCATCTCCTCTTCTTATCTTGGCTCACTTTGCAGTATATTTTACGCAAACATTTTACAGTGTGTGCAGATAAAATGAAAATATGGGTTGAAATATGGTTGTGTTATTAGCATCACTTTTACATGGCATTTTTCAGTGTCATTACAGGAAGAAAATTGAATTTCAGTCATGCAGTGGATCTGTTTGACTTGGGCATACCATGAAATATATGTGGTGAAACAAAACAATTTCAGTCATTCCTGGCTTTGAGAAATTTCTGAGCAAGTATAACATTCCAGATATTTGATGAAAACAGTATACACTGAAGCAAATATTGTGAAGAGATACACAGGGGAGGGTGTTTTTTTGCATATTGAATTCATTCAACAAAGGAGATTGACTTCATGCTTTTTGGCAAATGACCAAACCTCTACAATGATATAAATAATGAGAACAAATATTTTGTGAGGATCACAGAATGATAATGCCTTAAGCGGTCAGGAAAAGTATATGAGTCTTATGTTTTCTAGTACTGCTACAGTACCTTCCTCATTTTCACTAAAATTTGGTTATATCTATCCAGCAAAATGCGAAACATTTTTTCCATAGGGAATATGTTGTCCTCCCAACATTAAAGAAGCTTTTTTTTTAATAGCATAACTGAGTTGCTTGTAGTTTAAATCCTATGAGTTGGATGAAGCCTTGTTGTTGGAGATATTGAACAGTATTAAATGGACTCTGTTATTTACATGTTCCCAAAGCCAAACCTGGGAAGATTCTAGCTTTGGACTTCTGCCAAGCAAAATGTGCACTAGCAGCTTAAAAAAACCCATATAAATCCCAAATTCACTCCTCGAAATGAACATTCTCAGCCTGTGCAGGAAACTAAGAAATATCCTGCTCATCAAAGGCTCATAATGTTAAATCTATAAATGCTATCTGAAACTTAGCAAATGTTAATGCACATGAAAGTTGAGTACAGTTTGGTTCCAGTGACTAGAACGGGTTGGAAAAATTCCAGTGCAGTATTTTTAGCAAGTCACAAATTCTCTGAAATTGAAGTGTGCTTCAGAGATAGATAGCTCAACTCTGACAAAACGTTGACAGGATCCTAACTGCCAAGCACACTTCCTGTCTGATTCCTGTCTGGTTCCTTGGTAGTTCATTTGCTGAATTACCTTGTCTCCGAGTCACCTGTCTGTGGGAGATGCTGGGCTCGATGCTCCAGGCCTCCAGGATCCATGGCTTGCCCTGGGCAGTACTCTGTACCCTTTTGCGGAGAATAGGCAAAGATTTGATACTTTTTCATTCTAAAGAGGCAAAAAAAAAATCGAAGATGAAAACATTCTCCACGAGTCAGAACTGCTTTTCTGTGCGCTGTTCTGAAGTGTGCATCATGCTGGCAATAAAAAGACAAGTTATGTTGATTTAGAGACTTGGATCACTGTTGCCTTGCAGAATTGGGTATTGTATCCCTACAAGACAGAGGGTTAATGCTATCCCTGAATTTTAGATGAGGCGGGGAGAGGCTCCAAGAGATTAAATGATTTGGTCAAGTCATTCAGGAGCTTCCTTCAAAGGCAGCTTAACTCAACTCTTCAGCCTTCACCACTGGGTCAGCCTGCTTTCCCACATGAAACAAAAACTGTGTAATCTTCAGCACTGAAACCTTTCTGCTGCCGCTGCCTCCTGCCGGTAGTTGCAGTGTGTTTGGTGGTATCTCCGGCTGTAATGGCATTGCTCATGTTGCAGAATGGAATCTTCTTTTTACACTTGAGTGCTGGTTCCAGGTGCCTGCGTGGGTGTGATGACATGGTTTTGGGTGATGATCTGAACTGTAACTGAATTAGAAGCTCTGTTCTTGTGTGCTTCAGTTATAAAAACAGGGATCCTCTCTTGTTAAGCAGGAGCCACTCTGTGCTTTGGTTCAGGTACAAAATGCTAGAGGGGTTAAGCACATGGGTGCAATCGTGGGAGACTTTTTCTTTCTTGGCTTTTAAGCTAAAAAGGCAAGATCAGAAGATCACAGTTTTTCTCTATTATTATATTTTTTATTTAGCTTTAACATAGCTTGGCAAAACCAGGAAATATCCTTAGAAGATGCTGGCCTTATCTACAGTAGCGTTTTCCTTCTCTCAGCTGTACTGGGGCTCTCAGCAATGATAGCTACGAGAGTTTTAATTGCTGCCTAGTATCCTCTCACTGTCAGCAGTCTTGGGTTATTTGGTGGTCCCAGCTGGTGACTGTGGGCCACTAGGGTTAAGAGGAATGCAAGCGCAGCTGGTGTGGGTCAAATGCCTGCATGCTTTAGTTTGTGAAAATTTCTGAAGGCCTCCAATATGTGCTAGAAAGGATACAGCAGTTCAAAAGTATCTTTCATTATCATAGACTAATTAAGGCTGTCCTAACTTCCTGAGGGAATATGTAGTATTACCCTGTTGTTAAAGGAGATTGAAACAGGACAGGAGTTATTAGGCTGCGGAGGAGAAAGTGTACTTGTTTCTGCTCCTCTGTTCTTTAGCACCTGCTTATACCTTAATGAAATGTAAACTGGATAAAAAGCAAAGCTGGAAAAAAATGAGAAAACCTTCTCCATTCTTTTGAGTCTGTATAGTGAGCCTGAAAAGAAGCTAGAAGTGTTTACTTTCTCTGCCACTGTGGAAGGCTGATTACGTAGCAGCTTTACTTTTTTAAAATTCAGGGTTTTTCTTTCCTTTTCGCCTTGTTGATTTTTATTTTACTTTTCACTTGCACTGCTGAGACTGGTGCTGTTTTTCCTGTGTCCTGTTTCCTGAGCGTAAACAGGCTTTGCATTCATGAGCTCCTAATCGGAAGTGATGACAAGCCCTTGAACGGAGCACCAATGCCCTTGTCCTCGTGAAATATTTTATCCTCTCTGATATCACTGGACGTGTTATCTGTGACGAAGGCCGGATTCTGCCACTGGATACGCACAGAAGTTGATCCCTATTATCTTTGTGCAGGAACACCTCACGGTGACATCTGTGGCTGTGCTGAGCGTTATTTCCTCCATTTCATGGGAATAAGATGATGTTTGTACGTTATTAAAAAGGCCTAATAGGTTTCCTGGGGAGCGACTGTGAAGTGCAGTGTATAACAGTATTTATGTAATTAACTCATTGGGATTTTAATGAAAAATGCTGCTATTTTGCAACTATAGTTTTTGTTTTCTGGCAGCCTTCATGCGAAAAGGACCTGTAAACTGCACAGGGTTCCTAAACTGTTGTCCCTGATAGGAAAGGTAGGCCATTTTGCTATCTTGAAGTGGTGATGACCTGGGATCTAATCATGACACTAATGAATAATCAAAAGTATTTAGTGTAATGTCACCAATGAGTCATTCCAAGGATGAGGTGTAGTAGAAAATTGTTCTCTCTTTTCCCCCCTGCCCACCTGTTTTTTATTTGGGGGAACAGATGGAGAAGTTGTGGAAAACAGGCAGCAACCAGTGGAAAAACATTATGTATGTGACCCCTGATTTTCCACTAAACCCCACTTAATGTGGAGTTAGCTTGGGCACCAGTAACTGTTTAGTTGAGGCAGCCTGGCACTCCGACTGGACGGACTACTTGGATGTTCACGTCACCTCTCAGGCTGGGCTGGCAGCTTTCTCTGAGCTCTTTGTGGCTGTGGCTACACTGCTGTCAGCACCTGTGCTAGTCACATGAAGGCTGTCCTGTGTATGTCAGTCACAATAGTGACTGAAGGACATATGTACATACAACTCCCTTTCATTTGATCTTCAGAAATGCAATCTCCAGCAGTGTTGTCCCCAAGCTTTACTGAGAAGCTATGAAAGGTCTGAGATATTGCCAGGCCCACTACTTAGTCTGAGTCATCAAAAGATCTGTAATCCTAAAAATAACAAGTACAACAGACAAGCATAAAGCCAAGTAGATCTTATGCTCATTTTCCACATCAAACCTGTTATATCTTTAGACTGTAATTTCTATGGGATGAGATTTGTCCTTTCTGCAATAGAGTTGTGCTGAATTTAATGCCCTGGACCTGACTTCATTTAGTGCTAAAGAGAGAGACTGGCAAAATCACTTTCAGTCTGTAGCTGACCTTTAGTTAGGGACATGAATATGATGTCTCCTCCTCCTGTGATGTTCTCATGACAATAGGACTCTTTTATGGGGAAGCAAACTTAAGTTATAATGGTATACTTGACACTTGACAACAAACCGGTTGCAGGGTCTTTTAGGAGAGCCCTGATGTTTTGCTTCATTACAGAAAAAGGTAAGGGAAGGTGAGGGGAAGAACTAGCTAGCTGATGGCTAACCAGGAAGGTCGCCAGGGCTGTCCAGAAACTAGGGCTGCATGGACCACAGGCTGATAGAGCTAGAGCAGCCAGCTTAGGAGAGCCATGGTCTGGTAGCAAATAAATTGTGCAGGCTTTTTTCTGCGGAGGATGATATTAAGGGAAGGTATGTTTTGTCCAGGGAATTTTTACAGCTCTTATAGTATGCCTTGTGTACAGTGATTATTATATTTATTCCCTGTGCATTTCAAATGCTGTGTGGAGTTCATTCCAGGATGCTTTTTCCTTCAAAACAAATACTCGGGGGGTCACCCATCATATGATGATAATGTGCAGCACAGGCTGAAGGAGGTGGTCTGGAAGGACTCAGGAGATTCACCTAAAACCTTCCTGGAAGTGTTCCATTTCTTGGCAAAGTTCTGTCTCTTTTGTGTCCTCCAAAGAAACCAGAACTGTGGTCTCATTTTGTGATGATAAATCTGCGCTTTTTTTTTGTTTTGTTTTTTGTTTGGGAGTTGCAGCTTTCTTGCTACATCTTCAGAACAGCTTAAATCCTTTTAGTTCCCAGAGAATTTCTGGGAGAGTTTCTCAAGTGAATGACTTATTATCTCTTGCTCTGTTTCCTCTCCAAGAGCAGAAGTTTTCTAGTGACATCAAGGCTAATGCACTCCAGTGTCTCCGGTTAGGGAAAGTGACATTTTTGGCAATGTAGTTTTGGGACATTATTCTCCTTTTCATTCTCACCATTTCGGGGTATGTTTCTACTGGAAGTCATGAACCTGAAGTATCTGCTAGATACTTCCAGACCCAGTAGATACTGTCAGACAGTAGATACTGTCTACTGTTCCAGACAGTAGATACTGTCTACCCATAGACAGATTTGTTAAGAGAGACAAATTTTGCTCTTCGTATCATGGTACCACCAGTGAAGTCAAAGCTATTTCTTGTGGAAAGCAGATCATTTTCTAGCTAATTATGAACCCTTATCTGTATTGTTTTAATTAGACCTCTGAAGTTCACGTTTATTTACTAAACCATTTCATAGTATGTGATTACCATTATATATCAGAAGGTTTGGGAACAAGTTTTGCTGTGTCATTTCGGATCTGAAACTTTCAAAAATTCTTCTGTAGCAAAAAAAGTTTGACTTTTTTTTTGTTTGTGTTTTTTGTTGTAGTCTTAGCTTCCTAAATCTCTTTTGGATGTGATTATTTATTTGCCAGGTCTTGCTCATAGAAATGTAAACTTTCTGAGCTGAGTATCCCAGCATTTTGACTGTAAGGACTCTGCATTATCGTGAGCTATAACCCATAAGGCTTGTTGAAACGACAAATAGTTGAGACTGTACCGAGGTGGACAAGGAAATGGGTCAGTCAGTCATTGGCGCTGGTACAGTACCAGTGTGGGGATGAAGAGTCAAATCTGCAAGTTTAAGACTTGAGTTCTGTGATCTATGCAGTACTTCTGTGGTGATTTTTTTTTTTTTTAATGGAGAATTGTTTTACCTGGAATTATTTAAGGGATTAAACTAGTTACAGTGCTTCAGGTATTAATGATATTGCATCAGATTCTCAATTACACTGCTATAAATCTGGAGTAGTATTATTTAGAGTGAAGCTGTTGAATTCAGTGCAGCAAAGATCAGAAGCTTGAATACGATCTATAGCTAACAGAAACTTAGCTGTTTAAGGGTTTGAGATTCTGGTGTTGGCAAATAAAAGCAGGAGGAAGAGAGGTAAAATTATGTGTTAGTATTGGTATTACCAATACAAACCGGTGTAACTCCATTGACTTCAGTAGATATTCTCACTGTACTAGCTGAGGATCTGGTCTTTCAAGCCTATATATACTCTAATGCTGTTAAGATCATCATAATAAGCTTTCTTAATTACTTCTAAAAGTGTTCCCTTCATTTTCCAGATGGTACCCTGGTTATGATGGGAACTTGCCCAGTAAATTTTGCCTTTAGTGGGATAATAAGTCTGTTTATAAAATCCTCTCTTGCCACATTCATGTTCTGCTTTGGCCTTGTTTGTTCACCTCTGAATGCTTCTGATTATTTTAGCTGTCATGTGCTCAGTATTTGATGCTTTGCATAGCAGAACTGAAATAAGCTGGCTGTCCTGTAAAGATGTTCAGTGTATACTTAAGATAGCTAAATGATCATTGTTTTATTTCCTCAGCAACATTTTAAAGATTGATCATAGAGAGTAGTGTAAGCTAAGAGAAAGATAGTTGAAATAGATCAGAAATGAAGTATTTTTTTCATGATGTTTGTTTGGACTCACTATTTTGATAACTTGCTGCAGAATTCACAACAACAGCAACTTTGTGTGCCTGAAATTTTGATAGAGCAATTCTCAAATGTGGAAGGCTAAAAGTTGCTGAGTCCGTTTCTCGGTCTTTGATTTGCCTGCAGTAAGGGAGACACTTAGTACCAGCAGCAGAAGTGGATATGTTCTCTTGGGAGTTTGCAGAGCGGCCACTCATTCAATAAACCCTGGACTGAGACCAATGATTTGCTGGAGTATAGACTTCTGAGCAGCTAAAGCAACAACCTCCTTAATATAGGGGAGAGTGGTGTTGGAGTCCCTATGTAAGAGGTCCCCTGCTTTTCCCATTTAGCATCACTTTAAAAAGCAAGATGGCTTTAAAGCATCTAGCTGTGGTATTTTGTTTTTTAAATACTGCTAAGTGCAGAAGTATTCTTGCAAGTTTTTGCCACTGGAGTTTGGTTTTTGAACTGGTTTGATTGTCGTATTACCAATTTCATGAGAATCATTTTGGAGCCCAGCTTTCCTCTTAAAACTCAATAGGAACAGTCTCAGTGCCAAAACCTTATTGCCTATGTCAAAAACATACTAAACCTTACTGGCTATGTCAAAAGGGCAGTAAGTGTTCTCTCTTTACTTCATCCAGGGAGACAGGTGTAGGCCCTGCTGGGAGATACCTTATAATCAGTCATGATTCCCTTTTGCAGGTGGCTTACTAATTCCACTGTAAATGTGAAAATTGGGAATGGTTTCTGCTCACTTTCTCTCTGAAATAATACATTTTTTCTTTTTTTTCTTTTTTTTTCTTTTTTTTGCCAGGCTGTCAATCAGTCTTAATTGAGTAGCTTTAAGGGGAGGGATCCTGGGGTCAGCTAAACTGAAGATGATGGCTTAGGCTGTAGTTTATACAGTTTGTCTAATGTTTAATTGCTTAGTAATACAGCAAGGGAGGATGGAGGGAATTTTAATCTTACCTGGTGTGGACTTGACTGTATTTTCAGGAGAGACAGCATGCCATAGGGCATGTTAGCTGCTTATAATCTGAAGGTAGTGTATTTAATTGCTGAATGAAGGAGACTTCTGGGCAGAATCTCTGAAGTTCAGTGAGGCCTGGGTTGCCTGTCTGTGGTTAAAGACAGCTCCTTTGAAAAGGCTACCTGATGAACACATTAGGGAACAGACCTCTGCCTGGTTTCTCGACAAGTATGCCTCAGCTGAATACACGGGCCCTTTGAGCAAGGCAGAGACTTGACAACTAAAATGGTGTTTTTCATGCTTCACGTTCAAGCTCCAGCACAAATGAAGTCTTAAACTCACATCTGAGAAGACGTGAGCAAATCAGTCTTCTTCCTGAATGAATGGGTTTTATGTTCTGGGCTACTTTCAGTGTCTTCTATATCTCCCAAAAAATGTAACATTTATATATACACTTTTAGTTCATTTCTAGGATGTATTTCATGTTGCTTGGTGCTTTATGCATCAACATGAAGAGGATATTAAATTCTGCCATTCTCACTGGGTGTCACTTTACACTCATTTTGCTCCCATTGGGGCTCTGCAGAACTGTATTGATCTTGTAATAGGGCAGAACCAAAGTCAAGAATTGTTACCTTTGAGGATGTGGCCACTGTCATCTTTCAGCACTAAACTTAGGAATGCGGGACCCATGTAGCATCTCTGCTTCCGTTGCCCCGTTTGGTAGTGCTGAGCCTCCTTGGGATTGCAGAGTTTCACAATTAGGTGGGGTAGTTCCCTTCAAAGCTTTTCAAGTGATTGTTTCAGCCTATCTGCAAACTCAAGGAGCAAGGATCAGTTACACCATTCACACTGCTGTTTGCCATTGTATCTAGGGTTGCGTTACTCTCTCTCTCTTACTGAAAGCTTAAGTTCTTTTCGCATTGCATTACTCCCCGCACTTGGGCTTTCGGTATAGATGTTCTGTGAAGTCCAACCCAACTCTGTATTTGGTGATGGAACACGTGGTTGGAGCTGCTGGAGTAGAAACAGGAAATAGTTTGTGGCTGTCCTTTCGTTCCAGTGGCTGCTAATTTGCACGTGATAAACTGTTTCTTAGTTATCTTTAACTGCATATAATGCTTCTATATTATTATTTGTTTGCATTGCGATAAGAGTCTAGGGGTGTCTCAGCATTAAGTCGAAGTCTGTTACTTCTAGGTTTTCCACAAATGCAAAAATAAAAAGACCTTAGACCTACTTTGACCTATCCTGCTTTTCATGTCGAATGAATATGAAATTACTATAAGGTACAGTTCCATCAGTTTTGAGAGCAGATTTTAGTGCTAGCATCTGAGAGTCGGAGAATCCATGGTCTGTCTGCTTTGTCTTTTAGCTGTTTGATACTGCATTTGGGGATGGGGAGGCCATATACAATGTCCTATCCAGAGGTGAGGCAGAAGATTTCATTCATCTGGGGGCTGTCTCAAGCTGTCACAGGTATTCTTCTTTCAATTAAAACAGCTCCCTTAAAATATAAATGACTGCATTTATTACCTCAGCCCTTTCTCCTTCTTTGGAATATCCCAGCTCAAGTTACGTTACACAGCAAATGTTCTTGCTTCCTAGAGAATTAGTTTAATTACTGATGTAGGTGGGTAAAGGATGTGTCGTGTCTGAGATGCTAATTTTACCATGCTTTAATTAAGAGGTCAAGTGTGAAAGGCTGCAGAATACCTCCCACTTAAAACATGCTGAACAGAACGGTAGTAGGAGAGAAGGCTCTGATATTAGGAGGTTTTCATACTGTCTGCTGGAATATTGCCTTTCCTTTGGCATTTCATTACAATGAAACTTGCATCTGGAAATCATGTCATCCTTTATTCAGTCATTGGGTGTTTTTTTTTTTTTTTAATAGTCCATTGTGATCTAAGCACCGAAATAATGTCTCACCATTCAAAGGTGAAGATTGCTTCTAGGTTCCCCTGGTTTCCATCAGAACAGTCAGCGCTGTGTCCTCTTGGCCAGCGTGTTTGAAGAATGAGGCTGTGACTCCTAGATGACAATGCCGCTCTCGGAGACGGGAAGGAGGATGTGGAATGCAAATCCCGGTTCCCCGGTGGGTAAGAGGGGCTACCCCCTCTGAACACCCACTTCTTGCTGCCTTGTGTCTTACTGTGAGCGTGGGTGGATTCCGTCCAGCATTTAATTTGAACATCTTGTTTCTGGCTAACCCAAAATCAAGGAAATGGACTTGGAAAACATTCAGGAAGAAAGCAGGGGAAAAAATGGGCAGGCAAAAGGAAAGATTGTCTCATAACAAGATTACAGAAAACTAGACAGTAATAATGCTTTGCAATAGAGCAGCCTGCGCATCCCTGAACAAGCACCAGTTATGCTTGTCCTGGAACTGGGGGCAACGTCCTGTACCTATGCAGCTAGAGAAATGAACAGATGTCCACTGGCTGTTAATTGAAGGTCTAGTCAAAATTAACCTGTTGCACTGTCAGAAAGACTAAATGACCAAGTAAATCAGTGCTATTTCTCTTCAAATGGCTCTGAGGAGGGCAGCTGATATTCTTGTTTACATCCTTTTCATCATTTATTGTCTGTGTGAACTGCTGATTCACTAAGATGTTCTTGCGATATGCTGTACAGAAAGCTTCTTTTCAGAAACTCCTTGACTTTCGGTGTGTATTTTCTGTAGCCATTATCTCTTTTTTCTCAATTGTGTTCATTTCCCCTCTTGCTTTTAGAGGAGTGTAACAGTCCAGCTATGCTATTGTCTTCCTCTGTGCCACTGGAGGAAGAATGGTGTAATACTGGAAAAACACAGAGTTAAAAATTAACAAGTGCTACTGAATGTTCCCACTGAAAAAATCAGGAATGTTTTGAAGCAGTGAAAGCAGACTTTCCTTCTTGCAGTTAAGTTTTGCTGCTTAACTTTTAAAACTACAGCTTACTTGGTCATTATTTTAATGTGAAAAGCCAGAAATCTGGAGCGCTCAGTTTCTTAACTGCTGTGACCTAGGTTGCTTCTCTTTTCCAGGTGACAGCCTTAAGGGAAAAATCTTTATATGGTAAATTAATGTTGAAACATATAATAGGTTTGGGTTTTTTTTTTTTTTGTACTTCGACTAAGAAGTGAAAGCTCCATTATTTGTTCTTTTAGTCAGTAAGGTGGTGATAATAAATGTTGTGATTTGATATTGATGCTACAGTAACTCTAAGGCCTAATCAGAATAGGGATTTGCGTTGTGTTACAAACATATATAGCAACCCCCTTTGGCATCAGTTGGGGACCTGACCCAGGGGCAAGACTTCTGAGAAGAAATATCAGCTTTTTAACAGATCTCTTCCTTGTGTGTCCTCAAAGCTGTGCGTGCTTTTTTTTTTTTTTTTTTTTTAAACCAGCAGTAGTAGGATTTTATAATCTTGTTGGACTTTCCGAGTTTTGGAAATAGGCACTAAATTGCACTGGAATCTTACATCTTTAGCAATTTTAATTGCAGTTTGTATAACAGAGCATGAACGCAACAGAATCTCTTCTCGCTCTGAGAACAGTTGCTTGGAATGAAAATCCCATTCTTCTGGTGGTGCTGCACATATGTGAATTGAAATCCATGAGGAAAAGTAAAATGGGATCCTGTGAGGTTATTTCCCTGCAATCACTCTGCAGAGTAGCTCAGGTAGGAGGAAAATGCTTAAGAATTTGCCCCAGGTTTTCAGTTTGTTACCATTTTAGGGGGCAAAATACCCATGCAAAAAAATGATAGTTCAGTATTTGAATCCTGTGTGTATCCCTGAATTGCTTTACTGATTATATATTTTTCAAGCACTGAAATATGTTTGTGATGGGACTTGGTAGGATCAACAAATACTCTCTTCGTGCTTCTTTGTTTCCTCAGGGTGCTTTTAGAGAGGATTTTGTCTGTCTGTGTTTTAGTCTAATTCAAGGAGTGCAATTCTGTAAAACTAGTAATTCCTTCCGTAGAAGTGACCCATAATTTGCCTAGAAATCAGCCTCTCACATGGAAAGCCCGTAAGGGTAACACACACTCTCCCTTGTGTACTTATTTCTCGTTCTCTCTCTTAGCTCTTCCATGTAATAAGCAAAACAAATCTACCTAGGCAAAGCCATGGGATACTCCCTAGGGCAGGGATAACTTAAAACTCGGCTTTAAGTTAACAGTACCAAAGTACCATCCCTACCCACTGCTGCAAATGAGCTCTGAGCAAACGTGTCATTTTTTTGCTCGCTTGAAATGTCGCTGCCAGTCTCTGCAGAGGTAAAGAAGGGGCACGAAGGAAATAGTTTCGATGAAGAGGGTGTTTTCCACCCTGAGAGTCTGCTATGTTCAGAACGCTGCTTCGTTCTCTCCTGCTGCTCGTCTCAGGTGCTGAGACGTCTTCCTCCGCACCTGGGAGTCCCTGCTCAAGGTGCTGGAGCTCGGGTCTTCGCAGAGCAGCTCCGATACCAGCTGTGGTGAAGTAGGAGCTGTCAAGCCTGTGACCCTGAGCTGGTAGGGCTAAAGCATTTAATATGATATTTCTCAGGTGGTGTTGCCAAAGCTTCTCCTCTGTATATGTAAAAGTCACGCGTTTGGATATAGAGCCCATGCTTTATGAGGAAAACAGTGGGTTTTGTTTTAATTCTGATTACTTGCATTAGCACAGTAGCATCACAAATAAAGAGAGATCTTGGCATTTGCGTGAGGCATGTGCTTCTGCCCACAAACGGCCAGTAAGATAAGTCCGTATAAACAGGCCGTGCAGGGCATGGGTTGCTTGGAGGTGGAAGAGACCTGGTAGGCGCTCTGGCCCTGCTGTGCCCCAGCAAAGAGTTGTTTCAATCGGATTTGCTTTCGAGGAAAAACGAATAGCTGAGTAAAACATCAGACCCCATTTTCTGTGTAACGTGGTAGAAGCCCCTCTGTTTCACTTCTTGCATTTGCACCTGGCTTTGAAGCACACATCTGACAATTTCCGACAGCAGATTCCCAAGGGTGTCTCACGTGAAGTGTAACAGCAGCCTGAACAGAAATTGTTCTGGTTGCGCAGATGTGCAGTTTCGCTCTGCTGTGACTTTTATCTCCTCAAAGGAGAACAAGGGGGGAAAGAAAAGCAAAAATGCACGAGTGTGGCCATCTATGAGAGAGCAAGTGTGTGTGTGTGTGTGTGTGCGCGTGTTCGACAGATCTGTCTGTATTAGATCAGTTGCGAGAACAAAATGGCTGCTCCGCCTGACTGCAGGGAGGGAGTTTTACAAGAGCAACACATTGCAGAGAGAACAAAGGCCTCGCTGCGTTATGGCTATGTACAACGCGCTGTCAACGCTAAAGCAAGCTACCATTTCCTATTAAAGTAGTGTCTCTCCCGTTCATGAAAAAGAGGCTGTCATGCAGAGTGATTTAGCTTACTGGGAGCTGATGCATCTAGTTCTGGCACGGACCTAAGTGTCCCTGTGGTCAAAGAGGCGGACAAGCATGTTGGTGCTGGTGTTTTAAGCAGCTTCATCTGGTGACTGGCCAGGGAATTGCAGGCACGTTTGTTTCATTGCCTTAATTTCTTGCATTATTTCCTTTTTGACTGTTGTTGTTTCTTTACCAGTTTGTATTTGAAGAGAAAGAGTTCTGTGGTAATGAAAAAATTATGGGCAATGTCCCGCTTCTTTCCAGGCCTGACATGTTTATATATACAAAGAATTATGGAGGAATTAAAGAGAGGACCAAAGGAGCTCAGAAATTCTTTGGGAAAAGCTTGTCAGACTTTTAATTAATGGGCATATAGCAGAGGGAATGAAATCTGTTGCTCAATACCATAATAGGCAGTGCAGTGCTTCTGCCTCTCTGTCATCCGTAACAGACGGATTTATTTTTGGTAATGAGACATTTATCTCCTTTGCATCTATTAAAAGCCAGTTCCAGTGTCAAAAATCAGTTGGAAATAACGTGAAAAAGTTAAATGGTGAAATGTGTTTCTTTTGGATGCTTGTCACAGCTCCATCAATTCCTGGGGATCCTTTTCCACTTCAGTATATTTTTTGCCTTGCTGCTGTTTGTGTCTCTAGATTATTTAGGTGGTGTTCTAATAGCACCAAATGATGGTGTGGAGGTATGGATTGTGTCAGGAGGCTTAATCGGGGCAATAATTAGTATACTATGAGTGAAAATAAGTGTTTTTCAATATTCTCCTATGTGTGTACTCTTTTTTTTTTTTTTTCCAGTTAGCCCCAGATCCCTGCCTCCTCAAATAAAGCATAATGAGAGCAGACTTGCATCTGCTAATTATCTTTCATGGAGATCCTTGAAGCAGTCCATAGAAAACCACTGATGTGTACTAGTGGGTGGGTGGCAGCCTGGTTCAACTTGCCTGGCTGTAGAGAAAGAGTCCACACAGAGATAATGGGAGAAGAACGCCTATGAGTCCAAAAACATGGATTCTGCATGTGGTTCTTGCCCTGATTTGAAAGCTAGGAAGGTATTGTCACACTTGCAGACTAGGTAATTAATTTCATATTTAAGCAGGTCAACAAGCAGACTACTTTTCATAATGCTGTCCATAGAGGAGCTTGCATGGGCTTTAATACAGATGAATGTAGTGGTTTTTTGTAGACATCTGTTTGAAATCCTGTGGGATTTATTTGATGCCTCTTGATGGGTTTTCAAATTGTTCTATAGCATTCTGCCGGTGGGAAGTAATTTTCCCAGTGAGATCTGCAGGTTCTTGACAACTGGGGAAAAAAAACAACTGCTTTCTTTTAGGTTTGTGAATAATAAGGTTTTTTTGTTGTTTTCTTTTGTTTTTTGTTAACTCTTATGCCTCTATTTACCTCCATTCTGTTAGCTATAAGAGAGGGCAAATAGTCTGGATTTCAGAAAGGCTTACTGATATGAAGTGACCCAGAAGTTTATTCCAGAAAGTTTATTTTCAGAAAGCGTTGAATATTCATACCCTGAGAACTCTTAAAGGTATTTGTGATTCACACCAGGCAGTTCTTTCAGTCTTGGTTGATACCCATCTCGGAAAGGTGACGTAAGGCTGAATGGATTGATGAGCGCACTGACTTTTTAGCCAGTGAAGTGCTAATTATGAGTAAGAGTTGCAACCCTTCTGGTAACAGAGCTACAAATAACGATATTAAAAGGTTACTCTTCCAGATGAGTTATTTCATCTAACTCCGGTCTTTTCCATGGAAGAAACTACATATTGCATAGAAGGGGTTCTCTTCCATACAGTACAAATCCTACAATTGTCCTTACCTAGCCATTTCCTTTCACTCTTCCGTTCTTGTATGAAAGTTTTATTCTCATTTGGCTACTGCTGCAGCCTCTATTTCTGTGTACTATAAACAATGCTACCCTTTCTTCCCCCTATCCTCCTACGTATGCTTTTGGAAAACTCTGGTTGCTAGGATTGCAGCCCTCATAAGGCTAGAGGAGGGGGAAAATAGTGTCCCTTCGTCATCAGCTTCCTTTTGGGATCTTCTGTTCTTCTTTGCATTAGTTAAGTCATTTTTTCCAAAGGCATGTTTGTTGTATGACCTTTTAGCAGCAGTGCTATTACTGCTGCTGCACTTCTTGATGCTTTTCCTGGCTCTTTGGTTGACAGGCATTAGAAATTCGGTCTGACTAAGTTGGGGAGGATAATTCAAACCCATTTTATGGTGTGACTTAAACCTTCAGTATGTTGCATGGGGAGTACTTTCCCTTGTGATGAAAAGGGACAAGTGCTCCACGGTGAGGGGGCAGCGGCACCATGCTCTGTTCCCTCTCTGGCTCCCTTCTCCTGGCACTCTGGTTTTGTAAACATGGATGCTGACTCTGTGACACATCACGTACAGTGCAGAAGTGGGCATGTTTCTCCTTCATGGGAGGTGTGTGGAAAATGACAGCCTTCATCTTATTACAAGTGGCACAGCAACCATCCTTTGATATGCCAGACTCATTTTTGCAGGCAAGAGGTGACACTGAGTTAGACTTGTGGGTGGAAGAATGGATATAATGGATATACATATTCTGTACTTTCTGATAAACATATGTGCTTTTATACAGTGTGGGGACTTTTTTAATGTGGAGCCTGTTTATCAGTATGCTTAACAAAGAACTTGAGCCACATAGTTCAGCTCCAGAAAGTTGCAGTGCCTATTCCAAGCATCTACTATAGCCTTTTTCTGAAGGAAAAAAATACAGTCAGTGCAGGAGCCGTCTAGAACCTGAAGCTCAATATGCCTTCACAGTGGTCAAAGTAGTACAGGATAGTCCCAAGGTCTCTGGAACCCACTGGACTTATTTGACACAGCAGGAGCTCCTTTTGGAGGAATCTGAGTCCCTGAGGGTCTTAAATGCTTTGCCTGACGTATACAGGAGTGGGTTGCTTAATAACAATGATAGGGTTGAATGATCCCTCTTGGTCAAAAGGCCCATCATGCAGCTGCTACAAAGTGAAGTTCTGAAGAGCTTCCCACCAGCCTGGCTGATCCATATTACTTGGTGCAACCTGTGACAGCGAGCACAGCTGAAGTCCTGCCTCTGTATTACAGAGCCATGTGCTCCAGGGAAGGAAAGGAAGCAAGAAAACACGCAGCATGCCAGAAGATATGATGTGGTTAGAGAGTAGCAGACATTCAGCAGTTGACACTTGGTGCAGTAAATTGAAGACAATATTCAGTCCTCATCAAAATCCAAGAAGCTCAGGGAAATGTTGCTACCCTTTCTGTTATACCAGATAGCTCATATTAGGAATACAAAACATCTCTGCTTAAGCTTCCTCCTGGGTTCATTCAGGACATACATTACATACATGCAGAAGGCTTTGTCCAGATTTGTCAGATAAATTCTCTCTGTCAGATCTGACTTGTTTCTGCTTAAATGTTTAACAGCTATGGCAGAAGTATGAACCAAGAGGCTGAGCAGAGCATGAGTGAATGCTCGTGGTGAGAAGTAATTAACAAGTGCTGCACAGAGTGGTTTGAGAGGAGGCAATCAATGAAGTGGAGTGGTTATGAATGCGATTTCTGTTCACGAGATGCAGGAAAGATTGCCTGGAACACCTCCTTCCAGCATTTTCGTTGTTGGTACGTAGGATATGCACTTTAAAAAAGTGCTGCTCACACCTGGAGATCCAAATATTTCCACAGTTCAGTCACTTAAAAAATTTACTTGAGCCCTGGAATAGTGCCCTAGTCAGAACATATGTTGTCTACACTTCACGTAATATTTAATATAAAAGATAATTCTGCTATTGTACTCTCGTCTTTCTCAAGCTGTCTGGAAGCTGCATGGCTGCTACCAAAGCAAAAATTAGACCGTTATACTTGCAATAAAGGAAATCTGTGCATATTTTGCCCTCGCTGGGCCATTCTGCAGGGATTGGGCAGCATGTTATTTCTTCAGGCTCTAAATCAGCAGTTTAAAAGCAGAATTTGATTTTGTTGTGCTTGCTTTTCTGTTAGGTTTGTAGTAGGGGAGTGCCTGTCTGATCCTTGGGGATATCCGTAGGAAGCACGTGGTAGGGATAGAACTTAATTGGGCTCTCAGAGAATTTCTACTCCATGGCAAACCGGTGGAAACAGCAGTCCTTTGGCAATCTGAATTAACGTTAGATGAAAGTCGTTTATGTTGGAGTTTACTTATCTAATGGCAGTATTTACTGATATTCCTATTCATAATAATGTGTGTTGCAGTATACTGAGGCATTCCAGTATACTTGCTCTCTTCTCACATATGGAAAATCTATCACTCTGAGTAATGTTCTTGGAATCGGGGTATACCTAGGTCACTTCATGTTCTCAGCCTTTGTCTCTACATTTTAGCCAAAAACGTTCAAAAATTTTTTTTTGAAAAGATGTTTGACTTCTTTTTTTGTTTCTCATTTCAGTGAGGCATTTATTGTTGAAATGTGACTGGGAATAGGGCATGATGTGAGTCAAATTTTTTTTGTGCAAGTAAACAATTCAAGTTTGACACATTATAGGCAGCCTGTACGCAGCATTTCCCTCTGATAAATTAACACAGGAAAAAAAATTATACTTCTGTGTTTTCCACTGTATTTTCCAGTTGGCTTGCTTCCATGCCCAGAAGATAGGTGTTGGATGTGGGATTTGACCAAGAGTAAGTATAGGACAGAAGGGAAAGATACAGCTGTGCCATTGCTAGCCTGTTGTCCCTTTTTCCTTTATCAGAGGTTCTTCTGTAGGGCTTAACACTTCACAGCACCCAGATGGGGTAGAACAGAGTTATTCTTTCCTTTTCTATTGGCAGTAACTGGGAAATGAAGAGTTGAATACCATGGTCTCTTCTCCCCCCCCCCAGGAAGACAGCCAAACAAAAATGCATCTGTTGGTGAAAGAAGCGTTAGGTTATCAATGATACAATATGTTATCTTACTGGAGTACCCAAGAGGTTATGGCATGGTTGTGTGTTGTACCACCCAATGTAGTGTGCTTTATATATTGAATAACCTTGAAAAGGAGCCTCAGAACCTGACAAGATGGGGACAAAAAGGATGAGGCATATTTGGAGCCTTAGTCCTTACTTCTAGATTACAATAACTGGTGAGGTAGGCTAGTTTGTGAGAGGCAGGAATAGGTAGGAAAGGCAAAGGGAATTTTACTTACGTGATTGAATGAGAAGAGAAAAATTCATGAATTCATGTGCTTCCTGACTGAAGTACAGGAACACATCAACATGTTCATAAATACCATGACTGAGAAAGGAATAGTAAGATAGAAAAGGGATGATGCAGTGGAGCATCTCTCCTCTGAAGAAAGGCTGAGAGAGATGGGCCTGTTCAGCCTGGAGAAGGGAAGACTGAGAGGCGATCTCATCAATGTGTACAAGTGTCTGAAGGGGGGGGATGTTAAGAGGATGGGGCCAGACTATTTTCAGTGGTGCCCAGTGACAGGACAAGAGGCAACGGGCAGAAACTGAACCACAGGAAGTTCCATATGAATATGGGGGAAAACTTCTTTCCTGTGAGGGTGACAGAGCACTGGAACAGGTTGCCCAGCGAGGTTGCGGAGTCTCCTTTTCTGGAGATATTCAAAACCCACCTGGACGCGATCCTGGGAAATATGAGGACCCTGCTTGAGCAGGGAGGTTGGACTAGATGATCTCCAGAGGTCCCTTCCAACCTCAACCGTTGTGTGATCTAGTGTAAGTAGCTCCCTATAAGGTCGTCTTGTACACAAGATGGTGGAATAATATTTGACATTGGGGGTTACCTACCAATTTAGGTGGGAGCCTTCCCAGTGATGGAAGTGTCTCTCTGCTGGAGAGTTAGGCGCACTCTTCTTTCTCATGCTCCAGGATTACACCTGTCCGACTCAAATAAAGCCTCTAGGATAAGAAAGGGAGGTTTGGACATAGTATATGCAGCAAATGAATACTTTTAATTCTAGTACCTTTCCCATAGGGCAGAAGCTGGCTACTGTTTGAAAAGCAAATAAAAAAGTAGGGAGGGA
Source organism: Struthio camelus (assembly GCF_040807025.1). NCBI lineage: Eukaryota > Metazoa > Chordata > Aves > Struthioniformes > Struthionidae > Struthio > Struthio camelus. The sequence goes on along the minus strand of NC_090948.1, from coordinate 24,364,756 downwards.
TTGTGCAGTTTTGAAAAGCATCTGCTTCTATATTGCAACCTGACAGCTTTACACTAGCAGTTTATAGAGGGTATCACGTGTTCCCTGATCATGATCTAAATACAGTGATGCAGAACTGTCAGTTCTAACCATGCTGAGATTCTGTAGCAAGGAGCAACAGATGACTGGGAGCATGGGCCTTACTTGTATCATCCCCGTTGGACTTGGAGAGTGGGAGATGATTTCTGTCACTTGCTGGTGTGCCTGACTCCTGGTCTTTGGTGGCAGCAGCATAGAATGACTCCTCCAAAAGAGACTGCTCTGTTCATGAGTCCTTTTGTTCTAGTCCTAACTCGCACGTAACTTTGTGTTACATGCAGAATAGTAAGAGTAGTGTTAAAATATTTGTATACATCAATCAAGCTGTCATTCCTGTGACAAGCCAGGAGAATTTAACTGGTATTTACTAACTTTCATGGTATTTTTAGGATGCTCAGAAAATTCTTGAAAATTTTCAAAGACGATGAATAGGAGTTATCCTATATGATTTGCATAAGGTGTTTTCATATTTGGCACTATTTTAACCTGTTATGGAATCCGGTTCCTTCTTGTTACCAAGTGTGCCTGTGTCTGATACATTAGATCAAAACAGATTCCTGTCTCCAAATGCTAACAGCACATTTAGCATGTGGATTTAGTCCTCTGGATTTCGGCAGCTGAAGTGGGTGTTGCAGGAAGTTTGGCACTGTTTCTCTTTACAGAATAATAAACGCAGATGATGTTGCATTGGGTTTCATATAGACATGGATGCTCTTGCCTCATAAAAGCTGATTCAGAGACAAATGGTTACTATCAGCTTTTAAAAATAACAATACTAGTTGAAGTAGGTAGACTAGAAATAAGTGTCAGATTTCCTACCAGACCCCAGGGTGGTGGTTTCTTCTATTTTAGACTGAGAGAACATTTTGTAGTTCATTTTTCTAACAGCTGCAATAGATTATTATGTTCCACAACATTTATTGCTTTTCTCTCTTCCAGGAGGCCAGAGCATACCTGTAGAGTTGTGGCTTCTCTTTCTCCAAGCTCTGCCAAAGGTACGTACTTTATGCTCCATTAATCTCGCCAGAATTCATGTTAAATGCAGTATGGCAACTTTCAAACTTGGGAAAAGTGAGTTGCAAAGCTATTGGCAAAAGAATAATACTTGATTATTTTTAACGCAATATTTTAAACACATTAAAATGCTCTTCCTCAGAAAGCTGCACTGAATTATAACTCAGCTGGAAAATTCAGGCTTATGCATACAGCAATAACCATTTTGTGGGTACTGCCTGCTGCAAGTAACGTTCAAGACTGGGCTATCTGGTAATGGATAAACATTTTGTCAGCTCCAGGACAAGAACAAAGCTATCTAATAGCAGGTCTACACTGACTGCAAAATTGTGGCCACTATCTGTTGTTTAATATGATTCCTCAAGGTCATGCCCTAATTCAGTTATCTCTTCTAAGTGAATACATGCCCTACGGGAAGCAGTGCCTCCTTCGCTTACTCGCCGAATCTGAGAGTCCTGCTAGCTCTCTGTGAGGAGATCCTGTTTTCTAATCAAGCACTGAATCAAGGTTGTGCCTTTCCTCCTCAGCAGCTTGGTACCTGAACCAGTGTTTACTATGAGAATTGCCTCAGGAGGAGAAAATGCTTTCAGCAGATGTGTAAAAATTTAGCCTAAAGATAGGATAACAACGTAAATAAGAAACTGATGTTCAAGTGTTCAAAGCTGTCCCTGCTGTCTAATTTGTTATATAACTTGGAAGAACTAAAATAGTTTTTGTGATGGTAATTGTTAACATATGATTACAGAGTACTTAGAGTAATGTTCTTCTATAAATATTACTGTAAAAGCCCATAATATTTCCACAGTTTTTCTGAACTAATGCAAAGAGCTGTAGCCTGGAGATCAGTTCCTACATAATTTTTATAGGACGCTCCAAAAATCCTGGGCAACGTTCTCTTTTCTCTAATGCACTCTCTTTCGCTTTCCACATGTCAGCTTGGCAGTGTCCGTGGGCTAGCACAGAAAACAATGTATGGTGAGGAACAATGGCACCGATTTCCTCCACCCCCCCAGTAGAGGGCAGGAAGTGGTTCCTTGAAGCGTAGCTCCACATAAGCCTTGAGTGCTGCAGTTTGTACTCCTCTCTATACCTGCTAACTACCACCCTTCCTTAGCTGGATGTGAAGGTGCCCCAGTTTCTTAGTGAACCATGGACAGGGGAGATGCTAGTTCTCTCTTTGAGTGTCTCATCAATCATAAACGCTTTGCAGTTTGGCATTTCGAAAGCCGGGCTCCCTGGCCCTGTGTGAACTCCCCAGTTCAGTGCTCTTCACGCTGCCTTGTCCCCCTCGTTTCTGTGCGGAAGAAAGAACTGAGAATGTTTCTGAATGAATTCACGCAGTTGTCCCCAGTAATTCTCAGCCTCCCATGGGTTTTCTTGGAGGAGTGATATACAATAGGCTTTTGTCTCCAAATGGATTTATTTATTATTTTTGAGTCTAAATGCCTAGTTTGACCCCAGTCTTAAAGGGCTTTTTATTTCCTGAGGCTCAGCAGTTCATCCTTGAAACCTTTTGAAGATGTGACTCCTCTGTGAACATACAAAGTATCATAAATCTGCTCAGTACTAGAATTAATGCAAATTATTCTAATTATATCTGAGTCAGAGTTTGTTATATTTTAAAGAAACTAGAGACAAAGCAAAACAGCTGTAAGAGAAATAAGTTTTTATAGTTTCTAGAGAAAGATATGTTTGTGAATTAGGTCTGGGTTCCTTGAGAAAACCAACTTTGACTTTCACACAGTTTTTAAAAAAAAAAAAAAAAAGTCATAAGCTACAGGTTTGTGGTTCCTACAAGATGTTGCATATATGTGGCTCTAAATTAGTTGTGTAGGGTTAGTTCAGTTAACTTTTGTTTAGATACTTGAAACCATGATCTTTAGAGGTTAAAAACAACAACCAACAGATCTTGCTTTCCTCTTCTCTGCTTCTAATTAGTTTGGGTTAAACACTGAAGGCATTGAACCACTTATCTGGCGGGTGTTGCAAGAGTTATTTTAATTTGAAAATAATGTTGCTCAAATAATGAGGATTTCACCAAGAGCTTTCCAGTCTTCTGCTTAAAAATCTTTTTTTGCTGGTCTCTGACTAGGCAGAATAAGAGCCTATGATTTTAACTTAGTCTATTTAAAAGGAACTAAAGTCCTCAAGCTTCTACCAGTTTTCGTCTGGCTCTAGTAAGTAGTTTGGCCTTGTGGAGCACAACTTTCACTTGAAAATCCTCTCGTATATGAGCTCTGCTACTTGATGAGCTGCAAAGTTTGTGAAAATTATTATAGATCCAGGGGAAGTGTTTCTGACACCAGTTATAGCAGGTAGAGAGCTGCGGTCAGGCTTTTTCAAGAGCTGAGCAATCACAACTGAGCGGGAATTTATGAAAGGGTTCAGCTTCCAGTCATACAAGGGCAGATTTTCTGAAATGTTTCTGATCCCTCTGAAAGTCTTGGTCCCTAATTCTTCAGTAGTAATTAGCTGCACCTTCGCCTCCCTGGAACTGTAATACTCTTCGCTGGATAAATGGTTGCACCTTTCCTCCCAAAGAGACGTTCACTGTATAGAATTGGCAATAAATCCAAACTTTGAGAAGTGTGTTTGCACAGGTAAATAAACTTTGGCTAGTACTGAAATCTCATCATGTGCACTCCTAATAATGAGAGAAGAATGCGAGTTAGTAGCTCATCTGTTTTACTGCCATGTCGATAGAGCAGTGTTCCCTACAATATATTTTTTTCACTGCTTGATTCAATCTACTTTTTGAAATGGCTGAAGGAAGTACATCACTGAGGAAGCTGTACTAAAATCCATTAGATTTCACTGTTGTAGGAATTATTCCTAATAATCAGAATTTTCCTTTGCTTAATTTTAGACTTATTCCCCTGGGATATAGCTCTTTTTCTTTTTTAATGCATACTGCATACCCTCACTGTTAGAGGCAAGAATGCAAAAATATGCACACTGGCAATCATGAAAATCATCTTAATTCATCACTTGGCCAAATCTCTTTTAGGGATAAAATATCAAGGGTGCTATTAGCCAAACTGCGTTAGAACTTACTGGAGAGATCCAGGCCCCCTGCCGCAATGTTGGAGGTAAATGGCCGGGCAGGGGCCCCAATTCACTCCTTGTTTCAGACCCCCTATGAACGTGCTGCACCGTTGTTGCTTACTATACTTATGGATTTCATATCAGCAGTGGATGAAATGTTGAGATTATGGGATGAGACTTGTCATCACCAGTTTCACCAGTAAGAACAACCTGATATGGAGAGAATATGGACAGAACAAATGATGAAGATTTCTGCTTCGACAGGCTGTGGAAATTTCTGATGTAGTTTCTTAATATCCATCAGTGTTAACCTGAGGCCTGATGATATAAAGGCCTGAGTTTCCAGCTCCCAATTTGGATTTTCTGCATTAGCATCACCATATTTTATTCCCTGGCCCTGAGGCCAAGACATCATACATTCCCTGTTTACTTGGGCATTCACTGCTTCTGTGGTGCTGGTGATGAATCATCCAACTCTTATTTAGTCCCTGAAATAAAAACTATGCTTCCTATCTGCTACTGATTTTTCTTTCAGAATTAGTAGTAACACAGGACTTGCTGCAACCAAAACCAGAGAAAAATCATGCCCAGAACAGTATAATAAATGGACAGGACCCTTCTAGAGTGCTCAGCCAACATTAAAGAGAAAGCAGAGATTTGAAATATTTGTTTAAAATTATGTTAATGGGGAGTCTGGTGGTAGATAACATAGAGGAGGGTGAGGTACGTTGTGGCTACACATAGCCCCATATCTTTAGCGTAGAGCTCCCAAACTTTCTGCTGATTCAGAAATGGTGAAAGTAGAGCGGCCGTTACAGTGCTCTGATTGAAGTTTGTTAGACGACTTTAACTTACTTCCCTTAACACTGAGACTGCAGTGTCACCAAATACCCCAGTTTTTTTTTTTTAATTCCAGAAACTTCTTACAATCAGCAAGGATCGTATCCAAACGGTCTCATTGAGTAGGACTGCACAGCTTGTTCCAGCAAATGCATTATTACCTATTAAACATTTATACAGCAGCATAAAGTTAGACAAGGATTCACAAACATAATAAGACCTATTCCTTGCACTGTTGAGCCTCTAGCCTAAATCATGCCTAGGTGATTATATATAGCACAGCTGCTCGTAGGAGGAAAGGTGAGAGATTGTTGAAAGAAAAGTGATTTCTGAGAAGACGATGACCGCAGAAGGGAATTTGCAGGTCTAGGATCTAGTAAAAGTTGTAAAACAGAGTGGAAACAGGAAAAGAAGTAATATAGCAAGAAATTTAGCAGGTAAGCATAGAATGAAGATGATGTTGTTAGCTGAGAGAGAAGTCTGAGTGTGAAATAGCCAGGAATGAACAGGAGAATTTTCTTTGTTCAAAAGGTTGCAAAAAAAAAAAATTCAAGTAGAGATTGCTGCAGCACCTAGATCTACTTACAAGGTTCTGCAGATGGGACGCTTTGGTCTCCTGCCACGGTTCTCTGTATCTCAGCAGAATGGAACCAAGTCTGTGAAAGACTCTTGAAAAGCAGTTAAACTCCAATCTGCACTGATCAAAATGCAATGGTGGTTCCTCCAATACCCTTTTATCTTTTGAGTGCTGTGTGCGTTCTCTCTCTCTTCTGAACAAGAGTTTAGAAAATTGAGTGGGTTGATTCTCTCTAGATTAGTATCGAATTCTTTAAGCTTTTCTCAGTTTCTCTTCTCTTTTACAGCAATATCGAGGAATTGAAAAACAAAGGGTTGTACAAATGGCTATATCTGTTGCCTGGAGTCTGTGTCCTACAGGGGAACTGCATAATGAGCTTCCACCCAAATGGAATCTCAATAATCCCTAAGTCTAGTTGACTGTATGGGAAAAGAGAAATAATGATATTATCTAGGGCTGGCTCCAAGCAAAGTTATCTAGATTGCACTAGATTGCCTGTGGGCCAAAAAAAAAAAAAAAAGAGGGGGAGGAGGAGGGGAAGTCAGGGCCTCTCTAGATCTGTATGTGAGCCTTGGAAAACCAAGCTGACTCCACTGCTGGCACTGCTGAGTGCAAGAGCGTATAAAACAGCAAGTTCATTGGTGTTGCAAGAGGAGTAGCACCTCCTACGTCCTTTTCCTCCTTGCTGTAGCAGGAACAACAGGGCTCCACAGGACTTTCCCTCCGCTCATGCTTGTCTCAGAACCGCTTTGTGTCCCTGCCTCTCCTTTCTGTGGCAAGAGTGGTTTTGGCACAGCCAGATCCAGCCCTCACATAGGCGTTCAATTTTGCCTCTACTGCTGGGAAACTTCAAGCCTATTAAAACCAACTAGTGCAAGTTCTTAGTGTTCTCTACAAATAATTACATGGCAGTGCTGCCAAATTCCATATAAATAATTACATGGCAATGCTACAACATCTTGTAGATTTCTGCCAATTTTGTATCGTGGTGGTGCTTTGAGGTCTCATCTGAGATGTGGGCATAGAGTAAAACACAACTGCCCCTGTGAAGGGTGTGCACTCTTGGTATACAAACTTGATATATGTAGCATTAAGGTAAACTTTTCCCGTTTTTGAAACTCCAGAAGATGAAGGGACTCAGCTCAAGTCATGCAGAGAGCCTCTATGTAAGGCTGAGAATGAAACTCAAGTTTTTGCCCATGGCTTTTTACTGCCTACAGACCCATCTTGTCCCTGCAACAAATCTGCACATGGCATTTGGAAAGCAAAATCTTTCTTTTGCCCAGCACTACACTTAAAGTTTTCAGGCCATTACACTTCTCTTTCCTTTCCTTCACCCCCACAGTCATTTTTTAATGCACAGCTATCAGAGGAGTTATTCAACATTTGGCTGAACACAGCAATTCTTATCAGAGCGCTCGTGGTATGTGAGAAATCACACGTTGGAGAGCTACTCGCACAGAGATAGCAAATTCAAGAGTAAGCTGTCAGAAAAGGGACGTCCTGTCACCAGCTTTTGTCCTCTGACACAGCTACCAGTGAAGCATGGGGGCTAGTCACACCATCCATCCTGCCTGGCTGAGTCTGCCAGCTCATGCCCGTTTCTGAGGGCTTCTACAGGGTAATGAATTTCATGGCTGCAGGACACTGAGAAACAGCAAGCTACTCACTGCTAGTGTCCAGTGTGAGGACTTAAAAGAATGAAGTCCCTGTCAACAAGTACTTTGTGGATTGTCTCCCTGTAAGCTTCTCTGCATCAGAGGGCTTTGACCTTGATTTGGGCAAAATCTGTATGACTTGAATCCTTGGCTTCATATTTCTGGGTGCTTGGGTTCTTCTGTTGATCTGACCTATTGGCAGCAGTTAGAACTTGACCCTCTGCTGCTCGCCCCTTCCGTGTTTGTTGCGGCAGGGCGGGCTGACCAGCCTGCGGGATGTGGATATGTGTTCCTTTTGCAGAGTAATGAGAGGATTCAGGACTTGGCCTAAACCAAGTAGTCCTGCTCAGAGTAACCTTACAGTCCATGGGAGGGGACAGAAGCTCTGCACCCATCCATCTCTCCCCAAAACCTAACTCTCCATAACAGTGAGCAGAAACTGCAAACCCCAGTTTTAGGGCATTGCAGCATCATTGTTCCAGTGGAGTGTTTTCTTTTTAGATTTGATGTGTACTCAGCACTAGCTTTTGAAACTGGGCTGAACTACAGGCTTGATACTGAAACTAATTTTGGAAGCACAAAGCAGGGGAAAGGTAGTTTGTATAAAGTCTAGTGCCACTGTGGGCACTGGTGCCAAAGAAAGGCAGCTGGAGAAAGGGAAATGTCACAGAGAAAGGGGATGGGGCCAACAAAGTTTCTATAAACTTAAGATTTACATCTTCAAATGAGAGTTTAGTGGCAGCTAGAAATCAGGGGGATGAGGCAGAAGAGAATGTGGCAAATGAGGCAGATGTTAATTTTGCTTAGCAGAATATCGCCAAGAAATGAAATTTCATCTCTGGAAGGAAAACAAGCAATGCCAGAGCAAAATTGCTGGTGATCTGAAGGTGGAATGGGAACTGAAAGCTGTGCTAGAGTTAAACTTTGTTTTCTCCCCCCACATAATATCACAGGCAAAAGGACAGGGACTGCCATTTTTTTTGCCTGCCTCAGAACCAAGCCGGGTAGCCTGATTAAAGGGTGTTTGTGCTGTTTCAGGTTTGGATCTGAAAGACCAAGGAGGTAAATTGTTACTTGTATTAGAACAAGAAGGGGGCTGGGATGACAATAAGGGGGAAACACATGGGAAACATCTGCTCCAAGGAGACGTTTTAGAAATAAGCTTCAGCAAGAAGGAAGGAGAAGCAGCTGTGCTGCATGCAGTGGACCACCAGAGCTGCAGTGAGAAAGAGAGGAGGAGAGGAAGCAGAGTTAGTGATAAGGCTTCAGCCAAATCCCAGGAACAGACAGCATGGGGACCCAGATTGCAACTTTGTGGCTGAGGCACATCTCTAGTCTAGACTGAAAGTGAAAATTTAGATCCTCTATAGCTAACCTTTAACTTAAAACCGGCTCAGGGGAGGGAACGTCTGGATTCATGCTAAAAACAGGGTAGTCAGTAAACATAAAGAATGACTTATTGGAAGTGTAGGGCCCCTTCATGGAGGAGAGCCTTTCCCCCTGTAATTAGGGAGGAGCTGAGCTCTCTGGAGACCATGAAGCCATCCAAAGAGGAAAGGGTGCCAGGGTAGGGCTTCCAGATTCTGCTTCTTGCTGTGCTGCAGGTTCTGTAGGTGACCTTGAGCAGACCACCTGAGAGCAGATTCAGATGTTTGGGTGTAGGTCCCCAGAAGTGCCAGATGCTTTGCTGCAGAAGTACAGACAATCATACTGGCTCCCAGAGGTCTGGCTTACCTGCAGCTCACTTGTTCTCTTGGCTTCTGCTTTGTCACACCAAACTGTAAAAGATTTCACTTTCTAATTTCTTCAATGGAGCTGTGATTTTGTATTTGCTATAAACTGATCCAAGTCCTGGTTGCCACTGAAAGATGTCTCACTTTACTCCTACCCCAACTTCACCCTTACTTTGTGTTAGCTCTAGTGTTGCTGGGACATGGTGAGATAAACAGGGAACGAATCCAGCTAAAACTTTACCTAGCAAAGACAAAATAGTAACTTTTTGACCTGGGGAAGCTGCTTTCTATTTTCTTTTCATCTCATAGAGAGATGCCTAGCTGCGGCTTCCTCAAAACTGTTTTCTGATAGGTTTCTTTTGTGTGACCCTGAGGATTCTGGTTTTGAGAAGGGCTATTGGATTAAGTAAATCAGTGATCTGATCAGCTGTGGTATATGCCAGATCCTTTTTCTGGAAGGTAAAGTTTTTCCTATAAATTGCTAAAATGAGGCAGTCCTTGTTTCTCTAGATGTCTGACTTCATATCCTTTTTCACGTTGCTCCTTGGGAGACTGATCCAAAGCCCATTGAAAGCAATAATAGGAATTATGTTACTGATAGCAGACTTTGGATTAGAAATAAATTCTGCTACTGTGCCTGGAGGTTGTACTATTTATACTTCACAGCTCAGGCTGTGTACCCCATAAAATATACATTAAAGAGAAGAAGTTGGAATAAAATTCATCCTGTATTTCCAATTGTCTTTATTACCCTTTGAATTTATGGGAGGTCTTCCTACACTTAGTGACCATGATTGCCTTGACTGGATCTAGTCACTGTTTTCATGAAATCTTTTTTCAGATAAAAGTACCTCAATGGCTCTATAATAACTATGCTCAAGCTATTCTAGTACAACTGCACCATCATTCCCACATGAACCACAAGAAACTGCAGTTGTGGGATTGCTTCTTAGTGAGTTGAAAAGAACTATCTGCAGATGGACAGAGTCATTAACATTGACTTTTGGTTTGGACTAATATTTTTTCCAGCCTAGGTGGGCTGGAGAAAGAAAAACAGCAACGTTTTCCATTAGGCACAGTAAAAGGAAGTTTTGCTTCCCTGGTGAAAAAAGCCACTCCCAAAGCAGAGCGCTTTCAGGGTGGATGGGGAAGTTAGTTGGGAGGGAGAGGCTTAATGATCCAAAGACCAGATTCAGACTGTTGAGATTTTGTTCAGCATCTCTGAAGCTTGACAATGTTGGCTCAGGCCTCCATAATTCGGAGTTAGGTCAGGCCTAGTTTGGTTCTATAAAATGTTTGCATTTTCTGAATGGTCCTGAGAAACGTGGACCCTCTGTGCTCAGGATGGGTATTGAAACATCTAGTTGGACTTCTGTGTAAACATTGCAGTTTGTGTTGACCTCAGTCAAAATGAGCCTTATCTTCTATGGTCATGAAAAATGCTGGACATGGTCAACATGCTGGTCTCTGTTGAGGAAGTGCTTATTTTTTTTTTATATTTGTCCATCATATAACTATTGTCCATTTATATAACTATTCCCCTTTCCCTTTCAATGTTTTATTTGAAATAGTTATGACTATATCCACCAAAAAATGATTGTTGATTAAAACTGTAAAACAAAATAAGGCAAAAGAGCTTAAGTTTCAATGGCAAGATTAGCTGCATTGTATTTTCAAAAAAGGAAAAAAATGATTTTCACTTTTCAGCTTTTAACTCTTTTCCTTTAAAAATTATTCTCCTATCCCTTCTATCTCCCCTTCCCTCACCCAAATACATTTGCTATCCTTTCCTTTTAATCTCTCTGCTCTGTCCAAAGAAAAGAGGAGTAAGGATGAAACTAGGAAAAACTCACTGATATCCCAAACCTGATTTATTACTTTATATTTTTTCAAAAACAATGTTAAAAGTGAGACGAAAATAAAACTCTGACGAGCTGCACAGAAAATCCTGTTGGGTTGCAACTGCTACAATAAGCTACATTAATCAGCTCATGCAGTTATAACTCCTGTTGTCACCTGGGTATGCCAAAGGCTGTCTGACTGGACACACAGACATTATAGTGACGCTCTTGATGTGTACCACTCTTGTGTGTGAAGGCTTTGTGCTAGGGTACTTGTGCAGAGAAAAGCATCACTTACCGCATCACCGTCTCTCTCCATAACACCTGAGGGACTTCCTATCTAGCTATTGAGTTGTCTCAGTCTGCTTATTTTAGGAGATTTTAACAGAGCTGATGCACAAGGAGGGATACCCACGGGCAAAGAAACTTCCCGGAACATGTCCCATTAGTGTATTGACCTCCCCATCTACTCAACAGAGTATCATTGCCCATTGGCAGTTTTTTGGATAACTAAAATTCCACTGCCTCATATCTACATGAGTTACTCCATTTAGTAATTTTCTTAATGTCCTCTGATCTTCTAACAATAAGAGCTTTAATTTTAAAAGTGTAGCTGCAACTAAGGAAAGATAACAAGATTTCCTCTAAAACCCTCTTGATTCCCCTTGATTTACCATGCAACTCTTAATTAATAGAAGGAAAGAAAGGGAGGGGGGGAGATCAGTTTCAGTCTTGAACTGAAAGAAGGGATGATGAGACTGCATCTAGGAAAGGATAATTGTCCCAAAATGACTTTTAATTCTGCTGGTTCCCTGGCAGTAGGTGCCTGGAAAAGTGAAAGAGAGAAAGGATGGATCTGTCAGTAAGCAGCGCTGAAGGAGCCTCCAGATCAGTGTGCTGCCATGACTGGATCAAAGATCAGGGTTATCGACTAGGGCCTGTGCAGGAGGGAGGAGCTCTTGCTGTGTCATGCCCTCCACTTGCCACGCATGCATCCTCTCTAGGACATGTGACATGAGAGAGGGGAGAGGAGTAGCAAACAGATCCTTGTTTACATCCATATCTTCATCTTTTTTTCTCATGTTGATAGCAGTTGGATACCCAGAATTTTCCAAAGGACTCTTTCAATATTGGTTTGAAGCCTTTCACAGGAAGCATGCACTTTTTCAGCTAAACCAAAAGGTCTGCGATTTGCTTACTTCTGGTGACCACATCCCTTACATGGATAGCATTGAGGTCTCTACTAGCCCAGGATTTATAGACCGGGTTTCTCTTTGTGAGGCTCTTTTGTAGCTTAAAGAAACTATGTGGCAAATTATGGTATCAGGACTTTCCTTTTCATATGAAAAAGAATTCTGACAAAGAGAACAGTACCAGGCTTTAACCTGAATTACTTGAAAGAGAGGTAACCAAAAATAGGCAGCATCTGTATTCTAAAATGTGTACAGAAGGCAGCAAATATTTATCTCTCCTTTCCTTCCCTTTGAAATAAACACTGACTACTCTGCTGTCATTCAGATAGAGTCTCTGTTTCTGTACTAACCCAGCTCTTCAAAGGAGACATCTATTTCCTATTACAACTGTATAGAGGCCCTGAACTAAAATATTTTGCATGCTTTCACAGGTCTGCAGGAAATGTTAAACACACAAAGACAGAAAAACAGTTATTTATTAAGACCCAGTTTGAAATTAGCAGTGGAGAGGGAAGGGGAGTTTGTGGCTGCTTTTCTCAGACCCAGTCTGAAAAGGATATCAAGTTACTTATCTTATTTTACATAAAAGTATCTTATTTCTGAATATTAATTAACACCAGCTGTTGAACCAGCAGGGCTATTGGCAAGTTACGGCTTTTGCCACACAGTGAATGCTCGGCCACTCTAATGGTATTTTTTAAATATATCTCTTATTAAAGAAAAAAAACAACAAATCTTGACTGTACAACTGTTTGCTAATTGCTACGAGGAGAACAACAGTCATTACCCAGTGACTGCTTGCCTTACACTGAAAAATGCTATTTGACCCTATGTAAAAGGCGAGTATTTAAAGCAGCTTTTTTACAATCAGATTTCACTACCAGAATGTATTAGCTTTTGTAATTGTAGTCAAAGTGGGAACAGAGTGAGAGAGCATGAAATAGGAATAATACCTCCTGAAATCTGATTATGGAAAAACTCCTGTTGGTGAGTAACTTTGTTGGCTCCCGTGTATCTATTTTCATGAGCAGGACTGTATCTCAGTGAACAGTCACATATGCAGGGATTTGAAGTACAAGCCAACTCAGGTGCTGCCCTTGAGCAAGTCCAAAGTCACTTCTTGGCTACAAGCATGGCTCAAAGATCCTTCTAATCCTCTCCCTTGTCTCTGCTGGTGCCCAGCATGAGAGGTTTTGGGAAAGGGTTAATGCAGAGGGCAGATGCAAATTGTTACTTCCCCCTGAGCTATTCCAGCCTTCCAGTAACTTGTGGTTCATGACTTCCCAAACTAAGTGTTTTAGCTATGTGGTTTCTGTTAAGAGCCTGCAAAGGATCTCTCTGTCGTTTTTTGAATTGTATTTTTTGAACTTGCATACACACTTGACCTCCACAAAATCCTGTAGCAATGAGTTCTGCAATGCAATTGTGTGCTCTGTGAAAAAGTACTTCCTTTTGTATTAAAACTCCTGCTTAATGATTTCTTTCAGTGCCCCTTAGTTCCTGTGTTACCAGAAGCAGTGAACAACCATTCCCAGGTTAAGGTTTTTGATGCCCTTCAAGATTTAATAGCACTCTCCCATTTCCCCTCTGTCAGTGCTTACCCAGACTGAGGAGTCCTTGTCTGTTCACTGTCTCCTTGTAGAGAAACAGTTCTGGAGGTTTCATAGTTCTTACCACCCTTGTCTGTTCTTTTTCTAGTTTCATCTTTGAGGTGCTAATCTAGAAGAGGCATGATAGCAATTCTAAATGTTGCTATTTATAAAATATTTTGGGGTTTTCAGGGCTTCTTGGTGGGCATTCATTCTACGGAGAATCGCATTGCACGTAGATTTAAGTCTTCTAAAGCACGTGCATACTCATAGTAGTCCTTGCAGGGAGCGGGGAGGGAGGATCTTTTAGGGTTCTGTTTTCCCTAATAAAATGTAATGATTTTGAAAGTGAAGAATTGACTGTTCAGGATGTTAACTTAACTCATTTCTGAGTTGAGTTAGAGCCAGTTTTTAAGAGCAATGCAGTGGAATAATATAATTCAGAAGAAAAACTGTTGGGTTTTCTGCCTATTCTGATTCCAGAATGAAACTCCTTTACACCCAAGGAACTTAATCAAAAACTGTCTGGAAATCCTCTTCCTTTCTGTAGCAGCTGTTTCCACTCAGTATTTTAATGAGTGGGCTGAACTAAAACCTTTGGGGAAGGGCTTCCCCCCTTGGCATAACTACGTAAAAGCCTGCACTACAGTATCGTGCTCTGTGCTTGTGTTGAATGAGTAAATGCCTATGGCTGGATAGTCCAGAGCAAGGGCTACATCATGTTCTCAGCTGGCTGAGCTTCTTAATGCAAGCTTTTAAAAATTTCCCTGGATATTAATCTGATGTGATTTTGGCCACAAGAAGTAAGTATTTAAAAGCTCTGAAGATTTAAGCCTTCTCCAGCTTCTTTTGTTTCCCACTGTAAATAATCTGTAGAGTATCTGTCGTCTTTGGAGGTAGATTCTGTTTGAATAATTTCATTTTGTGTTTCCTGTTAACTCTTCATATCTTTTTCTGAATGATTTATAGAGTCAGAGCTAATGTTGCGCACACAGATTTTTGGAGGAAAGTAACTCAATTAATGTTGTGCCTGATGTGTAGTGGAGAGTATTATAACTAAATGGGACTTGCTTATCACTACAAATGTTTTTTTTGAAACTACTTTTCGAGTCTCCTTTTTCTTGACTTACCCCTTCCTGCTGATTGCCTTTTTTCTTTTTTTTTTTTTAAACCCTAGTTGTATAGTTTTTTCGATATCTAGTCAGTCCCTCTTATTTGTGCTGAGAACATCTGTTTTGCAAGTTTCTGTCTGCTTTCAGAGTAATATAATAATTTCTCTGTCCTTTGTGTGCTGTCTCATACTAAGCAGAACTGAGAAAATGGTGAAAGCAGCAGTGCTTTTTTTGCTCGTTTTCCTTCGGCACTAGGTTACATTCACTAAACTCAGCAAATAGCAGAATTCCCTCTAGAGTACTGGGAAGCAGCCCAAACGCTCTACAGTTGCATTTTGCTGGACTATACTTGTAGCAGGGTTTTCTTTCTTCCTTTTTTTTCTCTCTCTCTCTTCTGTGGTCTGCTGAAATACTTCTTGTTGGAACTGCATTCCTGATTGATTCCATTCTCAGATAGGCATCTCTGATTGTTAAATTTCCCCAAATGAACATCCTAAAACAAAAGCAAAAGAGCCTGGTGACTAACTACAAGTTCAAGTTAAGAAATACTTGATTAACTGAGGAATAAGATGGGCTCAGCTTCAAGTTTTCTTGATAACTATTAATTTGGGGCTGAAATTATTGTCTTAATTTCATAGAAGATTGAGACTGATATTAAGTCTAAGACACTTAATGTTTGGGTGTGGTTTTGGACTTCTGCTGCCACCGGAATCATTTAGTGCCAGACTCCAATTTGATGACTTAACTCAATTATTAGTAGTAGACTTAAAATATTTTGAGACACTTAGGGCTAGATTCTTCCTGTGGTTACACTGGCATAAATATGGGATAATTCCATTCATTTTAAAAATTCCTGTCTCTGTAAGTATGCAGACACTTGGACTTTCAGGCAGGCATTGTGGTTCTGGATCTCTAATATCATTTTCCAGTTTTATGCTACTCTGGTAGCCACCTGTGTCTGCCCTAGTACTACTCACCTTACCTAATTTTGCATGGCAGTAGTAGCCCGTACTTCCCCAAAGGAGAGCACAAGCACTGTGTTTGAGCATTCTTATGGCTGTGTGCTGCGTAGAGCAGCCTTGCAACTGCTCTCAGCTACTTAAATCCTTCTGTAGGCTTTGATTTGAGGAATGAGAACTGAAGCTAGTCTGCTTTTCATTCTAACTTAACTCCAGGTTATGAGTCTATCTCTTTTTGTTTGGGAAAGCCAGGCTTAAATTAAGCCAGCTAAAACTTAGAATAACTCCAAGGCCATCTAAATAGCGTATTTTTAATTGAGGTACACTTGGGTGATAGTTGAAGATTATAACCCTGTCTCTTTCTCAACACGGTCCTCAATTTTAATATTTCCGCTAGGTAACAGCCACTCTGAAAGGCTGGAACTACGTTATATATTGTTGTAAATAAATGCCTACCTGCTAGTGCTTCCTAGTGAGGAGGAGACCTCAGGGCTGCTCCTCGGGGCTATGTCAAGCATGCCCCAGAGAGCCTTCCCCATTCTCCCATCAGTTACCAGAGATACCTGTCATTGCCTGACCTCAGGAGACTGAACAGAATGAGCGCTGTGCCTCAGTTTCCTGTTTAGTTTTTCCAAATGATTTGCTAGAAATAGTTTGCTATTCCACAACTTCCCAAGGCAAACAGTCTGATAGAAGCAGTCTGTTTAGAGGAAGAGTTTCAAAAACAAACAAAACAAAAATGCTCCTTTCTGAATCATCCTCACGTTTATAAGGGTTTCCAGACTGCCCCAGAAAAACTCTTGCAAGTCCCTTCAGTTTTTTTCTTGGGACAGCAGTTCTTGGCTCTTTTTCTCTAAGTCCTTCTGGACAGATCTGGAGTAGTCCAACTCTAGATTCTTAGGCCTCTTTTCAGAGACTTCTTTTTGTTATTTCCAACATCTTTCCCCACCATGTGGTTATTATAATAACTTTTAAACCACTCAATAAAAAGCTTTCTGTCTATTCTACGGGAGAGACTTTTCCTGTAAGACTCTCTGGAAATGATCTGATTTGGTCTCTCCTTATAGGAAAAATCCTCTCTGTGCTACCATGGCGTGGTAGTTTACCATGCTGCACAGCCATCGGGCCATGGCCAGCAAGAGAGATACAAACCAGCTAGTCACAGGCGTAGGTGGACGCAACAACCTTGAAAGTCCAGCTTGCCCTGTGACAGACAAAAATGAGTCTTGGCACTGAACTGGGGCTTACTAGGAATAAGTTTAATACCTAACTCTGCTATACAGGCTCTGTGTGATCTTTGGCATGTTATTTGCTCTATCTACCTTAAATTTCCATACTTGTGAATGTAATAATACTTCATTCGTCCATTTTGTCTGTGTAGGTTTTGAGCTACTCTGGTGGGAACTGTATCCTTAAACACACCTAACACGTTAAAGCCAGGATTTATCTGGGCCGTTGGAAACTGCTGTAATAGAAATACTGAGATATAAAAACAGATTCTTTCAGGTAATTGCATCACCTTTGTTTATTCATATGTAAAGCACTTGCTGAAGTACTTAAGGATCTACTGAAAACTTTATGAGGAAAGAGTCACATCTGTCAAATATAGCATGTCAGTTTTACTTCAGTATGCTAATAGTACATAAAAGTGAGGTCTGTGTTTTGTGTCTCTCTCTCTCTCTCTCTCTCTCTCTTTTTTTTTTTTTCTGCTCATTTTTTATTTTAAGTTCTGGTAACCTCTGAATGGAAGCAAGCATAGATTTATGTGTTGAATGTCCCCTGCGCTAGGCAGGCTGCAGCACTGTTTAGCATATGAATATGTTTTAATTTATTTTTATAAATAAAAATGTATCCATCTGTATGCACTAAAGATTCCCCAGGGCCCAAAGCACATAACTCAGGGATATCCTGTCATATGAGAAATCCCATACAGTGGCTGGCTTGATTAGTTTCTGAATTCCAACCGTTATACATTCAAAGCTCTGAAGACTCTTAAAGGACCTACTAAATTTTCACTGAGAATAAACCCCGAAGCCTGTTTCTGTTTTGTTTACTTCTTATCATCTTGCCAGGCTATGAGAAGCTTTTGGCACTCAAATCTGTGCAAACCTGTTTTGCAGTTCCCTCTCAGATACCTCTTTGGAGTCTTCATTCTCACTCAGTGTCCCACTATCTTCTTTGTGACATATTAATCATTATCATCATTGCTGATTATGATATTGCAAAAAAAAAAAAAAGAAGTTGAAGAAATAATAAGTAAACAGCAAATTTGAGTCCTCATTAATGGAAAAGGAGAGGAAGTGAAACAGGAAAATATTTGTAGGGAGTATGGTTTAAACACAGGATTTTCTGCATATGTGAGTGGTTCTTTATTCTTCCTAAGTCATATTAATTTCATATAATCTTTAAAGTGCTACTTATCTGTAAATGCTTTCTTGTGGATAGTATGCGTAGCAGGATTGTTAGCCATGAAATAATTAAAAGGCGTAGGTAGATTTTGCTTTCCCTGTACTCAATATTTCCCTTCCCAACTTTTGCATGTTGTGGATCAGAGGAAGGTTTAGGGGGGAAGATGGGATTCTTAGAAGTAAAGTGATGCTTTTGGAAATCAAGCAGTGCAACGAATCACTTTGGGCCTGTCTTTATGTCTGTCTGAGTTACTCATCCCAAACTTTTGCAATTGGCCAGATGAAGACACTCGTTCTATCTGCAAATACTGACATGAATCAGATTCCATGATAAGGACAATAATTAGGACTTACACCAATACAATTGAAATTTCGAGTAACTGAATTTGAAAGCAGGTACTCTGGATTGACGCAGCGATAAGTGAGAGCTGTGCTCTTGGAAAATGCTGTTGGGATCAAATTGGTGTGAATGTTGGCTGAGATTTTCCAGAGTTGTACAGCAAATAAAATGTCAAAATCCTATCATTTTTGGGATGGAGGGGCTGAGTACATAACGCACAGATAAAAGTATGTAGCTCTTTTATAGTATTGGTCAACTTTAAAGTGCTTGAAAAATAGACTGATAGTATTATTTCTATTTTTAAATTAAGAAAACTTAATTTGAGGCATAACTGAGTGCAGTGATTATAGAAGGCCAGGGCTGGTCTGGGAATAAAGTTCAGGTTTCCTGAATCCCAGTTCCTCAATGACCTTTTTGAGAACATGAATCCCACTGAATTACCATTAGGGAGGAAACATCATGCTGAATTGCATTCTTAGCAACGCTTTGCCTGGGAAGCATTTGCCTCTCATCCTAAAAGGTTTGAAAGCTGAATATTGCCAGCAAGTCTGTTTTGCATAAAAGCAAATCTGGTAGAGCTGTGGATAAACATCTTTTTTTAAAAAACCTCAAAACCAGATTGTCTCCTAATTATATTTCACCCTTGTAAGTCCCGCATGCTTACAGGTAACTTTGTGTTCTTATATAAGCTTCTGACTGTTTCCTGTATCCTGGATCTTTCCTCAAAGTGATCTGTACTCCAAAATGTCTGTTTTTTATTGGGAAGAGGAAGCCTGCTGTAATGTTCTCTCCATGTGCTGGGAGAAGAGATTGTAACTTTAAATTGTGTTAGTTTTTCATGTGATCAACCACTCCTAAAAATGGCAAAACATTACTATTTCATGCACGCTAAAGGGTTGTAAATAAGAAACTATCCAAAAATACCGTAGTTCTTGGCACGAGCAAGAATATTTGGCAGGAAGTTTGTCTGCAGATAGCACGCGAGACTAGTACTTTAAAACTTTAGTTTCTTCTTTTTTTAGTAAGATCAGAAGGTTTCCCACAGATCTTGGCGTGATAATTTGTATTTGAACTGATTTGGGGCACGCTGCATGTAATCAACGTTTATAGACTTATCCAGAACCTCAAATCATCAGCTCCTACACACAAATAGTAACTCATCTATCACATCTTCAGTAGCAAGGGTAGCAGGCTGTCTCAGAGCCATTTAAAATGCTTTGCTTTCATATTTTCCAAGTTCTTCTATTCTCTGTAGATTTTAATGACTCAGACCTCTGAAATCTCTTCCTTACATGGTTAAAGTGTAACCACTAGCCGGGGGCGGAGGGGAGAAATGGAGGGAATAACTTACTGACCCAATAGAGTTTTAAACAAACTTGGAGGTGGTTTTCTTAAAACAGCATTTCAGTCTGAAGTCATGTATGTATATTCACACACAGGGCATCTCTCAGTCTTAACGGTTCTGGAAGCTAATGAAAATAAGCAGTCCACGTATGCAGTGAATGCAGTGTGTTCGCGTCTAGCCCAAACCACCGTCCAGGCCCAGTGTCGTAGCAGGAGTCTTTTCTGAAGTCAGATTTCTACAGGTTTCCTTCAGCCTTTCTCTCTTTGTGTCTGTCCTTTACTCATACTGATGAAATAACTTGGCTAGCTTCATTGGCTTTGTACAACGTACCCCAATTGCCAAGTCATCTGGTTCTCCCCTTACAATAGTTTTGCGCAGACAGTACTTACTGTTGAGCAGATTGATAACTGGTGGGCAGCAGAACTACCAGAGCTCTTGCTGTCCCTTAAGTTTTCCCATCTTCACACTCATTTCTAGAGGATGTTCTAAAAATATAATTTAAAATTTAGGCTGATCTTTCCTCCAAGCAAGAAATATTCAAAGCAGGAGACTTGGTCCAGTCTTGCTAACATCAGACAAACTAAGTTGTCACGCTGCTTATGCCACTACCTCTTGTGTCATATTGGTCAAATCATCTAGCCACTATGAATAGGTTTTTCAAAAGTGTACAGCACTTGTGTAAATCTGTTCCAGTTCAAGCTGATGGAGGCCTAATTCTCCTTTATGCTAAGGCTTCATTACACTGCTTGGCAAGGTAAAGATCCTTAAAACTAGGCTTTTTGTGCTGCCAAAGTGGTATAAAGCGGTCCCATGCAAATGCAAATCTGGCCCTGGCAGTCCTTCCATTGACTTTGATGGAAGAAAAATTAAATAAACACAGCAGCCTTTTTAAAAAAAAAAAAAAAAAAAATCATCTTGTGCATCTTCATTTCCCAGTTTTTAAAATAGGCCTTATACATACTTCATACAACTACCGCAAAGCTTAATTAATGTTTGCACAGCCATTTGAACATGTCCAGTACTATGTGAATGCCAGCTTTCATCATTAACTTGAACAAATTTATTAGCTGATGAGTGAAAAACTTGTAAGGTATTTTATATCTCTCTGAGGAACAGCCTCAAATTCAAATTAATAATCAATACATTCTTTTTCTGTATAAAACTAAATTATTTAAGAGCCCCATGTGTGATGTAGGCCTCTGATGTGCAGGGTTGCATCACTGTGGGAGATTCTGTCCTGTGTTAACTATGCTGTAGATCACAAGACTGTTAATCGGAGCTAATTTCTTTCTGTCACAACACTACAACTATTCATCAATTGCTCATGGCATTTTGCAACAGATCCTTGCTAAAGTTCACAAGGATATCTTCTAAATGCCACATGTATTTTGCGGATTGATAATGGACCAAAATGAACTGCTTTTTCTTCTCCTGTTGACATTCTGAAGCTCAAATTAATACCACACCCTGTAGCTCAGGGTAACCTCTCTCAGTTTGTATTAAAGGGCTAACAGAAGTAAATACAAAATATATCTTAGGGTGTTCTTGTTACATGATCTGAGACAGTTGTTAGATATATTAAGAGACTACTATATTAAGTGTCAATTTAATATAAACCCAGATTGCCCTACAAACACATACTAACAGAGGCCTGCAAACGCTTGTTTGCAAGAGAAATCCCTGCTTACATGAGTAACTGCCTTGCTGTTGGTGGAATTGCTCATGGAAGGGCTTGTGAAATTGTGTATGACGTTGCAGAATCGGATCCTCAGTAAAGAACGCAGCATAGGTATTCTGTGGAAGTGATGAGTTATCTTGAGGCATAGAGCTGGAGGCATGTTTTTCTTGCCTTCTCCTTAAATAAATGAATATAGTACAAAAATAATGATGATCTGAAATGTAGCTTTAAGAAACATCTCATTCCGTTTCCATTCCCTATTGCTGTCTCAATTTACACAATCAATAACGTACATAAATCTTTCATGGATTTAATCTATATTTCCTTCTCTTTGTGGTGTATTTTATCTCTGTGTTAACATTGGAATGAACAGAATTTGCCAGAACAGATTATTAAATACAGCTAATAATATTGACTGTTTCTGAAATGCAAACAGATTTGCAATGAAAGAAGATCACTGGTTTGTCAACACACGAGTAGCAAAGCAGGCTGGAAGTGAATAAATCAGCACTTTTCCAATAACTGTGTAGATCTTGGAGTTACTCCAGCTGAGAGCGCTCCTTACCACCCCTGATGTCCAATGCAGCGTTACATTAAGCATCTCATTTAATTGCATTACATTTTATCAGCTACAGCATTTCATAGTTGATATGATTATTCAGATCCCACAGTGCTCCACAGAGGTTGTATCAGGGAACGTCAGAGATGGATCCACCATCTTTAGGACTCGGGGTGCAGATTTCTTCTGAGGGATCTAGACCCAAACCCTATTTTTTATGAAAAAGGTCCTGACCTCATTTGTGTCAGAGTAGAGAGGGTTGCTAGGATTTTAGAGTTTCATTTGAACGCTCAGCCATGCAACCTGCATGGCACCTTTGGGAAGGGGAAAGTGTGACTGTGTTATGAAATTGCCATTTCAGTGTTTTACTGTTCAGACCTAATGCTTTCACCACAAAACGAGGCTATCTGGCATTGTATTAGTGATCTTAATATGGTGGGATCCTAAATATTCCATCATAGCCTTGTCTATCTTTTAAGAACCACTGCATTTGTAATCTGCAGTTGACGCTTTCAGCTATGGTTGGGTCCAAACAATGGCTATGCCAAAACACAAACCACAACTGTTAAGTCAGTTACAAGCTGACACTACCTACCTACATATTTGCTGTCCTGGGGGGAGAGGGGAGGAAATCCGCCTGTCCGTTCTGTTCTAGTTGCTTCCCTCCGTTTTGTAAAGGATTTAATGTCTGCATGTGGCCACGCGTGAGAGAAGTCCTGCAAACAGAGGCTCCTGCCTGTATGTTGCCATCTAGTTAGCGTAAATTATTACCAGCCGAGACTGTGACAGAGGGTTGATAGCTGTGTTTGCTAAGGTGAGGTAAATCTCGCTCCTCCTTCATGTAAAAACTAGGTTTCCAGGCTCTTTGTGTAGCACGTACAGAAAGAAAGGCACTGCCATCTGGTGATTTGTTCTCTCTGACATACCTCAGGACAGATGGACTTGTTCTCTCGAAGCCCCTGTCACTCTCTGTTGACTGCAGAGGTAACTGTCTAAATGCCTAGTGTTTAGTCTAACCTCTAGTTAGGTGAAGTGGATCATATCACTCCTGTTTTTCTCTCATATTTGTGCAAGTGGAAATGTTCATGTTTAGAATCGGTGACATCTTGAGCGAGGATTAGGTTTTACAAAGCCCTTCTACATGTATGCTGGTTTGCAAGCCACGCTTTGCAACATTTTTGTGGGAGATTCTCATTGCTAGAAAGCACCAAATAGCTGATCTTGATGGAAAATAGAAAATACAGAGGGCCATAAAGAGATCATTAAGCCTACAGCTGTCAGTAAGGTCTAAAACTTCTGAAAAATCAAAAAGCTGAGAGTTTCAAGTTATAAATACCTCAGGTGCATGGTACGTTTGGTGGTCGTTTAGATCCAAATGGGATTTCACCTTTTTGCGTTTGTAAAGTTTTTAATTAGACAGTTCTGCTCTAAGTGTTTCACAAAATGATTGTGAAAATCTGTTCTGAATTTGGGTCTCTGAGGTCTATAGTACTCTTATCAGTGTATTACTGTATTCCATGTGGTTCTAAAACTGTCCCACAAATATTCTTATTATGGAGAGGGCCATCCCATGAGGTTAGTATAGTTACTGAATTTAATATTTATATTGCAATACCATCTAAAAGATCTGATGCTGAGTCTGTTGTGTAAGGTGTTGTGCAAACAACACCTGTGCTTAAAGAACATGTTGAAAAATAGGTCGCTCTACAAAGAATTTTTTTTTTTTTTTTAACCTGTGTGTCTTAATGCAGAGGGGAGGAAAAAAGCTTTCTAGACTTACCTATTGGTCTTTGTCTTCACTAAATACTACTTGATTTGAAAATAAAAATTACAGACCTGTGTGAAGATGAAAATTGAAGATACGTAATGTGAATGTGGCTTTGTTCTAGCAAAGAATGGAAGTATCCACAGGAAGTCAGGTATAAAGTTAAACCACTGTTAGCAAAGTTCATAGTCGCTTACACAAGTTGTTTCCTGCTTTGGAATCCATCTCTCTGAAGTCGAAATCTTGCAATTGTTTACATGCTTAAAGTGATGTTAATACATAATTCTGTTTATTTTAGCGAAAGTGATCATACGCACAGAATTAAATAGTTACAGGGATAAATCCTAATTTTATGGTTTCTTTGAAAACTGGACCTGCTGGAATCCAAGCTGTACTTGGGATCGTTGCCAGGGATATTGAATCCTTGAGTCATGAGTCTAGTGTACCATGAGTAGTGGTAATGTCAAATGCCACTCTGCCATCTGCTTAGCTCTTCACTCTGACATGACCTGAGCCGTGAAGTTGTCTCCATCTTTCAGTCTCTCATGTCTGTGGCAATGTACAGTCAGTTTGGATAGAAGGTGCTTTCATGCCTGTGAGGCGAGAGTTCCTCTTTGTAAGGCACTGGGCAGCTGACTTGTTTTGCACGATCCAACAAATAGTTATGACATGGTGGCGACTTCTGTTCGCTCCTGGACCAGTTTCAAGCTAATGTTCTAGTGGAGTGGTATTATAGAGAGAGCTGTTCTCTTCTGAGTCATCCAATTTCTTCATTATGTTGTTTATACACTTCTCTAGGCACATTTGTGGAGTGTGTCTGTTGAAGGGTGTCGACACTTCACTGTATAAGCATATTAATTAACTCTTAATATCTTGATTGTAGACATGAAGCCTGAAATTGCATGGATTATTTAGAGAAACAGAGTCTGGAGAGAGCTTGCTGTATTACTAAGGATTCTGGTTGTTATTTCGGGAGTCTACTGGCAAACGATTGCGCTGTAGGCTCTGTTCATCAGACTACTTGTGACTTCCTTTGGGACTTTAGACAAATCGCAACCTGCTGTGCTTCATTTCTCTGTCAACAGAGTGGGACAACACTCACATAGCCACAGTAATAGGGACTCCTCAGTTTAGAGTTGCTATTAAGCTGTTGAGGTGGCATGCTGGAGAAATGTATAATTTTCTCACACTTCTCTATGAAGAGAGTGCCAGGGCTTTAGTACTGATAGCAGTTCTCTAACTGTATCGCAGGGCAAGTTTTTGCTATTTGTAACAGCGTAGTTTCCATTTGCCATGACAGACTATTTCTAAGCTTTCCTCATTATTTAGGACTGGATTATATCACTTCATTTTGTTTCTGTAGATACTTTCATCAGAAACCAAATCCAGATGCAGTGGGTTGGCAGTAAATTGGGTTGAACTACCCGAGGTTTTACTGAGACTAAATAAGGCCTAAATATTTTCATTCTGTTTCCTCTTCACCTTACTTATCATGCTGGCATTGACAGAAGCAAGGCTGCTTTCCTGAGTGTTGATCACCCTTCTGCATAGTCAGTAAGTGCTGTTTGCAGTGTTTAAAATACAAGTGACTTGTTGATGCAAGAGAGAGACAGAGGTTTGTATTGCTAACTCTCCTTGTTTTGGCAAGCCTATTAAGATGTCAAGTAGCTCCTCTGGCGGACAGGATTTTGGGCCTGCAGCAGCCCAGCCAGCCCTGCAGTCTCCATTTGCCTGACTGGCAGTCAGCCCTGAAGGTAACAATGAATTCTGCTTTCACAGTTGTTCTCCTAACAGGTCTATATCTGGCAATGGGCTGCCACTGACAATTTGCATGGCAATTCAGACTAATTGGTAACAGTGCTGTCACCTGTCACTAACAATTTGTAATCAAACACTGCCTCTCTGCAGCTCTGGGCAATTATCATGTGTGCCACAAGATGTGCTAGAACATACCACATTCAGTAAACAACAGTGCTGTTTGCAAAGAATGCTGATGGAAGCCAACTTGATGCGAGGCGCAGCTACCTCTGGCCCACAGAAGAAGTCCTTTGTTTTCGGGGCACAGGAGCCAAAAATAAAAGATGGCTTATACTAGGGTATGTGACATACTGCTCCTCTGGAGGCACTGATAACCCCCAAAAGGGCCTTAAGGTGAGGCAGTTTGACTTTATACCATCTTCTGTAAATTAAAACCTTACTCTTTAACCCCTCTAAATAAGGTCTTACAGCAATGTGGGCTTTATAGAAAGTGCTGTTCTGATTTCTAGCAGTTGAGTCAGTAGAACAGCATGACGTTGCATCTGATTATAGAAGGGGTTGGGGAAGGATGTTGCTTGCCAAGTATGCAAAGCACTTGTATGATTTACTTCAGCTAAGATGTGAAATACATCCTACTCAGTCTGGGCTAAGAAGGAACCCTGGCGCTAGCAAAGCACAGAGCTTCAAATGGCAAATGGAGACTGGAAGAGCTGTGAGATCCCCAAGGAGATGCCTCATCTCCTCTGTGCTTGAGGCCATCTTATGGTGGTGATAGACTTACCTCTGAACTGAGCCCCTAGGATGGGTCTATATGTGACACAGTGGAAAGATGGAGTTCATGAGGAGATGAGTGCAAGTTTAGGCTTCTGTTGCAGAAGAGCTTGTGTATTATTTTGTCTAATGCAGAGCGAGAGCGCTGTTGGAACTTCCTGATATGATTGGGGCTGAGGCTCCTTTCCTGCTGATAGGAAGGTCTCTAATTTGTAATACAGTTTAGCTATGCAGAACGATAAAACATCAACAGTTCAGGCCTTACTTCTTTCCTTAAAGCTATTATAGGAAACATCTCAAACACTGCAAGCTAATTAACTGCAGACTTCATTTACTTACTGATAACAAATCTGTTGTATCATGTTGTATATAACTTCTGAAAGTTGTTAGGCAGAACTTTTCCTTTTACTTGTTTGGGCTTTGGGAACGAACTGTTAGGATCATAGGATTGCTGAATACTTTCTCATAAATTATGGAAATGGCAAGAATAAAACAAGCCAGTATATGTCCAAATTTGGTTCACAGAAGTTACTAGAGGGGAATTTCTTTCCATTTCAGAATTCTGTCTCCTTCCAGGAAACGCACTTATCGGTGATCTCCGAGAATCAGTCAGTGTCTTCTATAGAAGATCCTATTCTGTGCAATTGAGACAAACGCGCTCAGATACGTAACCTAAACTACAGTTAAACATGTTTAGTCACCCACCTCTTCACTGACTGCATGCAGCATTCCTCTTTATTTATTCCTGTGTAACAACTTCCTGATAGCAAAGCCAGAGGGGATTAATTTGTACAAGAATGCAGGCCAGGTCCACATGAAGAATATATGACTAGTATGCTGTGAAAGAAATGTGTATCTATCATAAATGCAAATTATGGAAAAACTGCACCTTCTGGATAGAGATCAAGAGATCACTCCACCTCTCCTTCTCTTTTTAAAAAAAAAAAAAAAAAAAAAAAAGGCAGGGTTCCAGTGCATGGATATAACTATACTAACACAAGCACAATAATGTTGGTCATGGGTCATACTTATTCATGCCAGCATCTCAGCTGACTTCTCTTCCCTTCATCTGTTCCCTCCCTTTTCAAGAGCCCAGGACTTCATTCCTGTTAAGCAAAGAGCTTTATCTTTATTGCCTTTTACATGGGGCTCAAGAATTCACTCACATATACATGCCTAAAAGCTTTGCTGCAGTGAAGCCTTGGGGATGTGCTACTATTTCCCTTGAAATCAGCAGATGTTTTACCACAGAGTATGCAGGTTCAAGTCCGGAAGTGCATCATCATTTCAGCACTGACAAGCCAAAGAGGTGTGGTAATTGCTGGCTTAAAGGGGCTGTAGAAAGCTGTGGGCCTGGCTCAAGCATTCTCCCATTATGCAGGTGACTGGGGTGGAGAATATAAAGCTCATCAGGCAGAGACCACCAATGTCGTTACTTCCGTAGTATGGATGTACCTTGGCTATCAAAGTAGTGCATAGTTGCTTTTACTGTTAAAGGGCCTCCTTAGACCTGCCCGATTGAGCCCTAGTTGAAGAACCACAGTTTAAAAAGTGACTGATCCAATAAAAGTGGGAAATTGGGGGAAAATGTTAATAATCATTGTGAAGGTTTATTTAGCTTCTCTTGGCACTTAACGCAGCTGGGAGCTTGTATACCATATGTGAGCCATAGAGAGTTTAGAATGAAATAGTTTTCCTTCAAAGGTTTGAACATGTTTCATGACTAAAATATGTTAGTCATGAACACGTAATACAAATGACTGTATAATAATTGGTCACTTTCACTGCTTACATAGCTTGCAGATTTAAGCAAATAGGTAGCAAAGAGCTAAGTCTGTAATGCTGCATGTCTGTTGATACTGACCTTTGGAACGGGGATATCTAACTATCTCATTCCCATCGTGTCATGCTGAGAGCAGCTCTGTTTGCCCTGATTACAGGGAAATGCGTAGAGCAATGCTGACTTAACGTTTGTTGAGAATAGGAATACAACGCAATGGATGCTCCCGAGATCCTGGCAGCTTAGCTAACGGACATTGCGTGTCTTTGTTAGTGTTTGAACATCTGTGAAAGAGTTTAGTTAGTAAACCCCAAGACAAGTAAGTACCTTGCTCTTTTTAGGACAAAACTGATCATGTTTGAACAACCTGTTGAAAATATTTTGGCCTAGCGGCATTATAACTAGCCCAGCTGTGCTATAACAAAGCCAAGCTCATTACTGCTTGAATGGATGGAAGGGAAAAAGCATTTCTCATCACATTACAGGCCAAATAGGAAGCGGCTGAGTTACTGGTCTTCTGAAATATGGTCACTTTTGCTGTCAAGTCATGGACAAAAGGTCTTTCCAGCGCTTACCATCCAAAGCACATTGTCTACTTGAGCCAAAGTGTTCT
The DNA here is from genome assembly GCF_040807025.1 of Struthio camelus. Lineage (NCBI taxonomy): Eukaryota > Metazoa > Chordata > Aves > Struthioniformes > Struthionidae > Struthio > Struthio camelus. The sequence goes on along the minus strand of NC_090948.1, from coordinate 24,336,100 downwards.
CCACTTCTGAATTCATGGTCAGGCTCTTGTCAATCAGGTGCTTGACTAGGACAAGCAAGCTGCTTACGTGGGGGATTTCTGCTAAGTATCCTGCCTTTGTTAGAAGGATGCAGGTGTGACAGATGATGGATAGGTGAAGGGGATGAGAAGAGAGTTCATTCTGTTTCCATCAGTATCCCTGTTCTTGTACAGCACTGATTTTGGTCTAGCTTGTGAAGTTCCAAGAAGTCAAAAGAGTCACATCAGGTATAAATTTCTGTCCCTAAGTCTGAAGAAGAGCATCTGTCGGTCTCCGACGTGGGGATAATAGAGAATTCTCTAACCAAGCTGTGGCCTTGTAAATGTCAGCACTGTCTCAGATTGAAAACTTTGACTTGGATTAAGTGTATAAATGTTTGCAAAGACATCAGCAAGAGTAGCTAGAATTATAGGCAGCGCTAAGAAACGAGCCGAGTCTGATCTGGACGTTTAGTGCCAGCTGAGTTACACTCACAAGTGCTTCTCTTCAGATTTTAATATATTTTCTTGTTTTAAAAATGGAAAAAAGGAGCAATGTCATCTCAGAACCATTTTACCAATCACAAGCGTGCTGGATAATTTTGTCTTAGTCAGCCTTACAACAATATCCTTCCTCCCTTTTGAAATTATCTCACCATATTTGACTGTTCTGTCTGAGCTATCCTAGACGTCTTTGCAGCTCTTGTCAAGCACATGGCTTAGTTGTCTCTTGGCTTCAATTTGTAATCTGCCATATCTTTTGTCTCTGACTTCTTTTTTTTAATGATAAGTCTGAAGAGTTTATAGTTCATTGAATATTTGTGAGGTGTCCTCATCTCTCAGATTGTTTAATGACCGTATTAGGGAAGCTATGAAAGCCCAGAGAATCTAGTTTAGAGGATTAGTCCTGAAAGTTTAGTGTGCTTAGAGAAATTGAAAAACAACTTGACTTGATGGCTTGCATTTTATGCAAAGCTGTAAACAAGAGGAGACTAGTCAAAACTTGGCTGATTCATAGACATGAATGCTTTATAAATCCTCATAGGAAATACATGAAAAGTTAATTGTTCAGGTTCATGGATAGCATCTATTCTGGTGGATGACCTCTCTGATTGGTGCAAAGATATGTAGGTCATGCTGTTGTACTACCCTTTCACGTTCACAAGTGATGCCTCTAAAATCTGGGGGACGAGTGCACTGGTGCAGGATAAGGAAGCACTGATGTTGTCTTTATAGTGCTCTTCCTATAGATAGAAAAATTCTATGAGATATCCTGTACAACCTGAACACATGTGCTTCAGTCTTATTTGGATTACCAGTATATCTCTCATCCCATAGGGTATTTAGCTATGAAATGTATCTGCCATTGCATTTTGATAGACTCCCAATGAATAGAAGCACCTTCAAGGGAATAATGAGATTGTGATGGTTAATCCACCCTGAGGTAATTACATTTCTAAAAAGTACACCGCAATCTTTCTATGCCATTTGGGTGGGTGGAGTGGGTGTTTTCTGGGTGGTTGTTTGTTTGTTTGCTGTTTGGGTTTTTTTTTTTTGAGCCTTTGATGTGTTTTTCAAGATTTTTTTTTTTTCTGTAGCCACAAGCAAAGCTGAGGTTCTTATGTGCTGACATAGTTCCAAGAAGTGAGGATTTAACAGGAAGACTTGCAGTAGAACTGTGACAACAGGCAAAAAGTTGTTTTTAAAAAAAAAAAAAAATTAGGGATGGTTACGTTCATCCTGGAAGGAGATGAAGCTGTTCCAGTGCCCCTCTGCAGTGGGAAGACAGTGCTCACTTTTCCGGGGGGTGCAGGCAATTGTCAGCTCTGGAGAGGGATGCTGACAGTCTGCTCCTTCAAAGGCAATAGGGCCTCGCAAAGGAAGTCTTCAGGAATGTGAAAAGTAAACACTGCCTAGGCCTAGTGTGTATTTACAGTAGAAATACCCACATGAAGGTTTAACTGATCTCACCTGGGGACCAGGGGAAGATCTGTCATATGTCCTGGGGTGCAGCGTTACCATAGATACCTAGCAGCTAGCTCAGAGCTTGCACATGTATTTCTGTATAGCCGTGCGCTGTGTTGTGTAGACGTTTCCAGGTTATTTGTTTTTCTTTAGTTGAAATCTGAGATTCCTGGTTACTGCATGAGTTAACAGTAGCTCAGGAGCTGCAGTCAAAGCAAAAGAGTTGACATGGCTGAACTGGGCCTTCTGTATTTAGTCTACGTTTGACTCTCGACTTCTGTAGCGGCTTCTAGGCTACAGGGAATGAGACCCTCCTGGGAGATGGGATCAAATTCTGTTTCACGCCCACTACTGTGCACTGCAAAAGGAGCTGGATCCAAGGAGAGCAGCTCCTTTGACTGCTATGCCGTCTTGTCACCACGCTCAATACGTTCCATTTTCGTGTTTCTCAAAGTGTGGCTTAAACGAAGGCAAACTTTCCTCGCATGGGGAGAAAAGGGCACAGCTTCCTGTCAATACGCATGTGAAAGACAGATGGGAAAGCAATGTCACCTGCCAAACTTAACTCTCCCCTTTCTTGAGCTTTGGGATTGCTGGACATGTTAGACCTCAGTGCAAAGAGATTGAATGGAACTTCTGAGTTTGTCCAGGTTTGGCTCTTTTTTTTTTTTTTTTTTTTTTTTTTTTTTTTTTTTAAGTTATACCCAACTCCTGGCAGAGCATGGTGGTGCTATGAGGCACTGGTTGCTGTGGTCGGCATGTGTGGGTGGAAGGGACTGAGCCCCGCTGGGTTCCTAGGGCGAGCGCAGCCCGCAGAGCTGGCGTCGCCCTGCCTCAGCACGCCGAGCACCCGGGCAGCCACCAAAGCGCCTTCTCAGAAATGTGGCTGAGTATTTTGAAAATCATTCTACTTGGCAGTATTTCAGCTTCTTGCTTTATGACTCTCCCTTCTCCTGTCTTTTGCTGCTATAGGCCTTTGGATTAAAATAGGATCTGTGCTTCCCAAGACGGCATGCCTGGAGGATGGTATACTGCCACTTCAGATGTTCCTGAATCATTATGCCCCCCTGCCCCCATTAAGAGATTTCACTTAAAGAACCATGAGAGTTTTTTGTTTATCATGTTAAGGATACAGGTTAGAAGTCCTTTTATTTGCCTTCTGGCTTCTGATCCGTTCTGGTCTTCAAGTTTCTATTTAATGTGAGGCTCAGTAACTCACTGTTCTTGTTTTGTTTTGTTTGTTTTTGTGAGAGAGGTGTCTTTATTTTAGATGAAAGCTGAGATTTCATGCAGCCTTCTGTTTCCATTAGCTCAAACTTCATGTAAACATCGCACGTGGTACGAGCTGACAATACCATATGAGGTTTGCAGTGCCCAGGGGTGCATCAGACTGGGAGATGGCACTTTGTGCTCTGTCCGTTCTGAACTGGCCAGGAGACTTTGTACAGTTCTGAACAGCTCCGTAAATGATTGTGGGCAATTCTGGAGAGATTCAAGCTTAGAGAATCCCCCTGGGAGGTTCTTTGGTTAACGATTCAATGTTATTACATGGCTAGAGCTATGTGAGAATGCTTTTTTTTTTTTTTTTTAAAAACAATAACATTTTGGAACTATTTCAATTATTAAAACAAGGAATGTTCAAAGTTTGGGCTGGGATTTTAGCACCAAGACTTTGATACAAAGTGGCTTATCATCCTGTCTTTGTGAGAAATTAATCTCTGTCAGAGTTTGTGCGCTTCATGGAAACATGAATAGGAAGACCAAAGATAAGAGTATTCCATCCTTATCCTCATTCGTATGAGTGGTCTGAGCCATAGTTGGGGCAGACTCTGGGGGAGAAAGATTGCTGATTTAAAGTAAGCAACTTGCTGCTGTGCTCATTAGCTTTCCAGCTCACTAAAGGAATAGAAATAGCAGTGGTTGTACCAGCCAAAACTGTAGGCTTTCCTACTGGCGCTGGCACAACCCAAACCTTTTGAGAAGAGAACTTGAATCGGTGCTCCCCCAGAGTTTGAACACTCTTCACACACAAGACCATTTAAGGGCCAAATGGGAATTTTACAGCCTCTGTAATTCAAATGATGACTAAGAAAAGGCAGACCCTGCCTGAAGGTGCAAGTGCAGAGCTGCAGATGGTAGAGAGAAGAATGCCTTGGGGCTGATTATCCTTGTAATTCTTCATGCAGCTCTCCCAGCTGTAGGTATTATTTATGTTCATATAATTGTCTAATCTTTTTTAAAATCCAGTATAGCTATTAGTACCCTACAGAACCTTCCTCCTCCTTGCCCTGTGGCGATAAATTCCTCGGGCTGATTTTACACCGCTTTTATTATTTTTATAAAATAATGTCCTTCTGTTACATTTACTGCCTTTTTATAGCATGGAGCAGGATAAATCAGCACAAGCCAGTCTTGCGTCAGAGTTATTCATTCATTATTTCACTTGTAGCTCTGAAATCAATCAGCTTTTCCCCTTTGCTTCTATCTTTTCCAGTTAAATATTCCTCTGATCTTTCCTTGTAACCTCAACATATGTTTGCCATTTTTTGGTCTCTTTAAGCATTAATTTGACTCCACTCTCTAACCTTTCAAGGTTTCTCAGTATTTTTTAATTATACATTGGTTAGCGAGTGAGATCTTCTGAGTGGCTGTTGTAAGAGTCTGCTGTTTTTTCTGCTGCTCATCTGGAGACAGCATTGCGGACTGCAGACCAGATAATGGTGTGGTGCCCAGATCTCCAACAGCTTCTGTGTACCTGGTCCAGGGCTGCTCCTGCCATTGCTGTAGGTGGCTTAATTTTCCGTTACTCCCCTCCCATGCTTGAGACAGGCAGGAATTATCTTAAGGCGTGGTTGCGTTGGCCTTATTCTGGAGTTAGGCAGGATGCTGCGTGGTCTAGTAGCAATCACAGCAGCCTTGAGGCGGCTGGCTACGTCCCCCCCCCCCCCCCCCCCCCTTCAGTGTCCTCAAGCAGTACCTTACCTGCAGTACACCCAGCATGCTCTGGCCAGACACTCATTCTCTGAGGGCTGTATTTAGTCATCTTTAAACTCTTAGAAAGGCCTCCTGAGCCAGAGAAGTTTCTTAGGGAGTTGGTTTCACCCGTTTTAGGGATCCTTTGCCATTAGTGTAACTGCAGTCATACCTGATGTAACTTTGCCAGCTACTTTTGTCGCTTTCAGGATTCAAGCATAAGATAACAGAGTTGACGGAGAATCTCAAGAGAATTTTCTCATAGCGATTACAATCGATTTTCTTTTCTTCTGTTCTGTATAAAGACATCAAAACAGCATGAGGTTTGAAACATGAATTTGTTCTTTAGAACAGGAAGCATTTTCCTTTCTCCGTAATCCTGATCTAGACCTTCAGCGTTTGTCCTTTGTTTTGCTAAGAACAGAGTGTGTTTTTCAGCATCTGAGACCAACTTCTGAATTAGGAGAATAACAGAGAAAAAAAGAACACTTACTAAGTCTTGATGCAAAAAAAGAGACGCGTGCACAAGCACAGGTATGTAACTGTGGGTAACACATGCTCACGCCTGGATGGAAGCATACAATATGAGTTGCTTCCCTGAGACACGCTTGCAATTTCATCCCAAGATGGAACTTTCCCACAGAAAAAGCAGAGGGACATTTCATATCAGTTGCTCATGCAGGCTATGTTTGTATTAACTTTTCTGTGATCCAGTAGTGACCCCATACTGCACTATTCCTCTTCTCGTTTCATCATTCTGCAGCTTCTCAAATCACTGAAAGCCTGCTATTGACTTTGAGGTGTGTCGTAAGCTTGCCATAAGTGACCTCATATTGTCAGAAAAAAAGATGTTTTTTGGGACGCCTTCAGTCCTGCCTATCTGCCCTTAAATAAGTGGTGAATCATTGCAAATCTATTTATTATTTATTGCAATCTATTTATGACCCTCAGGGAACGCCTGGACTGAAAGCGAATCACTGCCACCTTAGCATTTATTGATATCTACGGAATAGATCTTTCTGTTCATGGTGAAATTCAGCTGCTTAACCTTTGTTCTCTGTATTTCAGTGTATGATCCATCTTTCTTCTGGTATACGCATAACAGCACCAAATCATAACAGTTGTTTTTTTTTGGCCAGCATGCTGTGATTTCATTCGTAGGCAACGCAGTCACTGTATTCGATCAGGCAGAATCTGCTCTGGCAGCAGTGCATCAGCCTGACATACACCATTGCTCCTGCAAGCTACAGAAGAACCCTTTTTACGACATTGCACTGTTCCTCTTCTCATTTCCATCTCTTTGTCGTTCTGTAGCCTCTTGAATAACAGTGACTGCTATTGCCTTTGAGATTTGTCATAAGTGCTTGCTTTCCTTTAATAGTCCCCTTTGCCAGGCAGTGCAGTTGGAAGATACAGTAAGGGGAATTGACAACTTATTCCAGCTGTTCTGCTGAAGCTTTGCCAGTGGCTCTTACGTGTTATTTCCCTGCTTGCTGTCCACACCGATATTTCTATTATTCATGGCAAGAATTGAGGGCCATTATCAGAGCTGCTTAAAGTTAAGGGGGCCTCTTCTCCTGAAGTGTTAGAATAAGAGAGCTTTTAGTATTACGGAGATGAGGCAATAAGTGCTTGTAATTCAACCAAAGTAAAATTGGTACAAAATCTAAGGCAAGAAACTTATTCTGAATTTTGCATGGTTCACCCTTTCTCTATTCATTGAGGTAAAATTCATTACCATAGTTGTTAGCTATGAAAAATTATATTCACCATGGAATAAAATTATCTGACAGGACTTAAAGTCCCAGCCTTATTTACAACAACTAATGTTTGTCTCAAGCCATGATAAAGACCTTATGCCTTAGGTCTTTAAATGATCTGCAGGGCAATCAGGTAGGAATAGAAATATTGTCTTCCTTGCACAGTATTCTTAAGATTCAAAGTGGGGCTGTGAGAGCAAAAGGCGCTCGTTGCCTTCCACCGAAACACCAGCTGTTGGTTACGGCTGGAGCCAGAATGTAGCAACGCTGCAAACCAGAGAAGGCAGGGTTTTCGCACCCCTCAGCTGTGGCTGCTGTTCCCCTTCCCAAGGGAAATACCTCTTCCTTACGGCCGGTTTTCCTGTGCTCCCAGGTAGGAGTGGGCAGAGAATTGCAGTCTAACTGCAGCGATTTCACCCTGAGTGCCCAGCTCTTTGAGCTGACTGTTGTTGTGTGTCGGGGGGATATCATTCATTGTGTTCTCTCTCTCCCCCTCCCCGCCTTTCTTTTTTTTTTTTCTTTCTTTCTTTTTTTTCTTTCCAGCAGGCAATTTTATAGATTCAGCCTTTACAAACCAAAAACAATGTGACCTCAGTAAGATTTTGTTGCACTTTTTTCTCTGTGGTATGAGGGGCTATTGTGTTTCCAAGCAGAGAAGTGTAATTAACACAGTGCCCTGAGGCCAAGTTGCTATGTATTTGACCCTTTGCCTTGGTCAGTGACCCACATTTCATTCAAACACATTTGTAAGTAGAGGCACTTCTTATGTCTTTAAGATTTATGTAACAGATGAGGGAAGATTAGAATTGAAGGTATCTCTTACTATTTTGGAGCCATGGGCTCCCTGCCAGTTTTGCTCCTTGAGAAGCAAGTATTTAGTTTTGTGAGTATGAAGAGCGTGACTCATTCTCCTCTTTGACATGCTTTAATAAATGTAATGAGTGGTGGTTTACATGAGGATGCACTGAGGCTCTGCCCGAGCTGACTGGACTCAGTGCACTTTAATCTCACGTAGGAAAAGAGGAAATGAGTTAATCTGCAGTTAAATATAGAAGTGCTGAAAGAAGTGGGAAAGGTTGATTCTAATCTCACTTGGGTTGGGGTCAGTCAAGAGTAACCTCTGTATTTAGATAGTATTACTCTGGGGTAAGTCATATGTCACCTCTGTGGAGCTGACAATCTTAGCTAATGGAAAACGGAGACAAAGAGAGAATGCATCTTAAGCTCTGGAGTCACTGCAGTGTTGTTCTTTCTGTTCGCCCTCTAAATGTTGCTGACTTTTTTTCCTTTCAAGAGGTTAGCAATGGATTATAGGGGTAAGCAGCTGTATATTACTGAAATTACATCTCGAGGACTGAATTTGAGGATGGATCAGTGTTGATGTGTAAGCTTGTTTCTCTGGCTGCCATGAAGATATAGTATAACTTTGTTTGTGGGTGGATTTTTTTTTTTTTTTGTCGCGCGTGCTTGTTTTCTGTTTATTCCTGTCCACAGGAATCCTGAGGTTTGGGCTGGAGATGCAGAAGAGTCTAGGAGCTGGGATGTAGACTCATGAGTTTATCTTCATCTAGTTTAACTTATTCTAATGCTATTTTTGGATCAATTAAAAGCTCCTTGAAAAAGCGGTGCTGTATTTCCTCCACATATATACCCTTCTCCTCTCCCTTTATGTGCAGATATGCTCTTGAAGTCTGACTACATTAGACTGACAGCTGCCACTGACCATTCTCTACTTTCAGCTTCTTGCATGCCTGTTTGTTGGGATAGTCACGTTATCATATCCTTTACTGGTATATATTAGCTGCTCCTGAGTAGTTTCTCTTTGCCCGGCAAAGTGCACCTGCTGTAGCCCAAACCGGAAAGACTGCCGCACCCAAGCGGAGCAGGGCCCTTTGTACCAGGCTGGCTCTGCTGGCGCTGGGGAAGAGGCAAACAGATTTTGCTGACTCATTTGGGCAGGTGAAAGCAGACGCTCAAGCATGGGCTGAACAAACCTGAAAGAGAGATTTTTGGCAGCAGCCAAATCTGCGAACAAGGCTTGAGCTAATCTGGTATTGTGCTGACAGTATTTTCTCAACGCGGTCGAATCCCGAGTAGTCCACGTAGGGAGTTTATGTTTGGAGACTGCGTGCTATATACGTCGTGTTTGAGCTGTGGGTGAGCAAAGATAATGGCTTACATAAGCTCACTAAGATGAAAGGTCTGTCCATAAGAAGAGTTCATTTTTATATTGGAGAAAATGTAAAGCAGTTTAAAGAGATCAAGGTCTATCCTGCAATATACTTGTGCATCTTTCATTGATGTTATTGGGAATCATATGCTTTTATCAGAGAACTGGATTTGGTCTTGCACATGGGTTAGTATTTTACTGCTCTCTCTACTCTTCCTAGAGGCAGAAAGCAATATTCTGTGGGTCATTCCAGGTCATAGACACAGACTGAACACTCTGGCTGGCCATCTGTTTCTAAGCAGTCTGTATAGATCACATAGGAAATGCTTGTTGTTTGATAAAATCTAATAAAACTAACCTGAAGTTGACAGCCAAGAACGTTAGAGAGGGCTTGTCATTAACAGGCTGATTCTCAGTATTATTATTACTTATAATCAGCAAAAATGTTACTCACTTTTGCTATACTAGCTGAGGACAGTGGTGGTGGTGGTGTAGGTGATACTTACTAATCTAGAAGTCACAAGATGGAGTGGTTCAGATCAGAGGAGCGATCAGTGGATCTTGTAAAAATTTCTTATCTGAGCCACCACTATTATGACTTTCAGAGCTCAAGAACGCAGCCATAATCTAAGACCAAGAACAAGCATCAATTTAGCAAACAGTTACTCTGGTTGAAGATGTTGCGCTCTTCCTGCCTTCTACTTCACTGCCTGTTGCTGCACCAATATTGATGGTTACAACTTTCCTTGTGGTTTTGCCTCCTGAAAAGCGTGTGTGAGCACGCACACAGGTCAGCATCAAGAAAAGCTTGAGTTCGATCAGCTTAAGTTATCTTCGTTGGCTGCTTAATTTAGCTTGGTGGATTCTGCCTTGTGCAGATTGTGGAGCGCTCATATGGAGGCTTTTCCTACCAGAACTATGCCGAGAGGTAACCTCTGGCAGGCGGGACAGTGGCAAGCAGTTTGTAGTGGGAAAAATCTTCATTCTCTCCAGTTAGCCCCAAAAGACGGGTATCTGTTTCCAGCTCTAGAGGCAGTATAGACCAGTGGAAAGAGCGTTGTGCTAGAAGCCATAGTTTTTTTCCTTGCACTGCTCATGGTGTTATGTGATTGGGGTCAAATGACTTCTCCTTCATGCATCTGTTTCCCCTTCATCCATCTTGTCCGTTTAGACCCCTTGGTGAAGGGGGCTGCCTGTTCTCTTACTTATGTGGACAATGGTAAAATAATATTGTCTTACTAGTCTTAAAGAGCTGCTTAAAGTTTTTGTTTTCTAAACAGCTGTAGGTCTGGCCTTTGGATCTGAGTCTTCTGTTTGTTTTTTTTCTTTTCAGCCCTTTGCTTTTCAGTTGTAAAGCTGGCCCCCGCACTGCTGATGTATTTGATTGTTTTCATTGCTATTGTACTTGCTTTGATTTTGCAGCTCAGTGCCTGAAGCATAGGGTGCTGTATAAACAACATGATCAAGTCAAACAGGGTCAGACTCTTTCTGTTTTTACCTTGAAAACAATGTGAAACTCATGTTCCTTTGGATTGGCACCCCCAGTTCTTGAGCTTAGAGCTGTGTGCGGGAGTTGGCCGCCCTCCCGTTGTTTTCAGGTGTGAGATTGCTTGGAGAGTGTTTTCCCCTGCTGCCTGCAGGGGTACTGGAAGCTGTGCTGCCTGCTTCGTGATTGTGCAAGGAGTTCACGCTGTGCAGCGTTGAAAATTAACGTGAGAATAACAGCATGTGGAGCTGATGCCCACATCTGCAGGGGATTAGTTGTGACTAGGTGGCGTTACCTGGGCTCAGAGGTGTACATGTGGATGTGTCTTGCTGTGGCTTGGATCCTTAAATTCCTTGTTGCTTTGTGTGACGGAGAATTTTCTCCTGTTTCTCACCTCCTTTTTTGCTCTTGGCAGCGTCTTTCTCCTCGGGGACGTGGTTTGAATGAGTGTGGCCGGTGTCCGGCCCCTTTAAGAACGGCCAGGTTACTAGTTTTTGGTTGGAGAAAGAAAAGGAGCTAGATAGCTTGATTCTGCACAGCCATGGTACTCTCAGGGGTTGCGTTAGCCTGTGCCATGAATAGAGCAGACTCGAGAAATGCCAGTAAAAAAAGTGGGCCGTAGGTCCTTTTGTGCTTTGGGTGCATTCCCATCTTGTTCTTGCTACTCCCCTCTCATGTCACCCTGAAAAGCCTCTTATGTCAGGTCTGGGAAACAGGGCAGACTGGGGTATAGCTTGATACGTCTGAACTACGCAAACTGCAGTTTCCCTGATCAGCAGTGACTTGTTTAACTGAGGGGGATCTGTGGTTTTCCTCAGGTTGCCTGAGTTCAGTGCTCGTTTGTGACATTGCTGTGTGTATTCAAAGTGCCTGGACGGGAGCACCAGTCTGGTTGCATGTTTCTGTTTTGTAGCTGGTTGAACGCTTCAGTCGCCGTCGGGGAGCTGGTGTGCTGGCTGATTTCGCAGGAAGCGTCCAAGTACCTTTTGCATTACTCAGTGGAAACTCTTTCAGCAGGCTCCTCCAGCAGATTTTTCTGTTACAGTGGAAATCAAATTCTAAGAGCAGATAAAAACAAGACCACAGCTGAAGTTTAACAAAATTTAGTTTAAAAATGCTGAAAACTTTGGCAATGGCAATATTCATCATGTCTAAAGGCAGGATTTCCAACACCGCTGCCCTAACTTTGCTGCCACTGACAGGAAGGGGAGTTTTGCCAGTGGTGGGAGTAGAGTTTGTTTGTCCAGAACTGAATCCTTTTGCAAATCCTACATTGATTTTTACCAAAAATAGTTTCTTATGGTCCTCCAGGAGTTAATGTGGAACATGTTCCAAGGGGGAAGTTTGGGTATTAGAGCTGTCCCCTCTAGATTGGGATACAAAACCAGCCAGTCTGCTTCCATATTTCTGTAAGTGACTTTCTGTGCTTGCTGGCCGTGTGCCGGGTGAGAGCCTCTGCTGTAACAAGTGTCGGTGTCGGAGGAGTGTCTAGCAGTGCTTTTCATGCCATTTATTCTCTCCCCTTCCCAAGCTAGCTCTTAGTCCTTGTGATGTGTAATGAGTTCTCTGCTTTGGGCAGCATTTGGTAACTGGGACTCTGGCGAGCTTCAGCCTTTGGCCAGCTCGCGAGGACAGGGCAGGTTGGGAAAGCAAAGGGACTGTGTTATGCCAGCATGGCAGTTTCTTGTGCTGCAGCAAAACCAGAGTTTGACTTTTTAACCGGGATATTAACTTTTTCTTGGTGCTTACTCTGAACAACTTGATAGAAATTTTTTTTCCCCGGACATGTGAATAAAACTTTCAAATGTGCTGCCTAATATAGGAGGATATTTGTGTCTTTTCATCTATTCATTTTTTGCCTATTGGAAACAGAGAAATGACTAGATTGTCCCGGACAGGAAACTCTTAGTTCTTTCAACTCATGTTTTCTCAGGACTATTGTAGTTTTACTGAAAAAATTATCCTGGTTCTTCTAGGCTCATCTTTCAGGATGTTAGTGGATCCTGAAAGAAGTCTTGAGGCTTGTTAAACATCATGTTAATACTGGGGCTCTGTGGGCATGCTCTGAGATGGCTCCCAGACAGGCTCCCCAATACTACTTTCCACTCTGAGTGTTTACTTCTGACCATCACCTCCTTCCTCTTTTTCCGTGTCATGTTTATGCACCATCTGTGATGTCAGGAGCACATCTAAGTGGCTAATATCATACCAGGCTCTTGGAGGGTCTGGGCTTACATTCTTTGTTGAAAGAAACATAACTTCATTCCCCTCAGAGCTTGAACAAAACATACACAAAGGTGTGTTCAGTCATCCAGCTTTTGGCCTGTAACTTGACCGGTTAGCCTCCTCAAGTTCTTTCTGAAGTTACTGAATATAGAGACGTGCGCAGCAGGCAGTGTAGAGAAGAGGCTGAGTTGCCCTCTGGAAGAAGCTCTCTCTTTACTCGCTGCCAGAGAGTTTAGGGTGACTAACTGACAAGTTCAGCCCAATATATGATATGATTAAGGTTGAGTGGTGCCAATACTTATAAATCACACTAGGAAGACATGTTGCTAAAGCCAGGCTGCTGTTAATGTTACTGAGTGAAACGGTAAAGCTGCACAGCCATCTATCAAATTGATGTCAAATCTAACCATTTAGATTTAATGCTGAGCTGCAGTTAAATAGTCACATTTAGTAACTGTCAGTGTATGCAAAAAGTTACTGCAATTTCTACCCATGTGGCTATCTGTCTAGTTGGGCACATTTTTTGATTAAGGTATATAAAGACAAACTGATGTATGCATCTCAGTACATATCTGCTATCTGCCCCATTGCCTCAAAGCTATTGTAAGAGCCCTTCTTTCTCAGGTAGCAGGGGGTTTTGCTCTCGTGGCTGCTATCACCCCTAGCTCCCAGTCCAGGCTCCCTATTGGACAAGCCTACTTATGCATCAGGGACAGCTGAATAAGATGTGTTATCCCCATCTCTGCTTTTGCATCTTGCAAGCCAGCATGTTAAATTAAGCTGAAATCAGCAATGATTTACATCAGCAAACACACTGTAGGTGGTGGGAAGGCATGAGCATTCGTGCTGTTCAGCTGTCCCTGCTACTTGTTGGGGGAGCCTCTTGCACAGGGGCCAGAAAACAGATGTGGTTTCGGCCTTCCCTGGAGACAACCTTAGATTTCAGTTCTTATGTAGGGGATGCTATGATGTGGATCTGATCAGCCTGCTGTTTATACTAACTGTGCTTCCTGCATGGTAAGCACAGGGAACTGGTTTGTCTGAAAGTAACTTTTATTTCTGCTACAAGGTGATTCTTTGGTACAGACCTCTCTATGATCACACTGAGCACTGGGACCAGCGGCACTGATAACACACTTTCCTCCCCTCTGCCTTTTTGTAGGTATGCTCTATTATGTAACAGTTGCCTGTGAGAAGAAGTTGGAATCGCTGGGGGAGAATCCTGTCCCTTTCAACTGGGCCTGAAGAGTTCAGCCAAGCTGATCAGTGTGAGTATGGGGAGGGGAAGGAGCATGTCTTTTGGAGACCTAATTCTGACTTGGAACACCAAGATCACATCTATCTCTATCATTTGCAGTGAAAGAGTCTTTCTTCCTAGTAATAGCCTGCCTGGATTGTGTAGCAGAAAGCTATATTTTGGTGAGAGCACCACTGTATTAAACGTTTTCTTTTATGTGAGCCGGTCAAACACTCTAGCACTCAAAAAAGGATCAAGCTCTCACTGCTATTTTGTGGTTAATTGTGAATGCATTAGATAAGACACAGTAGTCCCCAGCAATGATCAAATTCACCTTTTCCACCATCAGATATGTTCCTTGTTTGTTATCTGCATTTGTGATGTCCTTTTCTGTGTACTTTGGTGCTGGTGCCAGTAAATATTTCTTGTTTCAGTCTAGATCTGGAACATACAGTGATTGTTGGTTGTCGAAATTGGAGTCAGGGTTAGGTTTTAAGCTGAGAAGACCAAGACTTAGCAATTGGCCTCGAATAGGCTCCAAATCCAGGTTTAGTGATGGTGCTTGCATGCAAGCTTTAGGTTTAGTCTGGGGTTAGCAGGCACTCAATTTGGGTTACAGCAGTGGTGCACTAGATTCATTGCGTCATCTGGAACCCGCTGGAAGAGACCTCTGGGTTAGGTTTGGGCTGGTGTCTGAATGTATCACTCAATGAGGTGTCGGTTTGGAGCAGACGGGAGCTGCTGGGCCAGGATCAGGATTTGGGGGGGAACGGTGGGGTTAATGACATAGGATAAGGTCAGATCCCCAAGGGGATGCTGGGTTAGATTTAGGGCTGCTGCAGACAGGGGACAGCTACAAATACTGGTGAAGATTACTATTTTTTTTTCTTAAGAGGAGATGGTACAAGGTCTTTGGTACCATTTGGTCTAAGATTAAGTCCTAGGTTGAAAGACTTGACAGTTCTGAGATAAGGTTTGATATTTTTACCTGCCTGAGGCAAAAGTGCTGCAGGCTTTGAGAGCTCTTCATTGAAGCAGAAGACTTGTGAGCCTCAGCCTTGATCATGTCCATGTCAAGCTCCTGAGACCCTTTTTTCCTGTAGGATGACTCTGATATGGAGCCTGTTTGTGGGCAGGAAGGTGAAGGTCAAAGCAGCAGCCACAGAAGACTGAATCTCTGGCATCCAAGAAGCAGCAATGACAAATCTTTTGGGACTACTTTTTTATTTCTTGAAAGGCTGCAAGTATCAGGGGAGTGGTCTCTCCTGTCTCTCCCCTTCCCTTTCCTTTGCACTGGTGCTCTAATGGTCTCAAGATTCAGCTCTTTACAATCGTCTTGACTTCTTTCCTGCATAATACTGTCTGTACCTGATGTTGGTCTCTGTGCCAGCGAGTCACGCACATGCTGACACAATGATTCAGGGGTCGCTTCTATCTCTCTCCTTCAATGATACAGAGCCCTTCCGATAAGGGGGGGAAAAGGAGGCTGCATCAAAGTATCTTGCATGCTGAACATGCAGAGGCTGTTTTCAGCCTGACTCTGCTGTCCTCTGTGAACTAAACCTCTCTGAGGAAAGAAAGTCTAGGCTGTTGAAGAGGACACTGTAGAAGCTTTTGGGGTGTATCATGTTCTATTTTATATCGTTCTGCTCCTGCTGCCGTATAAGCAGAATCACATGGCCCTGCTGTTGAACTGGCACAGTTTCTTGGACGTGGCTAGAGCTGAGCCATTTCACACCAGGTCTGAATTTGATCCTGTGCTTTGGCTACGTTTTTATTTGGAGTGAAGGGAACCAAGTACTTAGTCTTCCTTCAGCCAGAAAGATGCTGTGTGCTTTTAGGCACTGACCTGAATAGAGAACATCTCCAAGAAGCCTTGATTCTCAGACGCGTGCCTGGGAGTCGCAGTGCTTCTTGCTTGCACTTTATTTGTGGCTGGCCTACGCCAACAACCACATGATGACACCACCTCTCCTTCTTCCCTTATCCTCAACACCAGCTCAGTCCTACTGGCCATCAAGTGGCATCAAGACATGGCACACCTTTGCATTGAGGAATGCATAGCATCAAGTACCAAGGTCTGGGTAGCCTCTACAGGAGTTTGAAAGAGAATGACTCACTCCTTAGTCTCCATTCCAGATTAGGGGGAGCTTTAAATGGCTTCTTTATATTATCTTTTTATGTGAGAGAAAATATTTGTTTTACTGTAGTCCGATGACTCTTCTTTTTGCCAGACGCTCATAGGAGTGCTGGAGAATGCTTATATACCATTCTATTTTGTGTTCATTCTTTTTTTTTAAATATCTAATTAGAGCTTTTTTATTATTTTTATTTTTTATTTATTTATGCAACCTGCAACACATGCTGCAGAACAAATATTCACTTCAGACCTCCAGGCCAGGCATCTGGCACTCTGCTGAGAGAAAACAGTTCCAAGCCTGACAATCTGGACCAAAGGCACTGAGAGGAGGAAAAAAAAAAAAATTCTAAATGATGTTAATAGTTTGTGAAGGTGCTGGATACTTCTGGCTGTCTTTGCTGGGGGAGGGGGGGAGATCTCTAGCCCAAAAGGAGAACTGCATAAAAATGCTTTATCTAGCCAGAGCAACAGGACACAATAATAAGTCTACAAAAACACAGGTGGGGCGATCCTGACTATATGTTTTGCCCTTGTATTGAGGGACAGGGAATGGAAAATGTTACCAAGTAGATCTAAGGCTCTCCATTTGATTGCTTTGTTTCTCCCCTAAAGGAGAGCTTCCCTCCTACCATTAGTGCATGCGGAGGACGCTAAGGAGTTGCTGTTCCAACTGGTGGGACTAGTTTCCCTAGGGCCCTCAGGTCAGTGGCTGCTGCCTTATTTAATTCTCCAGTTCACTGCTTCGAGTGAATGCTGAAGGCTATTCACACAGGCCGCTGTAAAGTGCGAGGAGTCCTCCTGCCTTCTGCTATAGCCCTTGGGGACAGGGCAGGACATCTCCTGGAGGAAGGTGTCACTCAGAACATCATTTTGGCTCCAGCCAGCTGGTCATACTGGCTCTGCCCATCTTAAACTATAAAAGGGGTTTAAACAGTGCAGTGCTGCACCAGAAACCAGAGCAGCAACAGAGTAAAAGTGAGTTTCTAGACAGTGGGAAGATGTGATTTTCTTCTTTTCTGTTGAGCTTTTGGGAACAGATGGAGAGTCGATGAGGCAGAGATGCTGGAAGGGACAGCATGTTTCGAATGTTTTCCTTAATGTCTTCCCAATCTGCTCGTAGACTCATAGCTCTTGCCTCTCCTGCACAGGATATTACAGGACACAAATTTCAACGCCCCCAGGCCTCTAGAGGTGAACTTTCCCTGAAGCCAGTTGAGCTGTGTCCTTTGGGCTCAGGGGCTTTTGACCCAAAGGGTCGTGGGAGCAGCTCGTGGCCTGATGGGCCGCTTGGGTTTACTTTGTTCCGTGTTACCACAGTGAAGGGGCTGTTTTTTCCGGATAGGGACACCGGCACTAGGTCTTGACCAGGCTTAGCGCTAAAGCTGATAGGCCAGTCCTGCCTCTCGAAATGGCCAGTGTTTGTTTTAATCTGGTTAGAAGCCAAAAACAAAAATCCAATCAGAGCCCAGTGTTGCTGGACTGAACAGCAGTCATTGTTAACTACTCATCCAATTGCTGCTTCTCAGCTCTGACAAGCAACTTAGTGTGCTGGGAGGGGACAGGAGCTTCTCTCCTCACCTCCTTGCAGAGGTTCAAGTGCGTTTCCTCTCAATACACCGGTACCCAGGCATTGCCCCTAGAGGACAGATTTAACTTCACAAATGCCTTCAAAACTCTCTTTGTGGCAGCCAGAGAGGAATCGAAGAGAAGGGGATGTTAAATCTTTATTAACTCTCAAAGGCGATGACTTTAGGCTGTGAACTGTGAGATTTGATTACTCTCAGTAGCTTTTGTAGCTAATAATTCCAGCCAGCTGGCAAAATTAGAGTCAAATCCAAATTTCTCCTAGCTTAGTGTTTTGGGCTGAATCGGTCTCTGTTAATGATATATGCAGTAAGTACGGGGGGCAGTCTCTGTTAATGATATATACAGTAAGTATGGGGGGGGCAGAGATGCTGTGACTCAATTTCCATGAATGCTTAGGCTGGTCTTCTGGAAGACATGTTGCCTCTTTCAGGCTTGTGATTTTGTTCCCAGAGAACAGGGAATCAGCTGTGGCTTGATTCTGTATTCGTCTTTAGCCATTAGGGTGCAGGAAGAAGCATTACAGGAAAATATCAAGATGGACAGAAAGCACAGTCTGAGTTTTCTTTTTGCGGCTTCTGCTAGTTCCCTTCTTACTGCATTCCTGCCTCTCCTGTTTTCCCCCGGACTACTGCTCAAATCATTGCTGTTGGTAAAAGCAGTAAGCTCTGGGCCTGAGCCAGACGTTATGCCAAATATCTGAATATTTTGAGTCTGCAAAAAGGGTGTGGGAGGACTTCACAAAAGTCCATTTTCTTGCATGTTGTGTAGGAGATGATTTCTTCCTGACTGTACCTTAAGGTTAATTTAAATCCTGCAGCATGACAGTTAAGAGCAATGGTAAATGGCTGGTGTTTCACTGCAGAAGCTTTTAATATTGATTAGGCTGCATGGTGTTACCTTCACAGCCAGCAGTGCCTGCCATTCATTGATTGAGGTGCTGGTTGGGTCAGTAAGGGTGGGAGAGTCAGGCCCTTAGTTGACTAAGCATATTTTAAGAAATGTCATTGCTATGTTTTTCCTGCAAGGGTACAGATCCTGGGTTCTCCTGCCCAGTGATCGCTGTGAACCTAATGCTCATGTCCCAGTCCCAACTTTATCTAATACGCCACAAATCATAGCATGAAGGTTTTTTTTATCTCCCATTTTGCCTGAGCAGAAGTGGCAATGCAGGGTGCAAAGGGGTGGAGAAGTTGGTGTGAAGATGCAGCTGTTTCCTTGATTGCATGGTGTAACTGCTACTCATTTTCTTGAGACTTGGGTCAGCATAGCATAGCCCTAAGTTCTTCTCCTGTAGTGTTGTGTTTATCAGGCCTTTAATTCGACAAAACTGCTTAGACTAGGGTCACAAACTGTTCGAGGGTGTTGGAGAACGTTATACTTTCTTTTCTACGTGAGAGTTTAAGTAGATCAGTAGACGTTCAGTGGGAGCTGGGAGAAACTGCTGCTCAAGAGGCTGTCAAACAGCTGATCGCTCCCAGCTTTTGTCAGGGTAAGGCAGTGTTTTCCAGCTCCTGCTGAGTTCTTGAACCTGCAGAAGACAGAAGTGGGATCTGCGCCTCTCACAGATCCCAGATCTGGATCAACTGTGACCCTACTGGATAGTATTTCTAGCTGGTTTAGATGAGGGTGTTTCCATTCCAAATTAGGTGTTTCCATTTCCTATCTGTTTGTGAAAGTCTTCTAGCTGCTTGTCTCTGAGGCCATGCCAATCCCTCTGTTCTTTTAGCAGGTTATGTGCTTTCACTGGATTAATAGGCATATTACTGTTACAAAGGCCGCTTGCTAATCCCTAAGCTGTCTCCCCTGCAGCCTTGCTCCTGATAGATATAGAGGCAGAAGATTTCTTTCCTAAAAGCAGCTGAGGGGGAATGTTTTTGTGTCAGACTGGGTTCCTGCCTAGAGCTCTTAAAAGGCCAGTACACATCTTTAGGAGGAGTTTTGCTCTGTGTCTAGTGACGGTCTGAACCCCTTCATGCTACACAGATTGTGGTGTAAATGCTTCCCACATCTGTGCGCCTTTGCACTGAACTGCCTAACAGGTTGCAGGGGCCGCTGGCTGCAGTATTTCCTTTCCTGGTGGCATTGGTTCCCTTAGCTTTGAACTGGGGAGGACTGAGCTGCAGAGGTCAGGCTCAGATCTGAGGCATCTAAGGGCATCCAGAAGTTGGGAGCTTTGGGGCAAGCTAGGGCTCATCCGCAATAAGAGAGCGAGCGCTGTGAAACTGTCCTAACTGGAACTTGGGTGGCTGTTTTGTAACAGCAGAAACTCCAGCCCAGCAGGATGAGGAGTCTGGGTGAATGAGTTTGTGCTCATTTACAGTACTGGGTGGAACT
Source organism: Struthio camelus (assembly GCF_040807025.1). Taxonomy (NCBI): domain Eukaryota; kingdom Metazoa; phylum Chordata; class Aves; order Struthioniformes; family Struthionidae; genus Struthio; species Struthio camelus. The sequence continues at coordinate 24,316,225 of NC_090948.1, read as the reverse complement.
CTAGCAACAGCATGTTATTTTGGCTGAGTTTTGTTTAGCCATTCAAACCTCAGAACTCGGAGGGAATTGAACTAAAAAGCACGAGGATGTTGTAAGCCTGCTTCCCTTCCTCCTCTGTCTGCAGAACCAAATAAGCTCCATTATTTTTAATTATCATCTCCCTGATCTGTCGAAACTACCTCCTTTTCTAAACTGGATTCCACTGTACCTGTTTGTCCTCTGGTTGGGAGGTCCAGCCCCGTGGCATGTCGGGGTGGTATGAAAGAACTAGGATGACTGTGTGACTTTATCAAAAAAACAAAAAAGGTGTAGGTCGTGCAGCAAACTTTCCAGGCTAGCTTAGAACTGGAACAACCAGCTCCCTCCAGTGAAAGGATTTGTGTACAACTTTGATAGTAAAAGAGAGACAAGATGAGGGTAGGCTTGTCCAGTGGGTAGAGCAGTGGTCTGGAAAAATCCTAGAAATGGCCTCTGCCTCTGTTAGGCCAAAGACTTTCCTTGTTGTGCACACAGTTTTGTTCATTTTCCTATTTCCTTCAGCTATAATAATGATGCTACGTTTCCCAAAGATATGGGTGGTATGTGGGGGGGAAGATACAGCAGTGACTGTGGAAATGTCCTAATACAGCAGTAGGGGCCCTGTCAATGCCAGGACAATTACAGCAGAAACTTACACTGTTAGTACAGGTTGATGGTGGTGCAGCAGCAGTTCATAAACCTTTTTATCTTGCTCTCGGGGCTGACTTCAGACGCAACCACGATAAGTGGCTGTACAGAGCTTGCTGCTGAGTTTTCTCCTCACCCATGTGGAGCAGCAGATTCCACGAGGGTCCTTCAGTTTCCCATCCAGCTGGGTGCCTGTAGTACAAATTTCTGCCTCCCTGCCAAGCTGCTTGAAGCTTGTCTGAGCTGGATCCTGCAAAGCCTCAAGACAGAAGTGTTTCTCACCTCGTCCTTGACCTGAACTTTCCCATCCGAATTTGGATCGGGACCAACCCCCTGGATCCTCTCCTACTTTGCCTCTCCCTAGGTGTCATTTTCACTAGCTCCCTAGCTGTTATTTTTGCAGAGTATGGTTTCTACTCTCTTGACGTTTTAACAATGCTCATTTTTATTACCTGAAGACAAACTGTCAGAGGCTTGTTTATAAAACCCCTGGTGCACAGCAAGCAGTGGCTTCCAACTGACAAAAACTCTCATGTGGTCAGGCTCCAGAACAGACTTGAGAAGGAGATCAAGGAGGATATCTCTTTTTTTTTTTTTTTTTTGGGGGGGGGTCTCTCCTGGTGTGTACTGTTGTATAAACAAATACGTTTCAAGTAATTGGAGCTGCTGATAAGCTGCACAGTTTACTCTGGACAATGTTGTGTATTTTCTTTTGGCTTTTCTGGTTTGTTGTTGAGACTTTTTTCCCTCCCTGTAGAGTGGACACTAGGGTCTGACCACTCAAAATGGAGGCCTCCATCATCATTTATCCTGACTGTTGATATGTCTGAAATAACCCTCTTCTTCCTCCAGTCAATCCAAACACACCTATCTCTCAGAGGGATTGGAGTCTAAACCTAGATCCAGAACCAAATAGCCTCTGATATCTGCTGGGTTAAATGAACCCAAAACTCATTAAAAGCATGAGTGTTTCTGGGATCTCATACTAAGTCTGGGCATGGGGGCCCCCTTATAAACTGTTTAGGTACTACCAGTGGCTTGTTCACACTGAAGTATGGGATCCATCTTAAATAAAAAGATAAAATAGAACAGTATTTTCCAAACTCTTCTGGCCCCTTAGCCAATTTACCAAGTCAGGACTGTGCATATACGTGTATATGAGTGAATGCTCCTGTTTGCTAGGAGATAGGAACTGAGTTGCTAAAAGTTGTTATACTGGGGAGGAGGAGAAAGGGCTTGGTTGGCAAATCAGAATCTCGGTCAGTTTTTCATAAGGCATCAGTATGGTTTTGCGTATGTAGGAATTCGGTGGCTTTTGTTCTGTGTTCTTTCACGGAATCACAGAATTGTTTAGGTTGGAAGGGACCTCTGGAGATCATCTAGTCCAACCTCCCTGCTCAAGCAGGGTCACCTAGAGCATATTTCCCAGGATTGCGTCCAGGCAGGTTTTTGAATATCTCTAGCGAAGGAGACTCCACAACCTCTCTGGGCAACCTGTTCCAGGTTGCTAACATCTTACTGAAAGAGTCTGAAGTTAGATAAGTGTTGACCCATGTAGTGACCTGTGCTCTGTGCCCTTCTACAATCAGCAGCTCTCTCCATCTGCATTGCTTTTTAGGTCTTGACTGAATGTTAAAACGCTTGCCTTGCAATGATTTTGAGTACGTTTTTCAATCTGTGAATTTTGCTGCAGATCAATGCCTGTACGTGCATGCATAGTTGAGGCACCAAACTTGGAGGAGAGCTGCAGGTGGAGCAACTCTAAAGTGTCAGTCACAAAAGCCTGCAGTCTTGGTGCGCTGGTTGCTGCGATCTGGTGACAAAGGATGCTACCAAGAGACTTGGAATCTCCTTCAAATTAATTCTGCTATTAGACTACCACTTGGCCTTGGATAACCAAACTCCGATTTTGGGAAGTCTGAATCCCAGTCATTCATTGTGCAGGTGCTCCTAGTCGAAGAAAGAGTGATGCTGTGCTGCTACCCTCCTTTCAAACAGACTGCCCAGACTAGGGTGGTGTGAATATACCCTCACCCTCCTGCAAGCTGGCACGACTTCAGTCCAGTGCGCGTCTGGGGCTGAATGAAGGGGAACCAGGCTGCTCTGTGGTGGGCACACTAAACTCTGGGGACACCTCAGTACAGCTTGTGGCTTAAAAGAGCTTCGTTGGTGCCCAGAGAGTGGTATAGCCCCTCATCCTCACAGCCTCACAAGCAGACAGTTTCTCTTTGTATCATGTTATTTGTGCTGCAAATCTCAACTGCCAAGTGCAGAAACTTTAGCTTACCCCTTAGCTCCTATCCACTGAAATAGGATCTGCAGTGGTCAGTGCTAATGAAAGTCTTGTCCTCCTTGATAAGCAAACACTCCTTGGTTATATTTAAAAAAAAAAAAAAAAAAGGTGCTTTTCTAAAGCACTTTCCACATGCTTTAATCAATTATTTCTTTCAAGGTCTGTCTGTCATCTCACTTCTCTAGAGCATCTCATCCCCCTGCTCCTGTGGACTGTCACCTCCCAACTTTCTCTCCTCTCCCCAGCTCCAGAGCTGCAGGAAGAGTCAGTCTTGCACGATGACAGCGGCAAGGGAGTGACAGGCAGGCTGGGTGGGGGTGGCTGATGGTGAGCAAGCCTAGTGACAGGATGGTGTGACTAAGAGCCAGCTGGCTAATTAAAGTGCAGCAGTAGGAGGAGCAACGTATTTAAGGGTGCCAGAGAGAGAGAGAGGCCTCCACAAATGTCTTGTTACACCTCAGCAAGCCAAGTGACATAAAGAAAAGCTTCCTTAACTCTTTCATGCCTCTTAAGGGCTGAAACCAAGGGACTGAGAAAATGGCACCATTAACTGAAAAGCCTAAATCAAGGTAAGGACACCGATATCTTTTATCTAATTAGTCAAAAGGTAGCCCTCCTAGAGCTGCTGATGAATTGGACTCCTAGGACTTTAGATGGCATTGGCACATGCTGATGTGCAGTGGGTAGTTCCGCTGAAGTGGTACAGGTTAATATTCAGATTGCTCCTTTCATCAGGACAAGTGTTGCCAATTGCTGCTTGGAAAGAGGGGTTATCTACATAGACCTTGCATGGGTTTGTGTTGTAGTTAGGGAAATGGGCAGGTCCTTATTTCCCTGCTGGAATGACTGGATCTTTCTCCTGACTAATTTTACAGGAAGGAGTGGTTAAAGGCAGTTCCTGAATCCTGAGTCTGTGGCCTATTGCTGATGAAAGTGATGAGAATGGATGTAGAGTTCTCAGCAATGTGTAAATTTGGTCACCTTAGGCTGGAAGAGTCAGAGGGAAGTGAAGATGAGGGCTGGTTTCTGGAATGTGGTAGTTTGCTATTTCTGGAGATATGTGGAATCTCAGACTGTTGTTTAAGCCAGCAGATTGGTTTTCTTGGCTCATTTTCAGTATGGAGATGAGAAGCAATCACTAGGATCTTAATTCCAGTATGTCGGTGATTTTAGAGCAGCACAGTCCAACCAACCGAGCCCCAGGTTAGCAGGCCAGGGCTCCAGCGTGAATTCTCTGGCACTGGTTTGCTGTGTGGCCTTGGGCGCATGACAGCGGCCAGCTTTCTGGGTTTTGCTGGGACCTTTTTGTGTCTGATATACAGGTGCATCAATCGGTTCCCTAGAAACTTGTCTAGCATAGCGGTGTCTCCATGCTGGCAAAGGCCAAGGCGAATGACACTGTCTCACCCCCGCTCACACCCCCAGGCTTGTCAGAGGTGTATTGGAAGAGATCCTGGGGTGTGCCTGACTCCCCTTATGCGTTGGCTAGACTTAGCTTTTGCTGTGATCCCCTGGAAGTCATTGCAGTTGTGTAAGTGGGAACAACTCTCAGAGTGTTCCTGCTTATTCTGGCAACATCATATAACACCCTGAAAGGCTGACATGTGCCCCCTGTGCCAGTTCAACTGATTTCAGCTGCTGCATAGAATAGAGGCCAGTGTTTTCCATCTCTGTGTGAAAGAGGAGTGACACCTGCATACCTCAGGACGTGGTGGCAGCAGCTTAGTGAGTGTTTGCACAGAGCTCTGTGCTAGCAGAGCTCATCATTAAAAATTTATGTGTGATTACGGTTGCTACAGTGAACACTTGGCAATACCTGTGCAATTCCTCTGCCTGACACAACTAGGAATCTCGGGGTTTGTCCGAGATGGCATACCCTAATCTGTAGCAATAAAGTATCTACTTTATACTTCAGAGGTGCATCGGAATCTACTCTCATTTTTGTGAAATGTTTGTAAGCTGGATGTGAACTCTGTGACACTATTCACTCCCTAATTAGAATTTCTACTTAATACAACTTCCCCTTGTTTACTGCTTCACTGTTCAGGACTGTGATAGCAGTGAAGACAGCTTTTGTTGTCTTTGCTCTACAAAATCATGTCAGGAGAAGCTGCTGGATGTTGTTCGGATGGTCTAAATTATTCTATTTATAGAATGTCATTCACTGTAGTAAATGCAAAGTAGTGTTTGTCTGTCCCTCAATCCTGTGGTCAGCCGAATGGGCCCATTGTTGCACGTAATTAGGGCTTCTGGAATTTGAATCTGTTTATTTACAGCAATTGTTCTGCAGAAACAAAAACGGCCTCAAACAAGAGGTGTACACAAAGTTAAGTGCAGTCTGCAGAGTGCACCGGCCACACAAGTCTTACAAGTAGTCTCAAAACAGCTCGACCCCAAGGAACATGCTATCTACATGCATAAACTTTCTTCCATCTGCAACATAAACCAGTGTCCTCTTGGCGAGGTGTAGTCATTGTCGATTCCCCCGATTTCCCTTTTGCAAAAAATAAATCTGGTGTCATTGAATTAATTTCCTCTTATTAACCCTAGACAAATTGAAATTTCAGTAGTTAATGTGCTCCCTGCCCAAATTCCCCTATGAGTCACAGTAGAACTAAGTGTCCTGAGCGATCCCAGGTTGCTGTGTGGCTATTATATTATGTAGTGCTTTCCCTCCATAGCTGGCAATGAGATCTGTGTGCAGTCGAGTTCCCTTGTGCAGGACACATGTCACTTTGTTTGTAAAGTGTTTCTGTTTGTGAGGTGTTAGCATACGTATCACAGAGACTTCTGAGTGGAAGTCTCAGCTTCTGATGCTCCTAAATGTTGTGCCTTGGATCTCCTGCTAAGCTGAATACAAGATTTTATTTAAATATCCTAGAATTTGCTATTTTTCCTATGTGAAATTTCAAAATATATCTGTGGGCTGCTTGGACATATAGGTGTGGCGCAAAGGCGTTTGTTTCTTTGGTTGACACAGATGATACATAGCCCACAGCTAATGTCACTATCATCTCAGCTATCAAATGCAAGAAAGTAGAGGGTGGAATTGACAGAGTGGGGAGGAAATCAAAGCCCATTTGCAGTGTATTGAAATCTGTTGTCATGGGAAGAAATGTTTTTGGCTGTGATGCTACTGATAAGAGCTGTTAACTTAACCAAAGGGAACCAGTCAGGCACTTCATGTCAAGCTTCTCTTCTGTCCCTTGTGCCAAACCACCCTCTTTTGGACTGCTCTTTTGAGCACTGTGTCTGTAGCAGGATAGGGGGTTGGGGGCTCCAGCAAGAGCCACCCTTCCCCCCCGCCCCCTGCAGCCACAGGTTGTGGTCACCTCATGAGCGTTCCCAGCTGATGCGAAATTATTCCAGTTTCCTTGCAAGGGAGGTTCCTGTGGACATCTAAATCACTATCGGAACTAGCACTGACTGCAGAATTGCTTTTAGTGGACAGGCCAGAATTAGTTGACCAAACAAGCTGGTTTGTCTTTTAAACCTACAGATTTCCCTTCTTTTTCAGCAGCTTAGCATATCAGTTGTAGACTTTGCTGTCTTGTTCTGCGACATTAAGCAGACTTCAGACTTGGGACACCCGGTCTCTAAAATCTTCCGTTATTTTCCAGGTTAGGATCTCTGATATATTTGCTGTAATTCTTGTCTTCGTTTTAGTGAGATGGGTGGTGATGTGCAGGCCAGTTGCTTTGGAAATGTTTGTTACAGGCTTGCAAAATGAAGACTCGGAGGTGCAATAGCTATCTAAAAATGCATGGGTGGGGGTGCGCATCAGGAGGGAAAAGAGCCACTGCAACAGAAAAACAGTGTTGGTGCAAAACAAATCGGTGCTGGCTGGTCATGAATTAAATTTAGGCTGTAAGTCAGAACCTGCGCTCTAACTGGAAGAGGAACGAGCTCTGGAATAGCCTTCAGGAGAAGCAGTGGAGACAGGAAGCTGTACCACTTTTAAGCTGGGATACGAAATGTTCTCAAACAGGATTGTATGACACAGCTGCCTGCAATAGCATGGGAGTCGACTGGATGACCCAGGAGATCCTTTTCTAACCTGTGTTCCAAAGTGGTGACCTTGAAATGAGTTAAGGCAGGTTGCGAGTGAGCTTTGTTTACTCTAAAGTCCATGACTGAAAGATGACTTAGTTCAAAAACATTGCTGAGTTCTTAAAGCCACATCTCCTAGTTTAGACTTCCTACTTGACTTTCATTTTTCAGAGTAACACACTCCTGTTAAATTGCACAGAATCTGGGGACATCTGCCCCAGCTAACTTAACTTTGCAGATTAGGAAGGAAACAAGCATGCTCCATACCTAAAAATAAATAAATAAATAAAACTGTGGTATTGCATATGAAATGTGCTATGTTTATTTCTTCTAACAGCTGTAAGCTCAATTATTTATAAGAACATTTAATGGCAGCTTGTGTTCTGTGCTGCCGTTTGTTTCATTTAGTGAGCTGTCACTGCTCCCTCTCTGCTGTTTTAATGCTCACTGAGGAGCGCGGGGAGGCCGTTGTGTTGTTCAAAATTAGTGCGATTCTTCTGTGCGCTGCTTATTCATAGTCTTTTTGTGAGATTTATTCTTAGGAGCATAATGTCTTCTGAAGGAGTGGCAGGATGTTCTTTAACCCTTAAAATTGCAATGACAGGCAACACTTCTTTCAGTATTTCAGGGTAAGGTGTGGTAATATATGGTACTTGGAGGGAGAGAGCGAGCCGATTGCCTGGGTTAACCTGAAGCTGCCTCCTGTATTCTAGTTATTTTCTCTCTCCACATTTTATATAATATAATGTGAGAAGTGAAGAGATGGTATTGTAGCCTTGATAACTCTGCTTCAGCTGCAGGAAGGAACTCGGTTGGACAACTCACGTGTTTTAGATCATTAATACCAAACCAAGCACGTGCCAAAATGTTTCTCTGGGCCTGAGGCAGAGCTCTGCAGGACCAAACTGCAAGTGCAATGCAGGCCTGCCGTGGGGCTAGGCAGCGGGCAGTCTGCCTAAGGCATTCGGCACCGTAGGTGTATTGGGAAGCATCGCTGAAGGAAGCTGCCATACGCTTTATGCCAAACTTTTAGGTGTACTTTGAGCGTGCCCTCGGGTGATGGAAGGGATGTGAGCAGCCCTCTCCATGGGCAAACTCAGCTGGGTGCCCAGGCTGCGGGTGGCACTGGCAGCAGCCAAGCTGGAACGGCCTGGCTCTCCCAGAGCGAATGAATGCAAACTGGCAACTGCAGTTTTCTGGAGCGAAAAAGAAACTTGACCAATCTGATTTTCTCCACCTCTGCCAAAGTACAGAAATAATCTAAACTGCAACAATTCCTCTGGGCATTGGGTGCTAAGTTGGGTGGGGATATTGGCCGTCACGCTTGACGTGACGCTGTGTCCTGGGAGATGTGTTTGCCGGTGGGTCCTTTGAGCAAAAGACCCTCCAGGGTGGGGGCAGTGGCAGCGGCAGCGATGCAGCCCTCTACCCCCTTCCCAGCTTTGGGACTCTGCGTTACTGGCGTGGCTGCCTGTGCAAAGCGTCTGGATCTGGCACAGTGCTGGCAATGTGCAGAAGGGCTAGAGCTGCGGGCTATAAATGACAGAGTGCCATGAACGATATGCAAGACCTGACCGCGGGAAAAGTAAATGTTATGATTGCTGATCCTCCTGGTGTTTAGTCTCAAAGCGTGGCATTTTTCTAAAAGCCTCAACTCCTAGATTATACTAATATAAATACCAATTTCAATTTTGATTTCAAAACAACTGTAAAACCCTTAAAGTTCTTGTGATTGGAGAGAAAAATGTGGAAGTGTAAAAGTTCAAACCTCAGAAGGTAAAGCAGGAGGTCAAATCTCAGGAGTTTGGGGACCTGCCTCCTAAGTTTTGTATGCTATGTTTAGCAATTTACATCTTAAAATCCCATGTGAAAAATCAGAGCTGTCAGTAGTAACAAGAGAAGAAACCAAAGGAAATTACTTCCCCACACACATTCGACCACCAAAAATAACTACCTCCTGCAACCCTTAACTAAGATACCAGTGACTTAAGAGCATGTGTCTTTACTCGGAACTATTAATGAGCTGTTTGTTATTCCCTGCCATTGTAGGGGAGAGTACTTGAATGTTTAGAGCGTGTGAGATAATCCAGAGACATGCTGTGCAGCAGTAGTCACCACTTATCTGCATTCCTCCTAAATAGGGTTGCAAATCCCCTGCTCTGTTTCCACACCAAGTAGGGAAGGAGCTACAGTCTTGGAAGAAACGTGCTGGGGATGAAAGGGAAGAAGGAACCATGAAATGTCCGTCTAGAGCTACGACAGAACTGGCAAGGACTTAGTGAACGTTACGTACAGACATTGGCCTGTGCAGAGTTGTAGCCTATGGCTTATGCCCTTAGGAATTCAGCACCTTTCATTGTGTTTTGAATGTCTGCAGCTTTGAAGCCTTTGTTGCTTGCTTCCCCTTCTCCCCCACGTTTCGGGAAAGGCATGAATTCAGGTCAGGCAAGGAGACAGCCTGTCCACTGGTTGGAACAGGGAGCTGGAAGGAGGCACTTTTTTGTTTTTATTTTGTTTTGTGTTGCCTGATCTGGCAGTACCAGTTTCTCTGTTTTTAAGATTGACGTGAAGGATCGCATTGTTGGTTGCCTTTGAAAGGCTGAAGTGCTGCTGCTCAGGCTTACATGAGTCTTTAGGACTGGCTCAGCTATGTCTGCAAGAAGGTCTCCAGCACACCTGGGAGCAGAAAACGTTTCCAAATCCCCCTGCTTCCATGGCCTGCAGGCAGCCTGGCCAACCTGGCAGGGACTGCTCTGTCTAATGATGCAGTAGCCCAGCACTCGTGGCACACTAACTTACAGCATGTATATACCCAGGTGTTAGAGGGCAACGCTTTGCCGTACTGGGGCCATGGAGCCGGATGTGCTGCCTTGTTGAACCATGTATCTAGCCCCAAGAGCAGCCTCTTCTAAAATACAAGATAGGCCTAATAAGACTGCAGTATGTGATTTAAGTTAGACATATGAGAGACAGGTACAATAAGCTACTCTGTAGCCCTGTTGCAAAAAAGTACTGAAGCATGTTCTAAACTTCAAACATGCACTATAATTTCCTGAATCTGAAAGGCAATTATTTCTACCTGCGTGCAGCAAATCTACGCACAGATCCTCACCTAATCTAAATCAACTTTTAAATGGAGTCTCTAGAGTTGCACTCGTTCTTATCCACCAAGCACTATGAATTTATCCTTTGTATGGGAACCTGAATAAGTGCAAGTTCAGCCGAATGCTTAAATAATACTGATTAGTTTCACAGTTGTTAAACACTGAATGCTTGTTATTTTAATTGAATTCCATAATTGCTAGTAAGTTTGGGGATATGTGGAAAAGTCACTTTCTAGATCTAATTCTAATGAGTTTGTCCGCCTCCTTCATTTACTTTTAGCAAACTTATTTCTTTAATTATCACTTTAACCTCCAAATCACTTCTTGTGAAAAGTAATCTGTTCTTTTAAAGCCAAAAAATTGTGCGTTTCTGTGGGTTCTTTCGTTAATGCTGACCTTACCTTGTAAGTAATGTCAGCTCCTGAATCCAAATAGAAAACGTTGAAATCAGAGAGTCCTTGAAGTTTTGATGCCAGTATTTCTACACGGAGATGAGATAATCTGAACAGCATACAGCAAGGGGCCTCAAGTTTAATTGTTCAGATACTGCCTTTGTGGAAGGGGGCCTGTATCGCTCTGGGATTGTAGCAGCAGTAGGCTCTGCCTTTGCCCAGGTGTGCGAGCTGGCATTCCTGTTTCTTCTCCAGAAAAGGTAATAGGCCAGATTTTTTTGCCTTGTGTTTTGTATCTTATTTTGCTCTCTATTTGCTTATTGAATTTTCTTTCCGTTCCTCTTTGAGTGTCTGTTGAACATGTTCATTATATTCTGGCTGGTATGAAACAAATGCTAGCTAAGAATGAGGACAGTTCAAGCAGGAGAACAAACTTCATTACCTGAAGGCAATTTCCACTTCTTACAACGTATGACTGTTGCCCCCAGTTCATGTAACAGGAAAACAAATATCTCCAACTATCTTGGTTGGTTTCTCATTTCTCTTTGCAACTTGGAAGGAGAGGAGGGCTTTTTTTACTCCCTTTTCCCCATATTTCACAGATTAGGGTCTCTGTCTATGCATGGTTGCACAGATTCTAATACTTATTTCTGGAGGCACTTAACCCAGGACCTTTTAGTTCTAAAAGCATGAGTGCTGGCAGAACTGAAAAATTGGGTCTTATCTTGGCTGGAGTTACATTTGATCTCACTCTCTTCGGTGCTATTTTTTGATGAAAATGAAATAAAATGAACACAAAATGAAAGGATTTTTAATGCAATCTGGGACTTTGAGAGTCAGGAGATGCTGGCAAAGGCAGACCTGTTTTGCAGAAATGCTGATTTTTCACTGTTGAAACCTACCTCTGCAGTGTCATGTTGAAACCTGTTTGTTGCTGTGGGTATCAAGTCGCGACGGGAGCAGGCACTGAGTATAAACAGGCCCACAGTTGTCCCCTGTAGTCATTTTCATGATTGTGACTATTGACTTTTTATCCTCTGGTCCCAATCTGATAGTTTTTGTCTTGGGTTGGTAATTCCACTTCCTTTGGTCCCAGAAGAACTGAAGCTTCTCATTTTAAGCCTCACCTGTAGGAGACTAGTCCTAAAATACCAGTAGCACTGCTATTTTACTCCATGGATAAGGAACAGCTGCAGAGCATGCTTTGTAAGATTATTTATCCCTCTATATACCTGTGTGGCAGCACTCTTGTTGCTGGGTCTGTGCTCTTGGTTGGAAGGATACAACATCCACGAGTTCTCTCGCAACCTGTGCATCCCCCACTTGAGCAAATTCATTTGCAGGTGCTCATGCAAAGGCTGCATGCCTGGGCTTTCCCCTTTGGGAAGGCAGCTCACGCAGAGAAGGCAAGCTACTGAATGTGCGCCAAGAGAAGTGATTGGTGATTCTCTGCTATATAGAAAGTCTCTTAATAGAAATGGAGAGGAGAAGTTCTCCTCCAGGATAAGGTGGTCAAGGAGAATAACAGAATGCTTGTTTATGTAGAAACAATGGCTAGATACAAGAAAAAAAATCTTGAGTTACGGATGGATGTCTTTCATTGGCGTATCAGTACAAGCTTTGTAACAGAAAATGCTAACTTCATCTTTGTTTACTTTTTAACTTGAAAAGAGGCAAGCAGGATTGGAATTGATTGGAGCAGAAGTTAATATGTGTTTTTACAGATAACACTCTTCTATATTGTAACAGCTTCCAAAAGAGAGAGGAACTTTAGTCTGAGCAACAGGTTGCCTTGAAAACTGGCAGTGCTCTAGGTTGAGGGCTTTTGCTTAGAGTTAGTATCACTGAGATAGATTTTTTAAAGATGGTGCATGTTTCAAAGATTACAGACTAGCGGGATTTACAGTTTGCCAAATATAGGCTCTAATGCTTTAAAGTCTGTATCTTGTGATTGAATCTTGAGGGTTAGTCTGAAAATGTTGTTATTAGTGTCTATATTGGGTAGGAATCCTACTTAATTTTTGCTAATTACCAACAAAAATTGTAAATAAATAAATCCACTTGAGTTGAAAAACTAAAATTTTTAAAGATGCTGTAACTCCTACATTGACTTCTATGATGAATGTTCAACATCAGGTCCACTGCAGTCTGGGCAGACGTGAAACATAATGCAACTATTCTGCCTTTTACTTTAAACAGAGACAAAGAAAATCCAGAAGTGAAAAAGGCAAGTCCCTCAGCCACAATGAGCTCTGGTAAGTCTATGTTATTTTCCACTTGCCCTCACTGACCTAACTTTTTACTGTTAAAATTATTCCTGTCTGTCTGTGATGCAATTGCTCTTTTTTTTTTCCTTTTTTTCTTTTTTGACTCTTCTTCTTCTTCTTCTTCCCAGTTCTCAGGCAATGCCCCTGAAGCTCAGGGAATCTGACTGTTGATGAAACAGTGGAATGGTGTCGTAGTGAAGGATGTCCTGGCTTGATCTTTTGTTGCTTAGATTTGACCCATAAAACTCAAAAAATGACTAAAAAGTTCAGCTCTTGAGCTGGAGTAGGTCACTCTATAGCTTTTTTCATTTTGGAATGCAAGATTAGAATTCAAAATCGTGTTAACTACCTGAAGGAATGATTGGAAAGAATATGGTATGTTTTAGTAGGGGCAAATGCCAAGTCTGACATCTGGATAGGAAAAACCAGCTGTTCAGAGACAAATGAGGGAACAGCAGACGGGGCTTGTTAGGTAGAGGAGAACCTCAGGGCTTGTCTGAGTGACAGCCTGAATCAGATTGAACAATTCTCATACCGTTGCAAAAAACCGCAGACATCATACCGAAATGTCATATGTAGGACACGTGGAGTAATATTTCTACTGATTTTAGCACTTTATCAGGTCTCACCTGGAACATCATGTACAGTTTTTGGCATTAGAAAAATGTGGACCAGTTGGAGTGAGTCCAGAGGAAAACTGGGGGAGTAATCAGAGGTCTGAAAAATGTGACCTGGGAATTTGGCTTAAACGTTACTAAACTAAACGTTATGTTCCAGTTTGAAGCACTGGAATACATTGTTTTGGGGTGACACTGGAAGTTCATAAGAACTGGTTAGGCAAACGTTGGTCAGCAATGATACAGGTAGATTTGCTTCTTCCATGGGTCAGGCAGATGGATTAGATGAGCCTTGGAGGTCCTTTCCAGCACTCCCTTGTGTTTCACAAAGTTCAGCGGAGTGAGGTTTTTTTTGTGTCATCTAAGAGCCCTGCAGATTTGAAAACCTCTCTCTTCCAGAGATCTTTGGAATGTCTTTACTGACCCTAAATGCAGCAAAATGCTGGTCTCATGTTAAGCTGGATTTCATGTTAGGCTTCCTTCAAATCTCAAATTTGACGAGGGGCAGGCTCAGAAAACTACTCCAGCAGCTTTGAGAATCAAAACTTCAGCATGCCAGTTAGCTATAGCGAAAGATATTCTGTTTGCTCCCCTTGAGTCCCAAGGTCAGTAGGTACTGGGAAATTGCATGGCAGCCCTGAGTGCCGTAACACAGCAGCACACTGCTGGAAAATCAGGCAGCACAGGGCCAACTTCCTTATCTAGGAGGGGCTTGTACGTGGGCATCTGGCTGATACAGCTGTGAAGACCAGTTACTTTGTCTGTGCTAGAGTAGGGAGGCCCCATGGATGCTGCGTGTGCATATGGAGACAGTTCCTGTTTACATGAGACTGCACTCCAGATAGGCAAAGGGAGAGGAGGAACAGGTGTCATCCAAGGGAGAAGGCTTGTGTCTCCAAGCAACATCTCCTAAAATAGGAATATTTTCTAGTTCCCGAATCATATATTGCTGATCTATGACATCCTCTCATAGTTAGAGATTAAATTCAGTTGCAAATGTTTTAACCTAGAGGTAATCTGCTTTTTCATTTGTCTTTCAGAACACGAAGAAATTGGTGTTGCAAAAACCGTTGTCAATGGGCTAATCTCAAACAGCAATGGACAAGAAAAAGGTGGGTTAAGAGCTTCAGAGACGTCTCTGCAGCTCCCCCTGCATGTCAGCTGAGTGATGTGGCTTATTTCCCCTGACATTCACTACAACGGGGGTTTCCAAATTTAGTTTGCTTGGGTACTGATACAAGGAAAGCATTGTGTTGCACCATGCCAGCAGCAGCAGTGTTGAGTTGAACAAATATTCTTTATCCCTTAAGCAGCAAAACGTGGCAGGCCAACTTTGCCTGTTAGTGTGTTTTTGAGTGCTGTTTTGAAGAAGGTTGTGTACCACTTGTGGTGATTGAAAGCACCTGTGCCTCGGTAGCTTAGCGCATTCAGACAGCATGGATTTGTGGGTGGCTGTGTGTGAATCCTGTTAACCTCAGTGGGAGGTGAAGGTTTGGGCCCAGGATTAGAGAGTAGGAAGTACCATTTAAGTAATAAAGAAATCTGTCCTAAGCAGCAATGATTTAAAACCCAAACTCATCTAAACAAAACAGTCTTTATGTTAACCTTAGTGGGTTTGGAGTGTGCTTTATAGTATCCAGTATTGCACAGTGATAATGTATGTTTTGGCAGGGTGAAAGTGTGAGCTTATATGAGTGGGTTTTTTTGCTGGGTTCATTTCCTTTCTTTTCCTTTGATGACTTTTTATAGCGCTTAGGATTTTGACTGCATCGTCGGTAGCTGAATTCAGTCAGTTAACAGGGCAGAACGTGATTAGGGTTGTTCCCTAAACCGCTGGCTGTTTGGATTTGGGTTCAAGTGTGTCCAGAGTCCCCAGGGACAAGGGAGAGGTATGGAGAATAGGTGTTGATTTGGTTTCCTGTTTAATATAAATGGATTAAAAACCATTTCCTCGTATTAAAAATTAACTGTTTTGTCTGAGGTTGGAAAAAAAAAAAATCTGTCAAGCTCTTTCCCCATCCTCTTACTTGAGAGCCCTTTTCCAGGTAAGTGAAGTCTGCACTTTCCACTTTTGCCTAGGACCAGAAAGAACTGGCACAAGAGAGGTGTACGCACCACTGGGGCAGGTGTACGCTGCACCTGGATGTCAGTGCCTCACTCAAGCTGGCAGAGGTAGCCAGCCTGTCTGTCTTGGGTCCTGTAGGAGGGCCAGTCGGATGCTCTCAGTTAAGCTCTGGAAGAGCTTCTATCCCTCTCCAAAGGCTGTCCTGAAAGCAGGAGGTTAGATGCTTACACCTAGTGCTCAGCATTGGGGGCATGAAGAGGAGTAGTTCCTCTTAACCCTTGTTTTGCAGGCCAGAAGGAGAGGGAATGGAACTTGAGGAGACAGCTAGCATTTTCTAGTTAGTATGTGCAGAAAACAAATAGGTTTTAAAGGAGAAGACCCTGGCTCCGTGGAAATCAACAACAAAACTCAAGTTATTTTTATGGAGCTATGATTTACAAGGTGTTTATCTTAGCTAATCCTGTTGAGCTTCACCTATAAGTAATTTTGCCCCTCTCTCTCTCTCTCTTTTTTTTTTTTTTTTTTTTTTTTAACGATAGACTTTCACATTAGCTGCAGTATAGTGAGAGAGGAAGTATCTATCAGGAGTTTTGGAGAGTTTTTGTAACTTGCTAGAGTTTTGCACAGTGCTATATAGTTTTCTCCAAAAAAAAAAAAAAACAAAAAAACCCATTCTGTGTCTGATAGTAATGTATCTGGTATAATTAGTATACTAGCTGATGTGGAGTCCAATAGAAATCTCTTTGATTTACTATTTAAATGAATTGATTTTTCTAAACTAGATATTTTGATATTGCCCTGTGGTATGGGCCTGTTTTCCAGATTTTCTCATGTTTCTCTACTTTCTATTGCTGATCTTATAAAATATGCACTGTAAAATCTAGAATTCATATAGCGTGGCTGGTGTAATGTTCCTCTCTGAACCTTTCACCCCTGTTTTTGTATTTTACCTTCTTTTAACCGAGCCGTTTTAATGTTGACTTAACATTTTTATTTTTGCGTGTAGTGTATCTCAGCTAAATGATCGCACTAAACTTTATTGATGGCTCTAAAAACTAATGCTTCCAGATTCTTTTCCCCTGCAGCACAGCAGTTAGGCAATTCAGTAAGCAGTTCTGTATGCTGCATAAAACAGGCACGTCCTGAATTAGGGTGAACGGGGGGATATTTTTAACGATTGCATCACTGCTCTTTGGACTGCTTTTGTATCTGAAATTTCCTGCTATTGTGTCTCCAAGTACATTAGAAGACTTTGTGGCATGCTTCCCAAACTCTGTTCTTCCTTTTTGGATGTGCCATTTACACTTTTGTGTTTGCAGCTGTTGACGTCCCTTTATGTACACGCTCTATTTCTGCCGTTAAAATAATCCCTGTGAAGAAAGTGAAAAGTTCTCCTCACCTAGTGCTGCCTACAGGTATCTTCTTCTCTGCCGCCATATGCATTAGTTGGCCATCACATTCTCTCTCTCTGTCTCTCTCTGTCTCTCTGTCTCTCTCTCTGCTTCACCCACTTGCTTCAGCTAGTTTTTAGCTTCATCCTCTTTTCACTGCTTCCATAGCTGTAGATTTCATCAGTAGGTATTAAAGTTAGCTCATGACGACACAACATGCTGCTCTCAATTACGCTGCTCCTCTGCAGACATAATTGAGTTTACCTGAGTCTGGGATCATTGTAAACACTTCCACTAATGCTTGGTTATGAATGATATTGTTATTGCAGTCTCATTTTGAACCAAACTCCTGATGAACCAAAGAAAATATTTCCTGTATATCTTTGATCTTTATGAAAGTAAATAGACATCAGAGATTTCATTTCACATGTTCAAGTGTAGTTCAGCATCTGTGAGATGGTTTTGTTTTTCTGTACGTACACCGACTTCACAGAACTTTCATATGGATAAATAAAAGCAAAAGGCTCTCTGTCACCTCTTCCCCAAACACCTTTTTTTTTTTTTGTTAGCTAAAAGTACCAAATTATTTTTGTACTTAGCTGAATTTGGACAGTCAGACTAGTCTAGCTGATACTGCCTGTCTCTTCTGGTCTCTGTTACATGTGTGTGCCATTGCACTAGTACGATGGTAATATCATGTTTGTTACCATCTGCTGAATTTCTATACTGGGAGATTCAGATTTTTGTTTTCCTTTTCATCTAAATTGTGAGGAAATTCAAAATCTTAAGTATTTGTCTTCCTCTCCTAAAATGAAATATTCTGATGATATTTCATTTTCATGCCTTTTAAAGCATTCTAATTTTGTTGAGTTCAGAACATATTTTTCTGATTCTCATTGTTTTGACTTTTGTATACATTTGTAATGTGTTGTACAGAGATAAAAATATCAAGTAAAATTAAAACGTCTGAATCTTAACAAAATTAAATGCTTTGATAGTTTCCCATGAGAATTTCCATGAAGTGGCCGTGAAGTAGATTTGTTTCTTCAGTGTGTTTGCATTTTGTCAGGATATCATTCTGCAGTGGAAAACGCTTCTTGTGCACTTTCTGGTATGATCCGAGTTCCTGCCCCCAGAAACTTAACATTCAAAAGGAGCAGACAAAGGGAAGAGAGGAACGTGGCCCAGAAGCTGACTGTTTTCCCCTCCTTATGGTTTATGTATCCTTAATACAGAAGCAAGATGTGTTAGAGTGCAGTCCAAGATGTGCACTCTGTGACGCCTGCCTGTCAACCAGGAAAATAGGACATTTAAAGCCTCTTCAGCCTTTTCTGTTATTTCTGGGCCTTATCCCCTCAGACTGCATTCTCACACTCTGCTGTGAGAATGTTTATTTTTGCCAAAATGATCAAGAAAAACCTTTTCACTTACTCAACAACTTAATGACCAAGGAACAAAATGTTGACTAGAAAGGAGGGGGAGAGGGGGAGAATAGGAAAGGAACTGACTGAAGCATTTGGTGAGGAGGGAGTTAGAGGAAGGCACTCTTCTGGGATATTTTCTGCTTTTGCCTGCTTTGCTAGGCCTATGGCAAGAATAGACTGTATAGCAAAGAGGGCATCCCCAGCCACTGGAGCCATGGTTCAGGAAGATGCTGATATGTCTTTCTCGAGCTTTAAGGTTGTTAATAAGATCTGGGGGCTATGGACAGCTTTATCCTCTCTTTGCACCCCAACAGCTAGGATTACGTGTTAAGATTTCTTCAGTAAATACTGCTAAACTAGACATTTAGACTCTTACAGTCCAGGAAGAGAAACAGGCAATTCCAGGGCCTTTCTCCTCCAATGTGACAAAGGTGTTTACCTTGAGCTCGAGGTGTTTTTGTTTCTCCCCAGTGCCTGGGAGAGGAGCTCAGAGGAACAGCTACCCTGTGTGTGTCTAAACTGGGCCAGGTGACTCCCACCAGTGTGTCTACACCTTAGAGAGTTGCAGCTCTCTTAAAACTGGAGTTTTAGAGTTTAAACCCTGCCCCCCTGTTTTGAACAGGGCTTGGTAGAGTCCTGATGCTGCATGTTGTACGATGTGGATATGAATGATAGCCAGAACTGGGCAAACACATCTCCCGATCCTGCTCAGATCATGTGAAAATCACTCAGAAATCAACATCTATGCTACCAGCCACGTGGGTGACCATGAGGCATGACCTGTTGTGTTGTGTGAGTGCATATTTGGCACATTTAAAACCTGAAAACAGGATTAAGCACCGTTTGACTGTTGGTGTGCATATAGCCTTTCCCTTCATAGGTAGTGGCCACCTCAGGACTGCAAATTAACTAGAGGATGAAACGTAGGACCTGAAAGTCTCCTCTAATTCCCTACTCATTCTGTCCTTCCTCCAGTTCCGAGTATGGATTTGCTACCTGAAACTATCCTTTTTGAGAAAGCCCCAAAGCGCTGGAAGCTCGTGCAAAAGCTTGGAACACAGGTGATTCCAGCACACAGGACTTCCACTGTGAACCAGATGTTTGACATTCATTGAGTTGCTATTGTTGCTATTGTCCATCTGATTCTGGTGATAGTTCTTTATTTTGTGGCAGTGTTTCGGAGCCTCGGCTAAGGTGGTGTTGTGGTCTGTAGGTACTGTACTGCTGTGGATTCAGTTGGGCGTTGTCTTATTGAAATTAGCCAGGAGATACTGATCTGCACGAATACGGGCTGTTATCGGGGCAATAAGCAGCAGCCTTTGCCCTCTCCCTCTACTCTGCAGGCATAACTTTCATTACAATAACAGTTCCTGGAGAGAAACTGCATCCTTCTCAGTGCGTAGATAGCATGACACTCACCCTGTAAAGATAAAGATTGTCTTGTGTTGTCATTTGTGCAACACAGCACCTGCCCAGAACCCCTTCAGGCTCCTTGTGCATTGGTAGGACTGGAAGCTGATTTTAGGTAGGTCAAAGTGAAAAAGTTGATGGTCGTTGCAGGGTCAGTAACAAGATAGTGCACGAGAAGGGAAGTGGTGTGTTCTCCAGGGGAAGTAGCTTGGATAAGTGAGAGACTCTTTAAGCTTACTGTTTCAATAGATATCTCAGAGGATTGGATAAGTGAGAGACTCTTTAAGCTTACTGTTTCAATAGATATCTCAGAGGAAACAACTCTCCAGGATGTTTTTTAATAAGGGGAGGGAGACAGCTTTGAAGCCCTGATTTGTTATTATTTAATGGGATGGCATGAGAAAAAGCCCAAATGCGTGGACTGAAATGCTCAAGGGTAAGCCTGCAAAGAAGCTGTGTTGAATCAGACCTCACCAAGGAAGCTGACATGATCTGGTGTTTGGCTCACAAGGTGATTTGAACAGGTATATGTTAAATCTCTTTCTAGTTTTTGAGAGAGTCTCTGTGTTAGAGGATTAAATGCAGCCATGAAACGGGGAGATGGTGAGAAAGTGACTTGCAGTGCCTTGCCTTATCTTTAGATTATATTTAGCATAGTTACGAGATTTTTGTCCTCCAGTAGTCCTAAGACATTCTTTCTCTTTCAGTCCTGCACAAAAGGCATTTCTAAGGCCCAGCACACAAATTGTGTTGCTTTGTACCACTGGGACATCCCTTTAGCAGAGCCACAGGTATAATGGTAGAAAACTTTGCGAGTACGCTATCTCCATGGAAAGCAGACCTAATAAAGCAAATGGACTCGTGAAATTTGGTTCAAACAGTCATCTTTTTTTCTTGCTTTCTTAACTCTGCTGCACTGACTCAGAACTTATTTCTACATTCCTCAGTTACCTGAATACAAAACTGCTTTGATTTCTCAATGCTTCGAATCCACAGCTAATCTTCATCTACATAAACATTACTAGATTGATTCACCCAGAGGCCGCCATGCTAAAATTACTCCATAGAGCCCTGAGGGCACCTAATAGCGTTATATCATCTGTTTCAATGTGTTGCCTTTGTGGGTGTACACTTCCTGTAGAAATGGATCCCAGCAAAGTCTGTAGCGGAAAAGGAGCTGTGACCCTCCGGGCATCTCCAGCCTATGAAGAAAATCAGAATATCTCTTCGCCATGTCCTCAGGATGTTGAGCAACCTGAAAGTAAGTGTCATGGGTAAAAGGTTAACTGGGATATGTAACTTGCGGTAATTTCGTGTGAGGTCAGTCCAGGATCTTGGCATGATCTTTTTTTGACTAAAATCTAAAGCCCTGAGTCCCATAGTAGAGTCATAAACTTCTTGCAAGGATGAGACCAGTGGAGGGAGACAGAGTCCTGTTCTCTGCTAATACGGGTTTCATAACTGCTTACTCATGGGGTAAGTTTGTTTACAGCTCCCTGTTCCTGTAAAGGGCACCTAAAACTATGAACTCTTCCCCCCCCCCCCCCCCCCCCCGGCAGGCCTGTGTTGCCTCCTTTTATCCCAGGCGTGAGGTGGAACAGAAAGAGGCCGGGTGGCATTGCTGCCGCAGCGGCATTCACTTGCAGTTGTCAAGGGAGCAGGGATGGTGTCCCAGACGGACAACGTTGCCACAGAGCTCTACCGTCTTTCAATAGCAGATGTATAATTACTTAATTGTAGGAGACAGGCAAAGCATAACAAACCTGGCCAGTGTCATGGCTCTGGCAGAGAGGATGAACTCCCAAAGGCAAGATGCTATTAAGGGGGAAGGGGGTCAAACTTGCTCCTGAAAGCAGAGCATGCATAGTTGCAGGATTTATTGTTATAGGAAGGGTGATTCCAATAATTCCAGCCCCAGTGTGCTGCTTTCTGCCTCTCTCTTCTCCTCCCCTTCTTCTCCATCCATGACCTTCCCTCTTTTCATGCTTGCCATTGTTTCTTCATTCCTGCCCCCCCATAGCCTCTCTCCTCTCTGTTGATGGCTTCATAAATTTCCAGCAGCCTGAATGGCAATGAGCCCATTACTATGGAAATGAGCTCATTAATACTTCCTTTGCTTACTCTCTCAGTCACTTTATGAAATGCACTTTGGAGCTGGAAGAGCTGTTTGCATATAACTTGAACAGCAAAGTGACCAGCATGGGGAGGGGTGATGGGGAGGAGCCCAGTAGGAGGCAGATAAATAGGCGATGAGACCAACTTGTCTCAAAGCATGCAGCTGCACGGGCTGGGTTGTAAAGTGACATCATATTTTTTTTACTCCCCCCCTTCCCCCTTACACACGTGCATACACACACACACACACACACACTTAGTTTGTAAAACCTGAACTATTTGCTGGCAGTCCTCCACCCACATTAATCATACATAGCAATGTTGATAAGGAGAGGTATGTCTTTGCAGCCTACGTTGTTGCTGAATATGGGAGCCTGCATTTCCAGTAATTTGCAGTGTGTGGACTTCAAGCTGCAGCTTTAGAAAGTAGCTAGCTGGGCTGCCTTTTTGCCTCTGAAATAAGAATGTCAATGAACAATTGTTTCTTCATTGCTCTGAATGAATTGCCTTGTGTTTACAAAGGTCAGAAACAGGGAGGGCATCATATTTAGGGCTGGTCTCTATGGTAATTAGGCAGCCCTGTCAGAAAGAATTTTATGTGAAATGAAGTAGATTGACTCTTAACTTCAATTGGTACATGTTTTCTGTAAATGTGACAGTTTATTTTTTCCCCTTTCTTTTCCTTTATGCCTACCCTCCATCCACTTCTTCCATCCCTGCTTTCTGTGAAATGCTTAGGTCTGGAGCCAGAGAACCCAGAAACAGGTACAAACATTGGCTGTTTATATTGTTGCTTCTGTTGCTTTCTTGGAAGTATGTCTTGTTGCCTGGCACAAAAAAAAAAAAAAAGTCCCCTCCTTTTGACTTCTTCAGCAGCTAGAGGGAATCCTCTGTGATTTGAGATTTTCCTTCCGCTGTAGATGATTGGAGGTTGTCATCTAACACTGATGCCAATGGGGATGCGCAACCATCTTCTCTGGCTGCCAAGGGTTATAGGAGTGTGCGTCCAAACCTTTCCTCAGACAGCAAGCCACAGGTAAGCCTTTCTTCTGCGACTCTGAGGGTGATGATCTGGGTGCAAGCACTGGATTCGTGGTATGGGTCCTGGATCAAACTCCAGCCTTTGCTGCAGACTTGGGTAAGTTGCTGTGCCTCAGCTATTCCTACCTGTAAAATGAGGGTAGCGCTGATGTCAGCAGAGTGGTGTGATGATAGTGTGTTCAGGCACACTACAGTCTTTCCTCAGCGGACAAAGGAGGAGGACAGTGCTGTTTGTTTGCAAGGAAACAGTGAAGTAGCCGTCTATTACTGTTTCTCTTTTGTGTTTGGACTGTTTCCTTGAGGTTGCTGCAAGAAAACTCTGAAAGCAGAGTTACACACAACCACATTAAAAACAAGATATTGGGGAAATGCCTTTCTTTTTTAACACTAGAACTGATAAAAGGCTTTTAAGGCCATCAAGGGAAATGTTATTCGTACCCTAAGGTAAATTGTTAAAGCTGATCTATTAAGAGAAGCGTAGCTTCGTCCTTTTTCCTGTGGGTGTTTGGTCTGCAGATGAGCAGCCTGAAAGCAGGTAAGGAAACCCTTCTTTAGAAACTGCTTTCTTGTGTGAAGCAGAGCCCCTTTAAAGCCTTGTCCCTGGTCAGGGTGGCTGCTTCCATCCTCGGGAACCCCTAGCAATGCCAAAGAGTAGGCACCATGCCTGAAACTGTACGTGGGGGCAGAAGAGGGCAAAACTTGGATGAAGGCATGGGAAAGCAGCAGAGGTGCACAGCTGTCCTTTAGTCACTTTTTGGTCATGTCGATGAACAGAGAAAGTACTGTTGCACATAATTTTCTTACAGGATTTTCAAGGATAATTGTTCAAACTAAGCTGCAATGGCGCAAATAGAAAACAGCAATCATAGTGAATTAATGTTTCCCAATGATGCTATATAATGCTAAAGTGAAACCTAGCCTAACTCCGGGAAATGTTGTGGCACTCTGAAGTCTCCAGACTTAATCCTTTGGTTAAGGATTAAGGAACAGAAAGGGATGAGTCTCTTCCAGAACCAGAAGTCCTCCAAAAGGAACACTTACCAACCCACTTCTCTATTCCTTATGCATCTGGGAAGTGGGGGAAAGAGGTGCATCTTGAGGACAGCAGATCTCAGGATGGCAGCTGTGCTTTTTATGAAGCTATCCTAGATCTATATCCATGTAACACGAATAGGTGCAGGCCTAAAGCTGTCATGCATGGATGAATTTTAAAGGAGGTATCGATTCAGACTTTTGAATGTTGTAAACTGTTAAGGCCTCCTTGTTCTCTGTTTTCGGCAGTTTTAGCAGTGGTTTAGCCAGCTCTTGCACATAAAGATGTGGCAGTGGGGTGTGTATAAAACCCACTTTCATAGTCTTCAAAGGGTTAATTTGCAAGAATGCAGGGAGCTACTGTTCACTAGGCTCGTGTTTTAGTTCTCCTCCTTCCAGCAGTTCATTATTTTTAGCTGCTAGCAACCAAGCAATAAATAAAATGAAACCTCCCTATTGCTAAGTTATTTATTTTACCTCAGAACAATTTGGCTCTCAGCAAAAATTCACTGTAATAGGAATCAGAGTGGCAATCAGCAAGCAGTTCTGGAGTAGCAACCTGTATGTTGCAAAGCACTGAAAACGGCAAAGCATTTTTTTTTCTTTGCTAGAAGCAGGATTTCACTGTCAGCAATCTTGACTCGGGAGGCAAATTCTTATCAGTTCGGTCCCTTAAGAAACTTTAATTCTTCTGGTTTTGCTTAAAGCGTATTTAGGACTGAACAATCCTAAAGAGAATTTGAGTGCCAGCTTTTCCTAGGAACAAATGCTGACTTTTTATTTAGCCTAATGTGACGAACTATAGTATTCATGTGACCTCTGCTTTTGTTAGCAGGGACACAACTTCATAACATCCATTTTTCAGCAGTATGGCAGAGATGGTCTAGAGCCCTGAATTTGACTTTGTGGTTCAAATGTCCCCAGTGCTGGGATGTGTTGGGTTACACAGTCATGAGTCTGGGTTTATTAACTGGGATGTTAAATCTTTACTTGGGCTTTCCAGGGGGAATGGTGAATCTCGCTGTACAGGCCTGTCTACACAATGCTTAGCTGAAAGTTAGCCCTGAGAGAAATGTGTGGGCAGGGACTTGAGCTGGGTAGAGTTTGCATGCTGCAGGAAGCAGTGCTGAGAAGGAGAGAATGTGTGAGATCATGGATGTGAGCGAGTCTGCGCTGGCCTTCCAGATACTGTATTTGCTTTTTGTTCTTGCTGTATTAAAACCTGCTTAACCCAAGTCTAATGACCAAAATCATTCTTTCAATTTGTTTATTTTTTTCCCCTTTTTCCTTTCATTTGGTGCTGCTACCTCTCCCCCCTCTTCTTCTTGACTCTGCCTGGGCAGGCCCTTGCTCCTCCCCGTCCTCCTCTCCCCAAAGAGGAGAGCTTTGCATGGCGTCCTCGCACTGACAGTAAAGTGTCCAACCTGTTGCCAGTGCCCATCATGGACTGCGTGTACCTGAATTTACCAAAGCCTTATACGCAGCGTGCATCACCAAATGCCAGTGCACGGTGTTATTTCTCGTCACCTACCCCCTATGGGGCAGTCTCCAGTGGGAAGCAAGGCTTGCAAGCAGGGCAGCCTCCCTATTCGAGCCCCAAAGACAACGTGCATGCTGGGCAGCCACTCTTGGGAAGTTGCTCTGTATTGTCAGATGCATCGTCCATACAACACCAGCCTGCTAGGGCAGATCCCAGTAGTAAGGCTGGAATGAATTCCAGTCATGAGACGAAAGCGGATAAAAAGGTCAGCAGACTATATGTAGCTTGTTTATCTAACAGCACTTGCTCAGCCGCATCTGAAAATTCCACTGGCACCGCACATGACCCAGCAGCCAGCACCAGTTTGGGCGCTGAGCTCACTCAAGCACCAGCCACCAACATTGTTTCCTCTGTAACAGATACTGGAAAATCTCTTCCTCCTCCTCCTCCTCCTCCTCCTATTCCTCCCAGGCCGTATTTTCACATTGTCCTCAGTAAAGACGCACTTAGTTATGGTGCGGGCCATCCCTCCTGGACTCAGTCGTCACCTTCGCAAGCTTTGAGGGACAAAGTGGTAGAGCCCCAGAGCACGGCTGCCAGAGAGGACAGGATGAGAAAAGAGCCTTACCTTACTCAGCAGCGGCAGCCGCCGTACAAGGCAATGGGACGCAGCATGGTACATGTTTTCTCCGTAACCTTGTTTTCTTTCAGCTATATAAACAGTTCTCTAATTTATTACAGTCTTTTCTTAATGCTTTATCCTCCTGTTTCCTAATTTCTGAGCATCTGTTGTTCCACCTGAATCTTATGGTCTTCTATGCAATAATACTTAACACCCCATGTCCCCCCAACATTGATATGTGTGTTTGCGCGCGCGTGTGTGTTTGCAGGGAGTTGGGTTGGGCTGGGTAAGTAGGTAGTAAAAGAAGCAAACTGTGATGTGATGGTTACTGCTTCTCAAGTGATGGGGGAATGAAGGAGACCTGTTCTGTGATTTGACTTAGCCTCGTTGCAAATGATAAGAGGGGCGGTAGTGAGGGGAAGAAAGGCTTTGTGAAATACCCTGCATGTTTACAGAGGCCAGGGCTGCAAGGCTGAAGAAATATATCTCCCTGAGGGGGGAAAAAAATCTGTTGGGGCTACATACTATTTTGGGTGCATCCTTGCATGTCACTATATGGCTGCATTAGTCTAAAGTACCAATCTCCCCCATTGCATAACAACACCTTGTTTCCTACAGGATGCCACTGCCAGCACCACAGCTCAGCCTGGGGTTATAGTAGTCCCTCTCCTCCAGGTTAACCCAGACAGACAGCAAGAAGGCAGCTCCAGCACTCCACCACCGCCTCTGGTTCCTTTCGGGCAAGGCTCCGTATTCCCTGAGACTGTTTCTCCTGGCTCACCCTTGACTTTTCCGACTCTAGATGATTTCATTCCCCCACACCTCCAGAGGGGTCCCCACCATAACCAAGCACCCTCCGCATCTGGCACATTACCCCCTGTTTACCCGAAACTGCCATCCTTCTCATCACCACCTTCACTTGTCCCTCCAGTTAGGGGGGCTTTGCACAGGGGCTTGAAGCCTGAAATCACTGGAGTCATCTCACATACAGTAAGCTTGCCAAGTACCCTCCTCACCCTTTTCCTAAATCTGTGTTCCCAGATTAAAATGACTTTCTCTTTGGCATACTAAACTTGAGAGAGGTGTGCTGACTTACTCCCTGCCAGCAGCATGACAACTGAAACCTTGTTTACGTCCTGTACTAGTGCATGCGAGTTGCCTGCCTTATGCAGCTTGGGACTTTCTGTCGACTTCTCTCACAACATTCGGCAGTCTCCCTTCAAGGTTAGGGCTGGCTTTCTGTTCCACTTGGAGCCGCAAGACCTAAGGTCTCTATGCAAATGCCTGCTGAAATCAGTGTAAGATTGCTGCTAATACCCAATGACCTACAAGGAGGAATACCGGTTACTGACTGGAGACTCCTGCAAGTGTGGAGACACCATGGGGTAGATTGGGGGGAGAGTGTCCCTTCAGTTTGGAATTGCCTGGCTCTGACTGAATTCAAAATTTTCAGAAAGAACTGCAACAATTTTAACCTGGATTTCACTGTGTTCGTCCTGGATTAGGTTTCTGTTCTCTTTAAGCTCATCACCCTTTTAAAAAAAAGGCCTGGGGGGCAAGGAGGGAAGTTAGCTTTGAGTTAAAGATGCAGAGAAAGGAAACATTACTTGGCCCTCCTTGTAACAGAAGTTTCTACAGCCACCAGCTCTTTTACTTGATTGCTTGTAATGGCAGGATTAGAAGTTCTGCAAAATCACCCTTTGCTCTTGATCATACCTTCCTTGTCCTTTGACCCTACAGGGGTCTAGCAACAGACAGATGGAAAAAAAAAAAGAAAGAAAGAAAGAAAGAACTAAGCATGAAATTTTCAGTAGTTCTCAATGTTGGCCTCTTTCTGCTCCTGTTGAAATCAGTGGGATTTTTACTGCTGAGAACAGCTGAAGTTTTGTTTTTTGTTTTTTTTTTGGAGATGAGCTCCAGAGTCCATAAAAATTCAGCAGGTGTCCAAATCATGGAGGACCAGTGGAAATTTTGTTGTACCTGGTTTTGGTGAGATGAGAGTTTTAAAGTATTATTTTAAGGGCATGCTCACTTAAGGCATTTGGCCACAGAACTATTTTCCACAATCATCTAAATAGGTATCTGTTTACCCACTTTAGTAACTTAGCCAGGACTGCTGAGCATGTCCTGATCTGACACCCCTCTTCTTTGGTGAGTTCTCTGTGTGCTGTTCATTGAATGAAGCTCAAATCCAACTCTCCTAACTTTTCTTAACTCCCTCTCCTTTTCTCAAGTGCCATTTTTTGAAATTTTACCACAGCTAGCAAAGTGGGGCTGGTTGCATCTCTTATCTAAGATAGAAATCTTAGAGATTTCTATTTCTGAAGACTGTTGATTAGAACCTGTTATTTCATCATGAAACATCTATAGCCTGATTAGATGCCCCTTGGAGCAAGGTCATCTCTATCCAGCAGAACAGGATTGTTCTTCCTTACTTCCCCTCTGGACTGGAGTGACTGTAGATGCTTGTTCTGATGATGGCCAATTCTGACCGTGATTTCTCTCTGAGTTCTGGTACCAGCCCTTTCTCTGGGGAATATGAGTTCCTGATACTGTAAGTCCTTTGCACTGATACTGATGGATGCGAAGGGTACTGGATTGCACTTGGCAAGAAAAGTCAGGAACAGGGGCTCTTCTGGAGCAATATTCTGTGTGTATTCCTTTTTTTCTTGAGTGATGAAAATTGCCCTGAATGCTCAGCTCTAGAGCTATTTCACAGATCAGTGGCCTGTAGCATTTCAGTCTGATAGTGGAGTAACAGGAGCGCAAAAATCTGGTACACTATTATTTCACACTCACACTATTTGGGTGCTTATTCCCTATTAAATTTGATGATAATCGTGTGTCCAAATCTCTTAGAAGCTTTGAAATATCTCGCCCTAAATAGGCACATGCAGTCTTAGGCTATTGTCCTTTCCTTATCTTTTCCCCTTCCTACCAAAAAAAGAAAAAAAAACCCATGATATTCCTGGCCTGAGGGTTTTCAAATAGTTTTTAAAGTCTCCCTGCTGACCCAGCCTTTATTCCTGTAGCACAGAGCTGTGAGGATACCAGAGGTGAGTTAAAAATAAATAAATAACAGAACCAGATGCTTTAGGAGAGAAGAGCAGCTTGTTATCCATGCTCCAGCAGCAAAGCCATGCTGTGTATCTTCCTTACTAGAGTCCTACTATTTACCCTCCATCTGTTTTTTGCATAATTTTAACCATGTTGGCGTCACACTGTCTAATGTTTCCTGAGTGATGATGCTAACCTTATTTCTCTGATATTCCTACCAGACCAGGTGCAGTAATCACATTTCACTCAGAATTGCATGAGTTTTGCATGTCTTGATTTCTTGCTGTGAAAGGAATCCTTTTTTTTAAAAAAAAAAAAAAAAAAAAAAAAGCATTTGTGTGTGTGTTGGGGGGCGTGGGGGTGGGAGGAGGTCCATATGTTTCTCCATAACCAGAATAGCTCATTTCTGCCACCCTGTGTTTGCTCCAGAGACACTGGCAGATGAATTTAGTGCCTCTTCTTGGGGGATGGAGTTGAGAAACCAACACCAAAGAATTGTAGTCCTGCCTTAGCAAACTAACTGCATTAACGAGGAGCAGGGTCTGTACAGGGAGCAGGGTAACATTCATGCTTATGCCTTTTTACTAAAATCTGCTGTAATTATGTTTCTTATTTGGTTTCAAATGGCTTTTTCCACGTTTTTCCAGTGTTGCAGCAGCCCTGCATGCTGATAACGATGCCTTCCTCTCCTTTTCAGGACTCTGGTCCTGTGCTAAATGAAGTGCCCCAGCCTTGCACTGGCACTGACTATCCAACCTCCTTCACGTCAATCAACAAGCCTTCCTCTGCCTATCCCTCTACCACAATCGTCAACCCCACTATAGTCCTCTTGCAGCACAACCGAGGTAAGGAGACTTACAAACAGATCTTTGTGGCTCAGACTGAGCAAGCTGTTAAACTATAAGGAACTTGAGCGTGTGCGCGCTATGGACTCCTAAGTCCAGACTACTAAGAGATAACAAAGCTACCTTCAGGAAAGTGTAGTGGCTGGAGCACGCTACGCTCAAGTAACGATCATACTTACGTGGTTAGAGGCATGGGATAACGTCTAGTTTTTCTGATTAGAATCTGTGCATCAGAAGCCACTGTGAGGTTGGGGTAAGGTTTATAATTGGGCTATGGACATACAAATAGGTTATTGCAAGATGACAAGCTTACGACCCCTTAGGTGTTCTGTAGCGATGGCAAAGCTATGTGCTGTCAGGAGAATCGAGGCCAGCTCGAGGTAGGTTCTGCCTCATTGGGAAAGGGGTATGATACTTCTCAGCTACTGCAGTGTCAAAATGGCCATGTCAGCAGTTATTGCAGAACAGATTTGACCTCTGAATTCTCACCAGAACATACGTAACAGTAGCTCATCCGTATGCCCGTATTTTTGAACTTGGCAGTTGGTTCCTGTATCCATAACTGGAAAAACTCAGACCCTCCTTGCAGCAGTCCTTGACCTCTGGATTTGCGTATGAACAACCTTGACTGAGCACGATCCTGTTTACTGATCTAAGACTTTCTCTACCTCACAACTGTTCCCTCTGAATGGATAGTACCCTCCCTTTGCCTCTGACATTAGAGGGAAACTTTGCTCCTCCTTCTTAGTTCTCCTGATGGTTGGCATTACCCCAGCCTCTCAGGTCAATGGTTATACATCACTTAATGCTGTAGCATATAAAAGGCCACAGCTCTGATTTGCCTTCGTTTTCAGTGGGCTTGGGAAGCTCCAGGACAAGCAGATACCAATCTCCAATGCTACAACTACAACAAAAAACTTACCTTTTGCAAAGGAAATAAAAAAAAAAAATCACAAAATAGGGGCAAGGTCTGCACCCCTCCTATTTTAGTTATTCTAACTGCAAGCGTTCATTGATGCGTTCTTTTGCAATCCCCTTGTATTTTGTTAAGTGCCTTTGTAAAACATACTTCAGTCTTTGGCCTTAAAGATAGTGACCCCTCTGTAGCCGTGCTGATTGTACCACTCATGGATAATAAGTGGGTTTGTATCTCTTCCCTTCTGCCAGTGTCTGAAGCAACTTTGCTTAAGTGCTTCTGCGTGAAGGTGTCTGGATTCCAGAGCTTTTTATCTGCTTCAAGAGGAGAAGATATTATCTGAGGCAGTCTTTTCATCTGAAAGGTTTTTGTGGTCTTTCTTGAGAGGGGTACCCTTTTGGTTGGCTTTTACATTAAATCTAGAGTATTTCAATGTGTTTACTGCACAAGGACAGTTTCTCGCTGTAGATTTTAAGAGCAGAAGGGACCCCTGTGCTTAATATGATGATCCACACACGCTGGCTTTGGGACGATTCACGTTAAATTGTTCTGTTGATTAATTAATTTCACAGTTAACAATTGGTGCCTTAGCTTTAGTCTGAATGTCTTGCCTCTGACCATTAGCACTCGTGATGCTGTAGCTTGCTAAAGGGAAGTACTTTCTCTCATTATGTTTTTATTAACTGTGATAGGGATCATAGTGTAATGAGCAACATGATTGAGTTTGTGGAGTATTTCATTCTAAGGTGTGTTTTCCAGTCTTTAATAATTATTATGGCTCTTCCTCTATACTTTCTTCAACTCTCCAATCTTACAGTGCCCTTTTCACTGACGTCCTACTGCCTGATGAAGAAATACTTTCCACTAGAAAGAACTAGAACTGAACATACAGTTTCAATATTGATCAAACCAGTACAAAGTTTAGCATTAATTTAACTTCTCTTTCCTACTCATTTTCCTCCTCTTCATACACCAAGGATCACGTTAGGTCTTTGGGCCGTGCTACTGTATTAGGAGTTCATGTTCAG
This sequence comes from Struthio camelus, assembly GCF_040807025.1. Classification (NCBI taxonomy): domain Eukaryota; kingdom Metazoa; phylum Chordata; class Aves; order Struthioniformes; family Struthionidae; genus Struthio; species Struthio camelus. The sequence continues at coordinate 24,284,410 of NC_090948.1, read as the reverse complement.
CTGATTTGTCATCGTTTTTCTGGGGAATATATCCTTTTAGAGTTACAACTTCCCAGGATGATCTGACGTGTGATTTCAGGATGGTTTCTGTCCCCTCCCTGCCCTGTGATTTAGATTTGATTAGATGATAAAGGTATTGTTGACTTATGCCCAGTTTAACAAAAGATCCATGTTGCTCAATACCTTATTTACCACCCCCCCACACACTTCATATCATATTTTAGCTTTATCAGTATGTCTTTTAATATTCTTCTTCAAGTTCTTGATTTAAAAAATATTTTAAGTATGAAGCTTTCTTGTGGGAGGCCAGAAGGAATACAGCCACTGGGTGATTATCCATCAAAAACCATATTTTAAGGCCAGTTTTAATCTACCTGAAGAAGCACTTATAAGTTGCACAACATCAAATGCCTTTCAGGAACCTAAGTGTATTGTTTCTACCACGTTACCTTTATCAGCCAAACTTGTCATTGCATGCATAATGAACTGGTTTGACAAGGCATCCTTGTCACAAATCTGTATAAGTTGACATTACATATGTCACACTGTGTATTTATTAATGAAATCCTATATCAGCCATTAATATATTTTGTCTGGGATTATTGTCGACTTGACAGACCAGCCATCCCATTTATGCTTTTCAGATGTCACAACATGTGCTTCTGTCCTGTCCTGTAGAGTTCCCTTTGTATTCCAAGACATATGGAAGATGACTCTCAATGGCCCTGAGAAGTGTCCTCCTTCCTGCTTTGAAACTCTTCCGTACAGTTTATACGAACCTGCTGATTTCCAAGCATCTAACCTCAGTTGTTGTCATTTAGCATAGCCCTTAGTTACTGTTGAAGTGGAAAGTATTTCTTCATCAAGCAGTAGGACATCAGCTGTTCTTTTTTTGCTAATGTAGAATGGAAATAGCGATTGAATGTGTGTTTTTTCCTTCATTCTTATTAACAATTTTACTGTGCTTACTAGGTAAAAGACCAAGAAAAACTATTGCTAGGTTTCTGTTTATTCTTCATGTACCTTAAAACCTCTTTCGAGTCTTCCAAACGTTCTATGAATCCTTTTATTTCCATTGTCATTTTCTTTTACTTCCCCGCATCTATTTTTCCATCTTGTTATGTACTGAGGGTTTCTTACAGCTCCTTCTGCTTCCGTTCTTAGCTAGGCTTTATTCCAGCATAGCTTTAAGGGATTTTTTGCTGACCTAGTGAGAGGCTTTAAATGGTTCTTGGATCTTAGTTATCTTTTACATTTCTCTATTTAAGCTTTTCCCCCCACATATTTGGTTTCATTTTTGTGGGCCTTATCCATTCAAAACTGGCTTGGTTTCCTGGCACATGAAAATTGTTACTAGGTTATGATCCACCTTCCCCTAAATGGTTCAAAAAGTTTTGTTATGGGATCCGTCCCTTTTTTTATGTCAAGCTGAGGTTTAATAAAAATCCCTTTTGCGTGCGATGTAATACCTTGAAATTTCTAACTCAAAGGGTCATTTTAATGCTGGTAGTCTGAGATTTCCGGTAGTTTAGTTTAACTCCCAGATGGATGAAGTGTTTTTCTTTCCTCCTCCTCAATGGATCATTGATCGCTGTTTAAGGAGCTGATTGTCTTATTCTCTGGAGTAACTGTTGTAGCAGACGACATCTACTATCCCATCTTGTGCTTTATCTGCTAGTACTTAATCTGTGAGCGTGTAAAATCTTTTGCTTTAGAGTTATCAGAGACTTAGAAACAGGTAACGGCATTCAAAGCACGGAATCATCTAAGCTACGCTATCCTCTTTCACCTGCTTGACTTTCCTCAATAAGTGCTGAAGAGAGATCTCAGAATTATTTTGTGTCAGATTTTAGTAAAACCAGCCAGATAAGATTTATGCTTGTAACAAGTCGTTTCGCATCCTCTTGTTCATCCTAGCACCACAGTAAGAATTTCTTCCCTTCACATCCATTGGTGCCTTGATTAATTTTCTTATTGATATTTTAGTTTTGCACTAAACATGTACTTTGTTTCCTCTTCCCCTTTTGTTATTGGTTTCAAATCTTTCTTCAAATGCTCCTCTGGGAATTCCCAAAGCATCTTTAATGATCCCTCTGCTGCTGCCAGCAGTTATATTCTTCTGCTCAGCCTCTGCTCTGAATAGCCTACAAGCTTTTGGCCTTTGTTTACAGTCCCAGGACACAAGATCAGGGATGAAAGCCTCAGTCAGCTAGTATGTGCCTGGGGTTACAAGCTGGCTCTGATCAGGCAGAACAAAGAAATAGCAGGCACCTTCCTCTCCTTCAGCTTCTGTCTATCAGCAGCTCTTCTTTTCTAGTCAGCGGCTCAAGTAAAGAGGAAACCTTCTCTTCACCTAAAAAAAAAAAAAAAAAAAAAAATTATTTCATGAAAAGTCCACTCATCCATGATATCTCCTCTTCTGAGGAAGAAGAAATAGGGAAGATTCCTCAAGCACAAGCCCTTTAAACCACCTATATGTACTAGGAGAACTTAATGATTGAGCACAACAATTCTCTTCAGTGAAGGTGATGGCTGAGGCTGAGACATCCTCACTCCTACCCTTTCTCCTCTCCTGTAATACACCAGACCTGTTCCTGATGGCTTGTTCAGAAGAGGGAACCCTGCAGTAGGTAGTTCCCAAGCTGCTTCTCAGCTTCAGTTTACAAACCCTTTCTTTTCCCCCTTGCACTTATGGGTTTGTTTCATATGTTGATATCTATCACAGTAATGCACTTGAGAAGCTTTCCGTTGATGATTAGCAGAGCAGAAATGCTGGGATTAAAGAGCAAAGTTCATAGATACCGGTGAGGGAGCTGCACTGAATGAGGAGAAATAGCAGCTTCCATGGCTGACTTGTTCCACTAAGTGCCAGTATATAGTGAAGTCTGGTTCTCCTAGCAAACAGCGTACAGTTCGGGGATTCTTACCTACTGCACACTTGCTTGAGTGAAGATGAGTGTCCCACGCCACGTCGAAGCACGGTCCTGAGAGGGCATTGCATGGCATGGTTTATTATGAATATATAACAGATGTTATTAATGTATACCTGAAGTTTTGAAATCTTTGGCTTAACCATATGAGCTTTTAAGAGTGGCTGCATTTTATATGTCAGTAAAATATTTTATTCTTTTAAAATGGCTTTTATGCTTCAAATAAATGGATTCATTGCTAGGAAGTAGATAGAGCAGAGAACTAAGAATCCTTGGCTGTGCTGCTGGCAAGTCACTTAGGCATCACTTTAGAAAGCAGTTTTGAGTGTCAGTTTTAAGGTGGCCAAGCATCCTGGAAGATATCCCAAATGTTCGCATCTGGGGACTCCATAGTAAAGGCCCTTAAACTAAGGAGGTGGTTCCGGGAATCATAGCATTAACTCTTAATTGTATTTGTGGGTGAATCACTGCATCTGTCACTCAGTAGGATGTGATAAGGCTCAGCAAGCACCAACAGCAGCATGATCCTTTCCTGTATCTCTACAAAATGCTGCAGCATTATCATTTAATCATGTACTTGATAAATAACTCTGTTACCATTAACATGAGGTTGTTTGACTCTGTGAGTCTTCACTGGTTTCTAAACTGTCTCCTGTCCAGATTTTTTCCTTCTGCCTAATGTAAAGATAGTTGCTCTTTGCAAATGTACTGGTCCCTGCATCATGAGATTTGTATTATTCAACAGTGCTCCTGTGTGGAGAAGGGACTGTGGGTTGTCACTTTGGCAGGGTATTTGAAAACAGATTCTCTCCGGCAGCTGCTGCTGTTCTGTCTACAGCATATTTCTTGCCTGTCAGAAGTGCAGCACCAGAGCACTTGCTGTTTATGTCTCACCCATTTGTTCTGTATTTCTTTTTGTTTTGTTTCCTCCTTTACCACAGAACAGCAAAAAAGGCTTAGTAGCCTGGCAGGTATGATGTGAAAGGTCTGCTACCCTCCAACTGCTGCCTCTGCTGGAGCAAAGCTGCTGCTCTGTTAGCTTGTGGGGTACCTTTAGCAAACACACTTCTCGGGAACTGCAAAGGAATGAGTTTTTTCTCCAAATAAATGTTTGTCCTGGCTCAGTGCAGATCACTGAATGCTTGATTTCAGTCTTTTCTCCAAATGCTACCAAATGGTACATGTTAAAAATATATAACCCCTAAATTACTAGCCTGTTTCTCCCAAATCATAAGATTTGCAGACATTTTCATCGTTTTAGTTGTCTGTTGCCTTTGGGGCCTTTTAAGTTTATTCCCTTGGGGAATATGCTCCTGTTTTTCTTCACAGCCATGAGAGTTAGGTCTTGCTTTGCAGGGGGTGGGGAGATGGAGGGAAGAAATGAAAATCTGTGTTTACATGACTCCCAAGAGCAGGAAGGTGTATTTGTGTCAGATCTCAAGAAATATATGATAAAACTGTAGCGTGCAGGTTAACTTAAGTTAACCTGCCCACCCGCTCTCCCCAGGCAGCTATATGATCTTGCAATAGAAGTGTCTGCTTTAAGGGACAGTAAGTAGTTTTCTCGTTCATCTTTCCTCCCTTTCACCCCTGAATAACACAGAAGAGAGTCACAGAGAGTGCCTAGACTCTTTAAATATTAAAAATATAAACCCAGGGAAGCCTATATTTCTCTGTTGTGCTCTGCTACATGGGATCTGGACTAGCAGGGCTTAGTGGAGTCTGCCCTGGAGTCAGGAGCTGAGCTACTTCTTCCACCAGGTTCCTATGGTTGCTACACCAGCCCATTCCTCTCTGCTGTCACCCTCTTGGGATGACACTGGGCTATATAGGAGTTGCACAGATTTCTCTCCTTTCCTCAGTGTAGGCAGTGTAGGAGCAGACACCTCTCAGCTGTGAATATAATGCCTGCTTGCAATTCCAGACAGAGGTTTCCTGTTGGCTTTCTCTTTCCCAAGGTGTTTCCCCTCATGATTAGGAATTCTTTTGTTCTCTAAACTAGAAATAGCCTGAAACCCTCCTGTCTGGCTCTTCACAGACTATTTTGTTCCAGCCCAAGTGATCCTTGGTTGGGAACAATGAAGCATGTTGTGGCACAGCTGGGTCTGCACCTGCTCTCAGTAGATCAAAACAACCACACAGTGGTGCTGGCTGCCTCCTCTTCCCCGTGCTTTTGATCACAGCAGTAAAACTGTTGCTGTATGACCCCGTATTACCACTGCTCCTGGAAAAGGGTGGTTCAGAAGCCACAGGACATGTTACCTGATGCAGTCTGGTTATCTGTGCAATTGGGCACCAGGTTCTACATGTGATTTTAAATGCCTCAGAGCCTGGTATATACCTCTGCTAACTCTCCTGAAATCGTTTGAGCCACGTGGCAAATAAGTCAGGGTGAAGTTTAGCTGATATTCTCTGAGCTGTGGGGGATTATAGGAAACCTGTGGTGAAAGATATCTGCTTCAGTTTCTCTCTCTGCAAAGATACCCTTGCAGTATGTGTCATATTTGCAATATCAGCTGGGCAGCCAAACTGAAAGAGGCTAAATTGGCCTTCCTGGTTGATTCCTGTGGTCCTGGGAAGGGCTTGTCTGGCAGCACTGCATGGGAAGAGCTTACCCTAATGATACTCATGCTGTCGGACAGATTTTTTTTTTTGTGTCTCCAAGGCCATCAGTCCTGCACCTTTGACCGGTTTTAAGTGCACTCCAAGAAATACTTTTGAAAACCCCTTCAAAATATGTTTAACTAGCTAATGGTTTTCCCATGGCTATGCCATCCTGGAGAGGATTCACCTTCATATGGCAGTGTTAGAATGTGACTTTATGGTCAGGAGATGGCTAACATAGGCTAGACACTGTTTTTTTGCTAAATCATCAAAATGAAGGTTTTGCTTGTATCATGGCCACGGCGGTAGGAAATCAGACCATGATACATCTACCCTGCTATTTCTGTCTGTTCCAGGTATTTTGAACATCTTCATCGTAGGTTCGTCTGGCAAACAGACAACCGCTTTTCCAGTGATAGACAATCAAAGAGAAAATCTGACCTGAGCCCAGAGATTTAATGATAGAGTGGTCTTATAATTATGCACTCCTGTTAAAGGAGGATTTAGTGACCTTCCCTGGCAGCAAATTCCTTAGGTTGCAGAAAATAATGACTTTTCTAGCCCAGAAGCTCAGGACCTCTATCATTAGCAGAGATAATTATTTCATATAAGCAGTGGAGAGAAGTTGTGACCTTTTCCAGAGTTTACATCCTCTTACATCCAAAATCGTGCTTCCCTGTGGTCTTCAAGGTCATGAAAGAACAGTCTAGTTTTACTTGCTCTTTCCATGCTCTGTTTCTAGAGGCTTAGTAAGAAGTTTAGTCATGGAAATGAGCCAAACACTTTGCCAAAACGTAGAGAGCCCTTTGCACTAAGAACACAAAAAGACCAAACGACGGTGCACTTTGTTCACAGGGAGGGAAAATAAAATGCAAATGCTAAACAAGGATTTCATTGAAGCTTTGCCCTATTTTGACCATTTCCAGACATTATTTCTGTTTTTCTTAAGAGGAGAAAGACTTGAGTTTAGTAATTTCAAACGAACCACTCAAACAGAAATCCTTCACACCTGAATTTTGCAGGGCAGAATTGTGTTTGCTGTGGGTTCCAACAGACCAATGCTTCATTATGCACGAGCCTTTCCTCTGCTAACTGCCCCTTTCAGACATCTGCACGTTTAATGGCTTTGGGCAATATGGTGATGTGCATGTGGATAAACATCTCCTCTCCCTGTCTTCTGTGCATGCAGTGATGTAACAAGGATAGGACTTGGCAAAGCCTTGATGAGGCAGACTGAGCTCACATATGTTTTTCTCTCCAGAAAATCCACACACAAATCCTCAGCAGAGCCTACAGGTTGCCATGCTGCAGCTCTCCAGAGCACTGTAGAGCTTCAGAGCAGCCTGCACTCCCTTGTTTCCTGGTAGTCTTGTGGTGGCTGCTGCCACCCATGGGTGTCAGCCAGGCAGTGGCCAGGTGTTCCAGATGGAAGCAGTACGGTCTGGAACGTGGAGTCTGTGACTCTAGTCCTGTCTTGCCTGCTCTTCTGAATAAATGAGGGAAACCTTAATTTCGTTGACTACCTTTAACTATGATTATCCTGTAAAAGCGTGAGTTTAAGCACAAGGTGAGTGAGGGATGTTTAATCCTGAGAGCAGTCAGGGCTGAAATACTTCGAACTGTGGATCTATAAACTTGAGACATACCTCTTCCTTGGTGTTCCTGGAAGTAGAGTGGAAATAATAGGGCACATCATGAAGAGCTGGGAAGATGGTACTTTGTGAAACAGTTGAGTAAGTGAAGGAAAGAATGAGGAGGAGAGGAAAGGAAGGGGAGACTATGATACTGGAAGATGCTTTTGGAAACTAATGCCTGGAATTTCAGTCTCCAATAAGTGGTTAGAGTGTCAAATCCCTTTCTAAATCCTCAGTGAAAGTGAGACTGTAAAGTCTGAAGAATGGATTTGGAACCCTAGGAAAGAAGAGGAGCTTAGGCCAAATTTTATATGGCAGCACTTGCTCATTCTTCAGCGCTTTTAGAACCAAGACAGCATTTTAAACAGCCACCTCAGAAGGCAAAGATTCTGTTTTAGTTAAAAACTGATGTGCGTACCCAAAACGTCATTTTCCTACAGAATTAATTTCCACTGGACTCGCTAAAGGGGAGACAGTGAGTTTGTCGTCTCTAGTCCCCTGAGGAGTTTTGTGTAGAAGCACATGGAGATGCGGAGAACAGATAGGAAGGAGGAGTGGCAGTCCTCATGTGGCGTGCCATGTGTACGGATCACTCTTCACTCAGTCTGCATTGCCTCTGGTCCTTAACCATGTAGTTGCTGGTCCTTAAGCATGACCAGAGCTTCCGTCAGTGAAACAAGTAGTCAGGTATGCTCTGGGGGTTAATTACATCGTGGGCAGCCAAAAAGATGTATAGGCAGCCTCTGGAGGGTGCGGAATGCTTGTGGGCAGCCCTGTGATGGACGTGTTGTCAGAAGAGACACATATAGTGAGAGATGGCTGCTATGGATCAGAAGTAAGTTGACCCCAAATGAAAGTACGCTCTCAGTAGATCAGGTTCTTTCATGGGCCAGCAGCATGCAGGCTGAATACCTATAAGCAAATCTTCCCCTTCTGTCGGAAAGCTACTGATTCTGTGGGCAGCCCAGATGGAAGCTAGATGGTGCTCTTCTCAAAACAGCTGTCCTTTTAGTTAGGAGTTCAGGCTTTTAACCTCAAAACTGCCTGGAGGAGCACAAAATTGTCTAAAGGCCTTGAACACTTTCAGTCTTTTAGTTTACCGTGGTGATCAAACTGAGGTGTGTTATTCTGTCCATTGGCTCCTGCTTCTGCATTTTGGCAGTCCCAGGCAGTGCCATCTTTTTGTAAGAGTGCGGTTCCCACAGAGGTGCTGTCCAGGTTGTATCCCTTTGCACAGAGGGTGCAGAGGGCAGAGCTATTCTGAGCTACTATTCACCAGTCAAACACAAGTGTTGAGCTCCAACAGTTCCCAGTGCTGTAAGAAAACAAAGCATCTCCAGCACGGTGTAGCACGGGTAGCCACAATTAGTTGTTTGCCTCCATCTCAAGGCAGTCTTGCTGTGCAAGACTGATTGTACGTGTACTAACCACTGGAGTTTGTAAACAGCAAATTCTACTGGTTAGGGTACAGAGATGAATCAGAAGGGTTGGATGCCAATTCTAACAACTGAGATTCTAGTCAGGCAGGCCAGCACAAGCTGCTGTAACAATAGAGACCTATAGGATCCTGCATTAGGTAGCAGTCACCGGAAGAAAAGGAGCTCTTGGAGAGTGTATCATTGAGGAATTTTGATGAAGAATGAGATTTGTAGGGTCACTAATTATATCAAAAGAGCAAAAAACAAACAGACCCTCAAGCCAAGATCGGCTCCTGTTGTCTTATGCAAGTGGTGGCTGAGTCCCTCACAAGACCTGTGAAGGAGGCTACCTGAGGGATGCTAGCCTGTTCTTGCCTGCATCAAACATTTTCTTGGTAGGTTTCCTTCAATCTAGACACTGAACACAAGTAGTTGTGACATAGTCTGTCTCATCAATTATTTGCCAGGATTTTTGCCTTTAAAGAGCAGAATATGGTGATGTGGTGAAATGCTATTATAAGATAAGAATCTCCCATTTTCATTTCCAGATCCAGTGCCGGACAGAGTAGTTCCTGAAAAAGTAGATTCGGCACTCACACAGGACAAGCCGGTTCAGGAGACGGCTCCAAGTGAGAAAAGAGCAATGGAGGAGAAGAGAAGAACTGTCAAGAGCCCTCAGCACATGGCTGATACCTCTGTGGACGATATTGGCATTCCACTGAGGGTAAGACAACACTGGGCATGTGGTCAGTGTGCAAAACCTGGGCCAGATTTTGCCTGCCTTTAGACTTAGGGAATTCACTAAAGCTCCAGGGACTGCAGCGATTCAGGAGAAAATAGAATTCTAAATCTCGTGTTTTGCAAACCCTTCCCTTTCATGACGTATTTCAACTGCCCCAAGTAAAAAAAAAAAAAAATTAAAAAATGAGTTTGTCTTGTCATCATATTTCAGGGTTTTGTTTTCCGCTCTTCTGTTTCATTCACTGCTAACAGCTAAGACAGAGGTTCATCTCACAGTATTCTAACTATCTAAAAGGATGATATCTCTTCTAAGCTGCTTATTTAAGTTATGGTTGGGGGGATTATAAGGAAAAGAACGATTCACCTGTTCTTAAGATTAATGCCTGGAATGACTTGAAAACTGAATTTTCTGGCTCTCTGTTGAATGTAGAGGAAATCAATATGTATGACCAGACCAGGCAAGGTATCTGCTTTTAGATGAATAAAATCAAGTCAAATTAAGTCCAACCTACAGCTAATCGGCTTCATTTCTTCCACAAAACAAAATAGTATCAGGTTTGCTGAGTCCCTGTTCCACACTAGCTTAGTGTCAGCAAAATTCTCTCCTGTGAGATCTGGCCTGACTTCTTGTAGGCTTGTGCACAATTATTAAATTGAAAAACAAAACTGAAAAAATGATCTATATTCAGACAGCGTAACGGACACCCAGGTGTCTTCATCGGTAGCATGTGTGACACCCTAAAACTGAGCAAAAACAACTTTAAGCATAGAGATTCAAGTCAAGGCTGGGTGGTCAAATCTGGGTAGTCTTAGCAGTGACTGCAATCCCAAATGTCCCAGGAGTTTGGCATGTGGAATTAGGATAAAATTGTGCTTTATATGTCCCTAAGTTACTATGCAAAACCTTCCACACCATCTACAGTTCCACACAGGTTAGAACCTACTCCTGCAAAACTTGCACAGTAATTTGAGTTAAGCCTGTAGCTTCATTGAATGTAGTGAGACATCTGAGTGAAATTACTCATAATTTAAATAATTATTAAGTATTAATTGCTGAAAATTCCTAAAAACTTTGAAAGGTTGGCAGAATTCACATTTGTGAATGTTTGTGTTTGTATGTATTTTTCCAATAGAATACAGACAGATCGAAGGACTGGTACAAGACAATGTTCAAACAGATCCACAAGCTAAACAGAGGTACTGTAACACAGATTTTTTTTTTAATTTACTTTCAAAGATCACCTTGATAACATTTTGTTTCATACACATGAAGAATTGTACTGGATGTTAAATAAAATTGTTTTATATATTAATTAGGGTTTGCTCTGGAGCACAGAACTCAACCACTGTGTTTAAAATCTCTAAAGTCAAAGATGAGAAGCCAGTAAAATCCTGAGAGGTTCTGAGTGGTGAACTGCAGCGCCTTCATGCAATCAAGAATACTATTTGAGATGTGAAATCAGACAGCTGCTAAAGATTCCGTACTTAGAGAAAACAGATCCCTGAACTCTGGTGTTGGCATGTAAAAAAACAAACGAACAAACAAAATCAAAAAACAACCTCCTCCCACTTTTAAACGATAGCAGGTTATCAATGAAACTGCTCTGTGCACAAGAGAAAAGTATTACTTTAGTTCCTGCCTAGCAAGGCTTGATATGAGGCTCACTGAAACCAGTGGAAAGATTCCCATTGATTTCAGTGGGCTTTTCAAAACCCCAAATTTTCTACTTTAAAAACACAAAATTGTGGTGAACACTTGCAAACTTTGTAGTGGTGCATTCTCAGGGAATCTGCTACTTCGTGGCACTTCTGTACCTGAGTGTCTGGTATATTCACGTTCGTTCTTCTGCGTGAGAAATGGCTGCAGTAGCATTTGCAAATGGAACCCTCCGAACAGCCTGCTGTACAGGCAAATGCCGTTCAGAACCGCGCTTACAGAATGAAACATAGAGCATGCAAAACTTGAGCTGTATTTGCTGCTGCAGGTGCTGTTGTGATGAGCTTTGTGCATATATAGGCACTGCATTGTATTGGATGGAATGTGAATGAGTTAAACTGTATTTCCTAATCCCAGCGCTCCCTAACAAAGGCTGAAAGAAAACTTCAGCTCAGTTAGAGCTCACACTTCGGGGAGGAGAATGAGTTCAGTCCCCACTGCTTCCAGGATCTCCCACAAGACCCAGGAGTGCAAGGCAGCAGTGAGCAAGGAGGCATCTGGGTCATGTCATGCTGTAACATGAGAAAGAAAGGAACCATTCTGCAGCTTGCGTGGATTCTTGTCTCATCCTTTTTCCCCTTTAAATCTTTCCTCTCTGTTCTTTTTTCAAATTGTGTTCCTCTGCTTAGACACTCCTGAAGAAAATCCTTATTGCCCTACGTACATATTTCCTGAACTTCCTGAAATCCAGCAAAAACCTGAAGGTACCAGAAGCTTAGTCAGAGTATCTGTTGTTTGTGCTTTGAGTAAACTGTATTATAGCACCGTAATAGTAACTAGGTTCAGGTTTTAGGTTTCCATTATCCATTTGTTATGCTGGCTAGGAATTCAGTTACCCCCCCTATACCTTCTTGTGTGATGTATAAAATAATTAAATCCTTCTAATCCGTTGATCTATTTTAAAGTATGATGCCATGTACTCTGGTATGGTTAAAGTAGGCAATGAAATCATATGGTGATAGAAAATTGGGGGATGAAGCAGTACCTCCACTTCGCTGTGGATAGTCTCAAAATCCACTGCTTTTCTCTGCTGCAGAAGACAATCCTTATTCTCCTACATACCAGTTTCCTGCGTCTACTCCTAGTCCTATGTCTGAAGGTAATAATCAAGGACCATATATACTTTTCTGTGCAAATGCTGCCTTGTCCATTTATTTTCTTCTTGGAGTTTTTTCTAGTTGCTGAGCATTATGCTGCCTCCTAATGATTTGCTGCACTCTAAGCGTTGCCTTGACTGTGTGATGCCTTTCTGGCTTTGCAGTGCTCCTCTGGCTTTTTAACTAGACTTTGACTAATGCTACAGTCCTGGGGTTTGCTTGGTTTTATGTGCTTAATCAGTTGTATTTAGCCATATGTGTGCAGTGGTTACTTAACATGCCTACAATGCTGACTTACATGTAAAGACATGGTTTGACTGAGATTTCTCCTGCCCCCCTTTTGGATCAATCCATTTCTTTAATTATTCACTTCTGGTTTTGAATATTAACACAGAATTAGGGCCAGACCCAAATGCCACAGAAGTCTATTGGAGAAATGGTCACTTGCTTCAGTGGGTTTTGGATCAGTCCCTCAATGTAATCTTTTAGAATAAATGTAGCTTGGTAACATATGTTCAGGGTTGGCCTTAGGTACACTGGCATATCTAGGCAAGGACAGAATTTGGCAGTCTCATCAGAACCCCTTACTGTTACAACTTGAAATAACACCATCTTTCACCTTACCCCCCACAACATGCTCAGCAGATTGTTTTAAACTTCAAGTACAATTCAAAATCCTTTGCATCCCTGTTCCAGGGACAGTGAAGAAGCATCTTCTGCAATGATAATGCTGTAACTGCATGTAGATGTGTGTAGGCATGAAAACACTTGCATATGAGAAACATTGGACTCTGCTGCATTGGACAGACAGAAGCTTCCTGTTTGGGAAGTTGCTGTTAGTGTTTTGGTACTGCTTTTGATACTACAATTTAGGAACTTGCCTACTTAGCCTGTGCCTCAAGCCATCCCTGTTGAGAGTATTAATTAACTGTTTCTGTGCTTATGTTAAAACATCTGGTGGGTACTGTGAAGGAGAACATACAATATGGATTCCAACAGAGACGCTCAAGAAGAGTAGGAGATGTAAAGGAGATGTTGCATTTCACCGTTAAAATGAACGTGTAATGGTGTTATACAGATATCTAAGCTATTTGCTCATTTCTTGGTAAAACCTGAAGGTGAAGAGTCCTGCCCTGCAAAACAAAGATGCGATATAAATTATTTTCTGTTGGCAGAATGGTATATCGGTATGGATGTGAGAGATTAAAAAACCTCAGTAACTAGTTGATTTAAAAAAAAAGTTGCTTACAATATCAGTTTTTTTGTTCATAATGAAGTTTGAGAATCCATTTTACTCCTGTCTGAACTAATGTAGTTTGCAATAAACCAATGATGTTAATACATTAGGAGTCTAATTTCCCATAAATGTCTCTTGTGCATTTACAAATGTGCAGGTGAAAATGATGTGTTATTTTTAGCTATTTGAAATTTTATTGGACCAAACACTTGCTCTTTAGTCTCAGTACACTGGGAAATCTTCTACTCTCTAGTATCTGCTTGGATTCTTTCCTTGATAAGGAATCCAGAATACCTGATGAGGTAGATGGGCTGGAGTCCATGTTTAATGTTTTGAAAACCTTTCAAAGCCATATATTCAGTTGGAAAGTGTTTGTACAGAGATGGGCTCAAGCTTCAAATTTCATACACTTTAAATGTCAGAGGTTTTTTTGCTTTGGATTGATACATAGGATCTCCTAGAAACATTAATATTTGGGCTTCTCTCTAAAATATCTGTAGAGTCTTAACAATATTGAGATCGGGAGATTTGGGCCAACCGTTAAAAAAAAAAAAAAAAAAAGCAATTTTTGCACATTCTCTAGGAGCTACAAGGGAATTGCCTGTTCTCACAAAAGGAATCAAATTTAGAAACTATGAATTTGTGACTCCCAGCTCCTTGAGGAAGATCTCATAGGATCTTTTTAACGCTCATCTCTGATTTAGTCTTCAATCTTTATTGAGTCATTCCAGATTTCTGTGTTTCAGTACCCCCTGCTGTAAAATGGGAAGAAATGTTGACACTCTTCTTCATAAGATACTTGAAGGGTCAAAACGTTATACATGTTCTCCTTGCTATTGTAGATATTAGGATATTTGCAATCGGAAACTAGCACTTACCTGAAGTGCATTTTTTCCTGTATGATATTCTTGTCTGAATGATGAGCTATAACGAATATTGACATTTTCCTTCAAGTAAGTAAATCAGTTTTTTCATTGTTCGCCAACACTAAAAAATACTATGAGACGTGAATGGCTGTGAAGATAGTTTTAGACGTTTGTTCATCTGTATTTGTAGGGACATACCCCATTTGTAGGGACAGTGTTGTGATATACCAAATAATATACTATCTGAAAAAAATCGTCTTTTGTGCAGGAATACCAGTCAACTTTCTCAACAGTTCAGTATAATATTAAATACATAAATTTTTTTTTTTCTGTCATTTGGGTCTAAAATGCGGAAATTGGCCTGAGCATAGACCTTTACTATTATTTTGCCTGAAGACTATAGTAAGCACAACAGAGTCAGTAACCATGTGTGTGGAACTTAAACCTTCCAATTCTTTCAGCAAGAGAATTCAGCAGAGAAGAGAGAAGTTAAGACGACTTTGAGTCTTTTTGAAAGGCTTTGTTCGTGTCATAAGTTCAGGTTAGCTGTGTTATCTCAAGTAGTTGTTCCAGCAGAGGAGAATGGGTGAAATAGCTCACTGATGTCCTTCAGAGAGAAGCTGAGAATTTTTTCAGTGACTGAGTGATGTCACTAAGTTCATGTAACACTTCTTTAGTCTGTTTTTTCCTTCAGATTTCTTTATCTATTTTATTTTTCTGTCTTTTTATCCCTGGAATTTTTAGTTGCTTCTTCACAGAGGTGTTAGTGGAGTTATTTCTTCACAGATATGTTCACAGTTCTCTTTGCAGACTTGGATCAAGTCACAAATCCCTCTGGCCAACATCTGTGAGATGGGGGTAGCAATGCTTCCAACCTGCCACCCTGTTTTGGGGCATGTCTGCCTTGTTCAGTGCAGTGCCACGTTAGCCTTGAATAAGGTAGTCAATAATTCCATAACACAAGGCATCAGTTGGATCTTGGAAACAATATAGCTTGTTAATGCAGTGCAACGCTTTCACTATCAATGAGGGAAAGTTAATTAACCCGGGATCCAGGCCACACCACTCAATTACGCTTGTGTCATTGCTAGCTGTTTTTGAGCTGCTTGAGTATTTCTATTGCATTCTGTAGAGATATCTTTCCTATTCAAAATATAGGCTCTTCAGAACAAGAGCAATCTCTTGGTGCAAGTATTCATGTGTGTGTCATGCCAGGAACGTTATCTGTGCTTAAAAGAGAATCTGAGTGGGTGAGCATACTTGAATTTGGGTATGCTATTTAATACAGTGAAGAAGGCCCAGTGATTATCATATGTGATGGGGAGCAGGACTCCTCAGCTCTATTACTGTGTCTAACACCTAGTGGGTTATTTTAGGCATGTACTTTGGCTTTTAGGTACTCAATTTATCTTTCATCTTTTGATAAAGTGGATCTAATAGCACTTGCTGTGGAGGAGTTTTCTGATAGAAAGTGATTATTTTTTGAAGTGCTGTGAGAGCCCAGGGAAGGGTGTTAGTGCAAGTACTGCCTTAATATTTGTGTGTAATCTAGGAATTATTTTTTAAATGCAATTTAAACCTCATTCAGCTTTTCTTTTTTAGGATCCTTTCTCTGTTGTAAGTATTGATTATGTTTTTCTGAATGTATGGCCAATATATTAGCAGAAGAAAAGAGAAAAGTCTGTGGTGCTCCTTCTTTGGGGCTGTTTCAGCTCACTTGTAAAATGCTTTTGTCTTTCAGATGAAGATTCTGATTCATACTCTCCTCGTTATTCCTATTCTGAAGACAGTAAGTAACTAACATTTCTTGTGTAATCTCTCAAACCGAAAGGGTACGTAAAGAATGTTTTAATCAGCCTCCTATCCAAGTCACCAACGTTTCTGTATTTAACTTACACTGCAGCAAGAATTCAGCCTTCAGTTCCCCGCTCCAGGAGTGAGATGGACAATATTGACTCAGAGAAGGTTGTTAAGAGGTCTGCTACTTTGCCACTTCCAACTCGTACTTCATCACTGAAATCAAGCCCGGAAAGGTGATGTGAATTAAGATCCCTTTGGATCAATATTGGAAGTATCTCTTCAAGCTTTGAATTGGGAAGGGGACAAAAATGCAAAATTTAATTGTAACTATGACTCTTCTAATAGGCAACAAACTCCTTCATTGTCACAGTCCGAACCCCTGTTGTGTCAGTCTTTTTCACTAGGCATCCCCTCCCCTGTCACAGCTATTCTCCTGCCTGGGGTGAGCAATGTTGCCTGTGTATCATATCTGTACAGTGCCTCCCACAGCAGAGGCACAGTGGAAGCTCTTGGTTCAGTTTGGCACCATGAAAGTGCCTCAGAATATAAGCAAATAGCAATAATTGTGGAGAAGGAGAATTTGGATTTAGCTTGGGCCTTGGTAAAAGTTTTTTTCGTTGTCCATCTTCAAGAACTTCCACCCCTGTGGACTTTATGGGAGGTAGGTTCTAGTTAGCTCTGTCATTTCTGATCTTTCAAGTTGACTTCCCTCTTGGTTTTTTGCTTTGTTTTTTACCATGTATTTTGAACTTCTTTGTAACAGTAATGAATGCATTTACCAAATGGAAGGAAAGTAGAATAGGCAATGAATATTTTATGTACTGCTCAATTCTCCCAGCTTTTAAACCACTCCTCCCTTCTTCAATTTCCATCTCCTCTTATGTGTTGCACTTACTGCCTCAAATGAATGATGCCATACTTTGAGATTGCCAATTCAGTGAGTATCTCAGGCCACAGGATCAGGAGACCAAGTTCACTGACAGAACAGCTCCTCCTTGCACAGTAATCAAGACATAGTACCCTGGCCCTCTGAGAAAACTCTTGTGAGTGAAAGGAGTAGAATGATTAGTGCTTCCTGTTATTTAGTGATAAAACAACTTTTACTAGGGCGGTGTTTCTCTGCGGTTGGGATCTTAAGCAGTCAAGTTAGTTTTAAGCAGCAGAAGTTAACCTCCTTGAAATCTCTACAGTATTTGTGCGCCCGTCAGGTTGGCTGTCGCTTTGCCTTACTTAAAAAAAGAATTAGTCATCTGTGTCTCTCCAAAGCCAGTGGAGGGAGCTGGGCGTCTCAGTGGGCAGTTCCCATCCTATACCAGGTCAGTAGGGTAAGTGGGAGAAAGCCTGGGGTAGCAGTTTAGGTTAGATGCCTCACGTTAGGATGGTAAATGCTAGATGAGATGTATCCACACTCCAGTGCCAATTGAGGGGAACGCATCAACAGCAAGTTTAGAGTTAGTTTGCCAGTATGGTTGTAGGCGAGGTTAAATGACCTGATGTCTGGGCTTTTTCGCAGGCATTGATTATCCTGCACAACATGTTTGAATATACTGCTTTTCAGGGAGGAATTGGGCATTGTAGGATATGGACCCTGAATGCTTTGTGACTGATATTGTCTGAACAGTACCCGTGTGGACACAGCACAAAATTATACCAGTTTGGATTTAGTGGACTGTTCTTAGCCATTTTTATATATACTAGTTTGAGCTAGTTGGTTCACATCTCTAGTAAAGACCATCTCTTGGACCTCGCCTAGCATTAGAAAGTCAGGAATGCCCCCAGAGTCTAGATCAGTTCCAGCTGTTTCCTAGCGCTCAGGTAATCAGTGGCTTGGCAAAATGAAGACGTTTAACCTGAGTTCAGCTCAAAGTTTGGACACGTTGGCATTTGTGAGCTTAGCTGAAGCCAATCACCAAGCTATTTCCAACGGTGAAAGATACGAAGGTTTGACAGTTCATTAAAGGTACTTGGAGAAACCCCCCCTCTGTCTCTTTCCGTAGTTCCTGCAGCTGAGCCATGTCAAAATCTACCTGCTGTAAATAAACAAATATACACTCAGAGCCCTATCTGAGCGCTCCCTCTTGCAGCAGGCTTCCTTTTCAGATTAAAAAAAGTTCCCTGATTAAACCAGGATTAATGGGGGAAGGCGCCTGTCAAAGGGAAGTGCTTGTTGCCATGGAAACCACCATGTTTTGGGCTAATTGGTTTTTCTTTCCTCAGAAATGACTGGGAGCCTCCTGACAAGAAGGTGGACACTAGAAAATATCGCGCAGAGCCCAGGAGCATTTATGACTATCAGCCAGGGAAGTCCTCGGTTCTGAACAATGAAAAAATGGTAACGTTTGTCTTATCCTAGTCTGTGGCTTGATCCTGTGATTGTAGCGCACTCCCCAAGTGCTTGTCCAGGTCCATTCCGATAGGAGGGTTCCTTATGCTTACGTTGCTTGTGTATTTCCTGTATATTATGTTTTGAAATTGTTTTGCATAACTTTTAACATTATTGTTCTCTAAAAAGCAAGATCCAGGGGAACTGAGAGGCTCTTCTTTTTGGATGTGTTGTTTTCTGTGTTAAGTATGGATCGCTAACCCTAGTTTTTAATCCATGTTTAACACTGTGACCTGTTCAGCAGCTGGTTTGCCAGCTGTACTTTATCTAGGGCACAGCATTAGTTGATGTAATAGGAAGGCATTATGCAGTGAGGTAGGCAGGTTCAGTTTCTATTTCTATTCCTCTTATGCCATTGACTTTAAACACATAACAGCTACTTTTTACAGTGCATGTACTGTGCCCCTAGAGACACCTGCTGAGATGCTTTAGGGGAGGCAGTCTTCCCTGAGCTACCCTGCTCCTCTGCTGGAGCTCGCCCCTTCCATGGCAGGGCTGGAGAAATTGAATACGAACTGACTCCACACCTACTGTGATACATAACCTGGAGTATTAACTGAGCTGTCACCAATTTCAGTTTGAATTAATAAGTAGTGCTGTGAATTTTGGCAGCTAGGGGACATACAAAAGTCAGTCCCATTCTGCAGGCTTGGCTGAGGATGCTTGGTGAGGGGCAGAGTAGAGGGGTGGCGCTAACCTCATCAGCCAGTCTTGCATAACTCGCCTGTGCTCATTTGAAGTGTCCTTCAGTGGTACAAGTGTGACACTGTAAGCGCTAGAAAATACTGAGTGAGGTTATTACTGAATAACTAGTTTGCTACCTGAAGGTTTAGTTGTTCTATATGGACATTAATTTGGAGAGTTCGATCTGAAGTGCTAGCTGACTGCGAGATTCAGAGTACAAACTATGCATTAACAGCTCAAACACAGATCCCATTCATGGGGTAGTAGAGGAGTGGTTCTGAAAAACGTAACATGGATTTTATGCTGAAGCGCAAGAGTGAACAGAAAGTTAAATCAATAGAAATATAAGAATCAAGCTGATCTGGGACATGGTGCTTGTACTTAGTGTTTTGGTGAGTTTTGTTTTCCTCCAAGTACAACCAAAGTCCATCACTTTTTAAAGATCGTGCAACCAAATTCCTTTCACACCTGTGTCACTTCATGGACTTCGAAAAATTGCTTCTAATCAGAGTATGATCTAATGGCCATTGAAAAGAGCAACGATTTTCTCTTGATTTCACTGGGCATGGGCTCAGCCCAGTAGATAAGTGCCAGTGAGGAGTGATTTGAAAACAGTATCACAACTCTGTTCCTGTCGTCCATCCTGGAGCAAGATTTCTGATGATTTCAGTGGCAATTTTGTCTCATGGAAAACAGCCAGGATTAAGCCTTGTGGCAAAAGACCTACTTCATCGGTACACTCAAGCCTTTTTGAAAGGTCTAACATAACCAATGGTACTTCACATGTTCAGACTTCATCAGGTGCTTAATTGAGCTATTGAATCAGAGTCTAAAAGCCACAAGCAGGACCATGACCAGAATAATGAGAAAAGTCCTACAGAGCTCACCAAAGATAAGAAGATGTAATAGCTATGTTACTTCCAGTGTTATGTTTTGAGCTTTAATTCCAAATCATAGATCACAGACACAGAAGAAAGGTCTGGAAATAGTGGCTTCATGGTCTCTATTAATCTCGTTAAATACCACAGTAATACAGTGTGTAGTGACTAGTTCTTGCTCTGTGTTTCTGAAGAGGATCTATGAGCTGCAGGAGATTCATGAATGTCTCTTGGTAATCACACCCAGAGCTGTGACTATCAGGAGCCTGATCCAAAACTAGATCAATGAAAGGCCTCTCATTGAGGTCAGAAGGCAATAAAGAAAAAAGAAGGCAATTTTAGTCAGAGGGCAATAAAGAAAAAAAGGGAGGCATTGTTTCTACTCTGCCTTTGAGAAATGTCCAAATATTTCTCTAGGCCCTTAGAGTTCAAACGTGATGGTAACCGTTTACCTGTCAAATTTAAGCATTTCCCCTTTTCAAGCATCAATCTTGAGCCTTTTTACTAGAGCATTTTCTTTGTGTGGCAGACTCCAGGGCACCTAGCAGAGCCCGAGGCTGTTGGGAAGTACCCCCTGCTCCCTTGCCTCAACAGCCCCGTCAACCTGTCACACTAAGATTTGCATCAGGGCACGTATGTCGGCCCTTTGTCTGTGTGTGGCTCATCACATGTTGAGAGACGGAGAAGCTGGGTTCTCACTGGCATATTGGACATAATGTATTTATATTTCTAGTGTACTGAGATCCATTTTGTCTAGGGCTAGGTGCACTGAAACGCAAGAGTTAACTAGATATCCTTTGGGGAGTGGCACCGCATAAAGCCGAGCAGTGAACTTTATTCTCTTACATCTACCTCACCAATAGTGTTGTTAAACAACTGCAACTATTTCAACTATTTTTGTTTCATAAAACAGATTCTATGAACAGAATGGAATTTTCTTTTCAACTCTACTGTTATCTGTCCTGTCTGGTTTTCCTTCATTTTATTTTTGTCTGATTCTCTAACATTTATTTGTGAAGAAACAAATTATATTGTCTCTGTATCCATCCCTTCAGAAATCTTTCAGGAATGTACTCTTTCTGATTGTGTCCCCTTTGATTTAGAAAACCACCTTTCACTCTGTTTGCAGTGTATAGAACAGGGTTTCTCACATATTCATGTGCTGTTAAAGATGCAGTATTTTGCAGTATTTGATTCAGGTCTCATAAAATACATTTTTTTTTTAGAAACTTCTCTTTTTTTGGCCAATTAAAGATTTTAAAAAAGCTTCAAAAGTACATGCAGCTTTGTACTTTTGCAGTGAAAGTCTCTAACAGTATGACTGAGGAAGTGGTTGACTCCTAGCTCTTCCGTTGAGTTTCCCCATGACGCTGGGCAAGCTGCATAATCTCTTTCTGTGTGGGTCTCCTGGTCTGTAGAAGGGAATCCATTCATATTCATGCCTCTCACAATGATGCCATTAGGCTTAACTGATGTTTGCAAAGCAGTTTATGGCCTTTGTGGGAGAGGTGCTATAGAAATTCCAAATTATAAAGCTAAATATCCACATTTCAAAATGGAAACCATGGAGTCCGCATCTTTAACAGTCCCTTTCCTGTGTATTCTTTGCATAATGTTATACTTCTCTTTCTTCCATTCCCCTATCACCAACTCCTTTAGACTCGGGATATAAGCCCAGAAGAGATAGATTTAAAGAATGAACCTTGGTATAAATTCTTTTCGGAATTGGAGTTTGGGAAACCGGTAAGTTTGATAGCTGCAATGACCGATAAAGTCAACCTGCCTTTTTTAATGATTGTCACATCTCTTTGCTAGGCCTAAACCTGGAACCAGCTGCCCTACTCATTTAAAAATGTGATCGTTCATAACTTGGTCCTGGTGCTGAGATAAAGCACTGTTCTGTGACCACCTAATGTATTTTGAAGCTGTTTGCAAACATTCCCAACCTTACAGCCAAGTGAACCAGCAAGGCAATATTTTTTCACATACCGTAGTTCAGACTGCCTTTTTCTTATTGATGGTAACAGTAATGCCCTGTTCTCGTTAATGAAAGTCCTATTTCAAAGTGCTTGTTCTCTCCCT
Source organism: Struthio camelus (assembly GCF_040807025.1). Classification (NCBI taxonomy): domain Eukaryota; kingdom Metazoa; phylum Chordata; class Aves; order Struthioniformes; family Struthionidae; genus Struthio; species Struthio camelus. Next base: position 24,262,339 of record NC_090948.1, on the reverse strand, counting down.
TCCTTACAAGATCTGGGATTGCTGCTACTTTCCCTGCTTGGTAGTTTTAAATCAAGGAGAATGATTCATTTATTCCTGCCTTAGGCTTGTAAGCTGTAAGTCAGTAATTTCCAGCTGTCTGTAAACTGATCATGTATGCTCCTTCCCTTATGCATGTAGCTAGCTGCCCATTGCCCAAATGGGGTGCCTCAGTTTATGTTAAATCGCCCCGGCCATTCCCTGAAATCAAGAGAAGAGTTTGAGAGCAGCATGCTTTCTTTTCAAATGCAGCTGCGTTGCTACATGTGTGAAAGACGCCTTGCTTTATCTTTTTCCAGACTGAGAAATCAAAGCTTACTTATTTGATAGGGCAGAGAACATTTAGATAGAGGAACACATCAGTGGACAGGGCTACTGGAAGAAAATGTTCTAAGGGACTTCTGTAGCATTTCATGGCCTGGTTCTCACCGGTTAAACACTATTAACTTCATTATTAAGTACTGTTACCTACTCTTACTGCCCCAGAGTGTCAGTATCAGCTTCTCACACTGATTCAAGCGTCGTGGCTGTTTCCCCTTTCACCTTGAGATCAACTGTTAAATGGCCTTGCAAAAATCTTTTGAGCATTGCTCAGATTTGCTTGCATGTACAGCAAAATAAAGTATATTTTAGGGCTCAGTACTACCTCCACTGGCATCAAAGGCGGTTACACATGGACACCAGAGGGCAGTTTTTCCCTTAAATCTGAATTTTGTTCTCTTTTTCTCACAGAAGTGACAAAATTCCTCTGCACTGAATGTAGCTGCCTAGAGTCGGGTGCCCAGTCTGAGCACATCACCTAAACTGTGCAATTTTTGCTGAAAAACAGTTGTGTTCAGAGGCCAGGTAACCCCCCATCATAGACAGCTTTGTTTTATAGTTATGGACCTTCTATCCCAAGCTAAAGAAGGAGCCTTGACAACATTTGAGGTTAGAACCCTTGACTTATAGGCAGCAAAAGTCAGGTGAGGTGAATCCTATCATGCTTCACTGAGGCTATAAAGAAATGTCAGTCAAAGGGTTTAACTCTCCACAAGTCATCACGGTTTATGATTTCCACAACGTGGAAAAAAAACCTACTTCTCTCTGCTCTTGTGTAATAGTCACGTGCCCTTGCAATGGAGGAAGGTTTGTCAGCTTTAGGATGAGGTTCCTTTGAGTTAGCGTAAGTTACTGGTTCGTGTGTCAGAGAAAACAGAACATTATGCCCTCAGGCCTTTCTGCAAGTGAGGGCATATCTGTTCCTTAGAAGTGTTCGTGCTTTCAGTCTCGCAGCCTTGGCCTTCCTTCAGAAGAGGATGTCTCAGACTGCATTAGCCATCCGATTCTTGTCCAGCAGAGCCTCTATTCTGTTAAGGACTGCTTTCTTACTGCTTGCCTTGGCATGATTTCCCATGTCACCTTCCTCTAGCTCAAAGGCACGCAAGCATGCTCCTCGATGAGCTATGTCAGCCCGTGAATACGATATGAGGTGTGTTGTGCTTTGGCATGATGCCAGGCACTGCAGCTGAAGATGCCATCTCAGAATTTGAGAGAGAGCTGCCCCTTCCTGGAATCTGACAGAAATTTAGCAAAGCTCCGTATGAGCAAAGTCACTAGAGTCAAGAGAGACTCTTTACATGTCTTTGCTGTAGTGCTCACTCCAGCCATGAGAGGACCAGACTTTTGTGACCAGCTTGTGGCTAAGCCCTGCGTCTAACCGAAGCATTTCAATTTGTGTCTACGAGGGCCTGGGATTTTCAGAAATTCTCTGTTTGGCCCAGCTTCCCCCCCCCCCCCCCCCCCCCCTGCACTGCAGACAACGCATACATCTACAGGCCTGATTTCCCCTGGCTTTCTGACTTTATTGGCAGTTGCGTGACATGGCCAGGAAACACCCATGGTAAGAGGGAGCACAGAGTCTTGTGAGCTTATGGCTGACACTCTTCAAACATGCCAGAATGACCAGGATGTGGTGTTCTGTTGGGCAAAGCACAGGCACCAGCCTAGGGCAGATGAAGCGGCACTGCTGGCTCAGCATCACACATCCCTTTCTAAGCAGCTGTATGGACGTGCGTGTGCCCTGCAGACAAACATCCAGTTGTTTCAGGAAGATTCTAGGTTCAGTCTCTGAAGCATGGATGCTTTTTCAGTGTGCTGCTGAGACTATGTCCCCACGCGCTCTTTTCTTCCCTCCTTCCCTCCCTGCTTCCTTCCTCTGGACCTGTGGCCCTGCAGCACCATGATGCCCGTTCACAGAAGTTGACCCTCAGTCAGGCTGTAGTTCAGTTGTCTTTCACTGTGACCGCGGAGGCACGCTTGCAGGGCACCTTCTCCTAGCCCCTCTGAGACAGCGCTGAGTGAGCTCTTTGCTCTAAATGGAGGAGGAGAGGACTGGGAAAAGGGGTGCGTGTCCTGCCTTCTTGCTTCCTCCCCTCCAGTTCCTCCCTCCGCATCTCAAACCTAAAACTCTGCAGGACCATCTACCATACAGAGCAAATGTATTCTGATTTCACAAAGCAGGAATCAAGTCTCCTTGAGCGTATCAGTGAGGAACATTTCTGGTGAGATGAGGATATTAGCATGGCATTATTTGGATAAGAACACCAGGAAAAAGGTCTTTCGCTTTGAACAATCCTCCCCTGCTATTTACACATGCATAAAATAGGAAAATCTTATTTTGAAATCTGAGTCTTCATGTGTAGGTTGAATTTTAAATAAGTAGTTTCCAAAGTTCCCTGTGTCCCACCCTCTCCACCGAAACCCCCCACAAACAACCCCCCTCCCAAACAGTGAAATAAAAAATAACAACTCTGCATTCCCTTTGCCCCACAATGCCAACACTGGAAATTCAGCCATTTGTTCACATGGTATGTATTCGTAGTCTGATGGGGGTGGGAAGCCTATCTCCCTTTCCTTTATGAAAGGCCCTTGTTTTACCCTTTCCTTTCAAAAAGAAGAATGAGCAAAGCAAATTTTTTTTGTGTTTTTTTCCCTCCTATTTTTTTGTTTTGTTGCGTTAAGAATGCTTTAACCACCAGCTGGGGGCTCCCGCTGGAGAGTGCAAAATCCCTAAGAGCATCTTGCAAAAATAAAAATGTCCTTGAACAGTATTGAGAGCAGCCCCTCCCAGGCGGCGTGCATGCTCCCTTTTACCTCCCATGATTTCTTGATATTTGTGCTATAGCAGATTTATCCCTCTTTTTTTTCTCTCTCTTTCTTTGTTTTTTTTAAATTTTTTTCAGTGTTGGTGCAATCCCCCTGTTGTATCCCCCCTCTGTTCTAATCCAGTTTCCATACTCTTTGTGATGTCTTTCCTTATCTTCATTTCCTCATTTCCTTCCTCTGCTTTCCATCAGCCTCCAAAAAAGATTTGGGATTATACTCCTGGAGATTGCTCTATCCTTACTAGAGAGGATAGAAAGGTAATTCTGTCTTGCGTACGTTGTACTACAGCATCTAGTATGTATGTATGTGCGCGTGGATATTTTTTTTTTTTTTTGTAGCATTGCTTGGATTTTGTGTGCTTGTGAGTGATTTTTTTAATTGGGCTTGAGCTCATTAGCCTAACAATTATATAATTAGTAAACTGATTTAATAATTTTTAAAGCATAATCAGCCATAGTTTAGAGTGGTGATTTTGCTATCTTGACCTGCAATGATAATTATACTAACAGCATATTGCATATTGTTACAGTATTCTTTTTTTTTACAGGTGGGTTTTATAACTTTATGGTTCGTAGAATTAGATTCTAGCAGGCCTATGCACCTCTTGATCTTAAATGTTAAATGCCTAAAGCAGTTGCCTCTGTAATGATTGAAACATGATTGATTAATTACTAGTGAATTTCTGTGTATTGTCCATACCATCTTTGTCTATTTTTTCTATTTAAAAGGCTCTTTTTTTTTTCAAAATTAACATTCCTTTGGTTTCCCCTAACCCTAAGCATTATTTTCCCATTCTTCTTCTCCTTCTTTAACCAGACTGATCTAGAAAAAGACCTCTACCTCTACCAGACTGAGTTAGAGGCAGATTTAGAAAAAATGGAGAAGCTTTATAAAGCACCAGATAAAAAGCCACAGAAGGTATTTCCTATTCTTTTCATGCTGCCAATCCCTGTTTCCAAACTCTCTGCTCTAATCTATTCACTGCTGGATGATTATTAAATGAGGTTGGGATAAATAATGGTTCTGACCGGTCTGACTGCATGGCTTGCTGTGTAGCTGTCAGAAATAATAGAACATGATGCTGAGAATCCGGCTTGAAATCCATTTCAGATACAGTGATCTCCTCTCTCCCCTGCTTCGTTTCAACCTCTCCCGCCCCCACCCCGGCTCCCCTTTTAGGATTTGTTTTGAGTTCGATGTCTGCAAAAACCCCCTCTCTGTTTTTCACATGAATAGGCAGCAGCAATCAGCTTAAAATTCTTGGTTGGCGTCACGTCATCATCTTGTGCCTTTCAAGCGTGTTGCCATCTACCCTCCCTTCATACAAGCCCTGCTCTCTGTTAGAAGCTCACGCCTACCCAAGATTTGGATATTCTCAAGAGATTTTACACAATTTTCCTTAAGCTGTACCTTGCCATGGCCTTCTAGGGCATGTTAGCTGCTGCTGCTGTTCCGAGGGTCTGCGGGATTCAAACCATGAAGTGATAGATTAATTTGGTAACACGCTAATTTTTCTTTTTTTTTTTTTGATTTTTTTTTTTTATACTGTGATGTTTAACCAGGACTTGAAAAAGCTGCTTTTTCAAACCCAAGATATGCTTTTTCTTCCTGCGTAAGAATCCTCAGATAGACAAGGGGAGACCAAATATAGCATTTCTTCCAAATTGCCTTCAGTTTTTTAAATAATGCGCCTAAGAAGCGTTAGATGGATTTAAAGCAAGCGGATGAGAACTGGCTTTTGCTATTGAATCTGTGCAGCTGGCATTGCTTCTCTTAAGTAAGGAAACTGGACTGAAAGATTGCTTTTCTTGTTATTGCTATGATATTTATTTGAATGCTGAGGAATGTATTGTGCTGCAGAAATGTAATATACCTTTAAAGCAAAGGGGGGCAGTGACCGGTTGGGGGAAAAGCTTGGGGAAATAATTATGAGCATGTGTCTCCTGGTCATGGCCCAGCTGGTTATCTCTTCTTGCTTTTGGCTTTATTCTCAATGACTCATTTGCAGACAAAAGAATAGGCGCCATGAAAGGCATCGGCTGTGCTAAAACCTGTCACTGCCCTGAAGGAACTCAAGAAAATTGTCGCTTTTCTGCAGAGACATTGACAACTTAGGCTGCGTTTAGACTTAAATCTCAATGTCTCCCAAAAGCTAACATTCCGGCAGTAGATGGAAAATTACTTGTGCAAGGCTTTTTCTTTCTCCTCACATATAAGTGTGTATCAATGACTCCTTTGTTTGGACTTTTGCAGAATACAGCAGGTGTTACTCCTCTGGAAACTTCTACAGACCATTCTTCCTAGTAAGTTTTCACATTGCTTTTTGATGTCATTTTTACAGTCTGAGGGTATGTAGGACAGGGTTTTTAGGATGCTGGAAAAGGGTTGGCTTTATTTTTTTGGTGATGTATATGAACAGGTGCATGTATCATGAAACTTAAACGTGTGCTTTAGCTGAACCTCAATACAGTACTTGCTCCTTGATCTTGAGTAAAATTTGAAGTGATTACACGATGATTGCATTGGCTAGTTAAGGATTGCTGATTGTGCCAGATAGCAGCTTTTAGAAGAGCAAACATAACTTTAACTCCTTTTTGATGAAGTTTACAAATTGACCCTAACTTCATGCAAGTAACTTTACTGCCCAGAAAGAACAGAGGTTGTTTCTGCAACTCAGGTATGATAAATTAAAAATGTAAGTCCTATTAGAGGTTTCCAGTTATGGACACTAGATCAGAAGGATGCTGTTAATGAAAGGCAACAATAGCCTAGTCCCTAGGAAGGGAAGAGCAGTAGTAGTAACAATATTTCTCAGAAACGTAATGTGGTGCTGCTTTCTTGGAGGAATACATAATAAGCAGTGTACTCTGTCTGAACATGTTGTACATGGAGATAGTTTATTTTAAAAGATTGAGGGGAAAAATAAATCTAAGTCCAGATTCTGAGCTGTGCTGAGTTACAGGAGCTGTGGAGCTCCTGCTGCGAACCTGACGCTCCCTTAGGAGGACTAGATGCTTCATGTTCCACATAGACACAGTGATTCCCTCTGCATGGGTTTGTTAGGAAAGGCATGTTCTCCTCCAGATGTCCGTTAAAATCACCTGTGTTTGCCTCCTCTCATAGTTTGCCCTAGAAGTCTCCTGTACTTATATCAACTCAGTTCCCTTCTATCTGTATTCATTTTGCAGGAAAACTTGCACTATTTCCATTTGCTGGTTGTGTCATCCCTATAAATCAGATGCTCCTATGACTTTTTGGTTAGACTGTTAGCCCAGCCTACCACTGATGGCTGTAGGAGCTGGATGGAGCCTTGTAGACTGTATCTATACATACAGAATTACTGTTTGTAGCTCATATCAGGAGAATTACCCTCTAGATAAAAGAGAAGATCTACATGCATTACATTGTCATATATTTCAGCAAACAGAAAAACAGTCTCATCCTTGCTTTTCAGCACACAGAGCATCATTCTCTTCTGAAAAGCGTCTTCTCTGTGCATAGACTGATCCCTTAGCAAATGAGAAGGTTTCCACCGATGGCAGCACTGCCCGTGTGGTTTCTGACACCACCCAAAGCATGCAGTAGTGCTGGCATCTGTGCTAGAGGAGGGGAAGCAACCTGGGTAGCCTGGAAATGGGAAAGGGCAGATGGGGCCCAATGGATTCACATATTCTTCCCTTCCCAGCCTGTGGAGAGTAGGGAGAAAAGATACATGGAGTTTGTTGTCTTTTCTGCAATGTTGCTCTTCCCTTTACTCACCTGATTCGGGCCTTCTTGCAGACTGCATTAGCCCCATGCAATGCTACTAGTTGGCCTTGATGAGGGAGCAACCAGTAAAGGGACTCTGCCAGATGCCTCCTCTCACTCCCCCTGCAGCTGGTCACTGAATTTCTGTGCGTCTGTGAGGAAACCATGTAGCTGCTCTGTGACTCTGCTTTCTTATCTGAAAAAAAAAGAGGAGTGCTTTCCTACCACCTATTTCCTGGGGAACTGAGCTGGGAGAGTTCCCTTTTGATCCCCCAAGAGAGGATCATTTGAACCCTTTGATTTTTAATAAGGAGGGTAAAATACTTCCACCTCCCAGGTGAGGAACCTCAGGAGAGTAATTATCCGCTGCAGCAACTGATTGGGTTTCCTCAGGAACCTGACAGATAGAGGCACTGGGATAACCCACGTAAGACAAAATAGCTCTGTAGCTATGGCTGTGACTCCTGCTCCCACTGGAGCGTTGCCCAGTTTGAAAAAGTGATGGTATTACCCTTCTTTTTGGTTTGGTGTTTTTCAAGAGCTCTTCTACTCTAGAAAGCAATTTATGGGACTGCACTCGTATGACCTGATTTTCTTTGTCTGGAAACTAAAATCGTCTTTGAGATCCAGACATTGTGTAATTCCACCCCCATAACTAGTCCTCTGATGTATTTCAAAGCTTTCTCTTTCTCTTGTAAGCACAGTATCCATCCAACATAACCAGATGCATGTAGAAATTTATCCACACACAAGCATGCATAACCACAAGCACTTCCACACTCACTCAAATCTGAATCACCAGTGGACATCAGGAGGTAAACCAGCTTTCAAAAAGTTTTCCATGGATCGGCAAATGACCTATTTTTTCAGTTTCTAAACTTTCCAGCAGCCATGTTTTGGCCCCAGAACAGCTTTGTGTGTGAGACTAAATCTTATTCTGAGGAGTCTGGTTGAGGATGCACAAGAACTGGTGTCAGATGGATCAGCTCTTAGGAAAACACTGTCTGCTCGATTGCTCAGCAAGTCTTTTATAGCTGGAAAGGCCATTTATACCATGGCAATGCTGGTTATTCTTTTAGAGAGAAAACAACTCTAGAAATCAGATGTGACACCAAACTGGCGCTCAGATTCATTACTGAGGAAAGGAATTTGTAATAAATTTCTTCAGTCTTTAAAAACCTAAGAAATTACAGTTCTGTCTATTTTTAATATGCATCCCCCAAACGTATAAACAAAATGCTGGACTCTGTGGTAGACCCAGAACCCAGGATTTTGTTTGCCCTACAGTGAAAGCCTGAGGCAAAGCTGAAATAAAGAACTGTGCACATCTGGGAATTTTTTTGGAGTAGTGTCCGTAGCGTGGTACTGCTGCTTCTTTACTTAGTCCTTTACTGGTGGACTCGGAGAATTGCCTTGCCAGTCTTGACCTCTGATGTTAGCTGGGAGGCACAGCTGGTTGAGGTGGACTCTTGAGCAGCTGTGCTCTCTAACCAAGAGGCTGGAATGGCTAGTGTTTAAGGAGAGAGGACTGGGAGCTGCAAGATGATCTACCTGCAGCTAGCCACTGAATTTCTGTGCGTCTGTAAGGAAAGCACGTAGCTGCTCTGTGTCTCTCTTTTCCTAACCACCTATTTCCTGGGGAACGGAGCTGAGAGAGTACCCTTAAGTAGAGAATGCTACAGTAGTGCAAAACCTAGAATAGTATTACGATATATTCATAATCTCTTCATTCAGCTGTTCTGCCAGCCTGAAGTATCAGTTCCTTATGCGTAGTCCAGCCTGGGTTCGTAAGCGTGGTTCCTTCTTGCTTTTCCTGATGCTTTCACCAAACAGAAGTAACAACCCACTGATGTTCCTCCTGCTTTTTCCTGTTTTGCAAACTGTTTTCCAACTCTGCGTATTCACCTAGCTATCATGCAGTGAAGAGAGAGTCCGAATTTGCACCGGGGGACCCTGCTGGCTTGGAGAATGAAAGGCAGATTTACAAGAGTGTGCTGGAAGGTGGAGATATCCCGCTGCAGGGGCTGAGTGGTCTTAAGCGACCTTCTAGCTCTGCTTCCACAAAAGGTAGGTCAGCAGAGCACTAGTCTCTGTCCTCTTTTCTGCACAGAGTATCAAAAGCCAGGTGATACAGGGCAAACTCCTGCAGGGTTTGGAGTCCTATTCAAGCCAACTGAGGTTTCCTCTGTCCTTCCTCTTTGCCATCCCCAGTCTTTCCTCCTTTTTCCTCTCAGTCCGAACTGGCCAATATTCTTCGTGACCCCTTTATCTGATCCAGGTTCCTCTTCCCAGCAGGGACCAGCTCCCTCCATTCAGCGCCGCAGACACCTGCCAGTGTTTCCCCATGCCCTCATGCTCTTCCTCTGGGCTGCTCAGGCCTGGCCTTGCTACCCATCTGCTCCCTTGGCCTTGTCACGCTAGAGCCTTCCCCTGCCTTTTCTGCTTTTTCCACTGCAGTATCTCGGCAGGCCACACCATGCCTGCTGGCCTGACTGCCCTTGCATACCTGGCACCATGGGCTGAGCAGCCTCCTGCCTTCGAGGGGTGTACAAAGGCACTGGACACTGTGAACCTGGCAGTGGCCCTGCAGTCTGTGGGACAGCAAGGCAGCAGAGACTGCTGCGTTCTCCCCCCCCCCCCCCAAATCTCTGCAAGATTAGGAAAAAGGAAGAGCCTGACTCCCATCAGGGAATTGTGATGGGGAGTATATCTCTGAGCCAATTTCAACCTAAAAATGGTTTGAGATGGAGAGAGGACTGGGGAAGGAATGTACTGGGTTTCTGAGCTGCTCTCCCTAAAAATAGTATATCATGCCAAAAAGCGCTCTCTCTGTCTCCATCTGCCAGCTGTTTTTCAGCATTATGTCAGGCCTGTAGGGCAGGGAGTCAAACTGGATCTGAACAAAAAAAAAGTTTACCCTTCCCCAAACTGCAATTGAACGTGAATGGTTATTTTGACATTTTAGTTTGAACCTAGATCAGAAACAGACCTAAAAAACTGCAGTTACAGCTGAACCCAGACTGGATCTGACCTGAAAAATGTCCTGATTTAACTCCCTGCTTTTTAGAGCAAACATGGCCAACCACACTGTCTGAAACACACTCAGCTTATTCCTAGTACAGGGAATCTCTAAGCAGGCAGCTCTTGGGCAAGGCCAGCTGATGGGGCTTTCTTGTGCTAGCGCAATCAGCACTTGATTTCCTTCTCCCTCCCAGGAATAATCTGTTTGGCAAGCATTGTGGGGAGACCATACCACAGGTGTGATTGCAAGCTTGGTATTAAGCCATTTTTGCAGTGTTAGTGCCTCTGGATTCTTGCTAACATCCTTTGTAGAGTTCAGCTGCCCTCCTCCATGGTGCCACAGCTTCTCTGGAAGCTGAGAATACTCAGCACTTTCTAGGATGGTACCTTCAAAGTGCTCCAGGCCTGCTTCTGGCCATGCGTCTCATTTTAGAAACATTAGCAACATTACACCTACTTCTATAAGCGCAGCTTGTTGTGCACTGTCTTTCTGCTTTTCTTTATTTTTTGGAACTTTGTTTTTTAAAGTGCATTTTATGAAATCCAAGCATGTTCTCTCTCCTTTCACAATAGCTTTCTAGCATTTAAGCTAACAGGTTGTATTTATTTTATTCTGCATGCTTACCAGTGGATCGTAAAGGTGGGAATGCTCATATGACTGCACCCTCTTCAGTTAATAGCCGAACCTTTAACGCTAGTCATACCGGTATGTTAGGTCACGCATGTAAACATAAGAAGCCCTTATCAGCCGCAAAAGCCTGCATTACTGAAATCCTCCCTTCTAAATTCAAACCCAAACTAGCAGCTCCAGCTGCTCTTGTGCAGGACAAGAAGGGTATCTTGCTCTCTCATGAGAAAGCTCAAAGCTGCGAAAACCTTCGTAGCTCCATTACCTTGTTTGATAATAAAAAAGCTTTCATGGTAGACATAGGGGAAGGCATAGAAAACATGCTGATGAAGTCGAAGCAGGAGTATGCCATCAAATCTGGCAGTACCATGAGCCTGCAGGAGTATGGCACCAACTCAAGGAAAGGCGACCTGTTCCCTGCCTCCAGGAAGAGCGGGATGGAGTTTACAATGCTGTATAAAGACATGCACCAGATCAACCGGTCCAGGATCCATTTGGGCACAGTCTCCTCCTGCAGTGTGAGGGATATTGCCTCTCAGTTTGAGAATGAAGCAAAGGACATGATGGAGCACAGTCTTAGCCAGGAAAATTCAGAGCAGATCCCCAAACACACAGTTTCCTCCCGTATCAGTGCCTTTGAGCAGCTGATCCAGAGATCCCGATCAATGCCCTCGCTTGACTTTTCCATTGGACAAAGCAAATTCCCCACTTCTCTCCAGTCTAAAACTTGTCTGAGTTCTGCCTACTCTGCAGAGTCCGTTCTGGATATACCAAAAGCCCACCAAGAAGAGAAGGATACTGCCAGCTTGGCAGACAAATCCTCCCACTCCTGCAGCAACGTGGAGGACACAGCTTCAGATGTCAGTGATGCCATCCCTATGGACACACTTTCAGCTTGCACAGATGAGATAGATCTCCTCTCAAATGCATCCAATGACAGCGGCGACAGCAGCAGCAACCTCAATGGGCCTCAGAAATATAAAACCAATAGATGCAAAGGCACATGCCCAGCTTCCTACACCAGGTTCACTACAATCCGAAGGCATGAGCAGCAGCAGTCTTCCAGGAACCCTGATTCCAAAGGGGATGTCTATGGGGACAGACACACGCTCCCCAGAAACGTCTACCTAATGAGCCCACTCCCCTTCCGATTGAAAAAGCCCTTCCGCCACAATTCCAGGAGGACTCCACCCCCGGACTGCCCGGGAACCCTGTCAGCACCCCACCCTGAGAGCCCAAAAGACCCCGTACAGCTGCAAGGCAGCGTAGGAAACAAGAGTCACTACTCCCAGCACGGACCGTGCTTCAAAAGCAGGCCTCTAGCCCCCAAGCGCCTGTCTTCCTTTGACATTGTGGAGAAGCTTAGTCACTTCCCCACCGTGGGATGTAGCCAAGATAGCTTCATGGGCCAAGCTGGTACTCCTGACTCCTTTAACAATGGCAACCCTGTTCCATATGCTCTCTATCACAGCTTGGACACAAACAACAACCCGCAAAGTGAACTTGGGACGTACCTAGGAGGTGGCTTTTTGTGTTCTTTACCAGTGTCCCTTCATCTGTCTTCTTGCTTTACTTTCTCCTCCCCTTTTCTTCCACAACCCCTGCATTTTTATTCCCCACCTTTGCATCCCTTGACTCTCTTTTTTTTCCAGTATGTCTAACGTCCTTTGCGTGTCTTGCTGAGAATTTATGTTCAGGACTTGTTAACAGCTGCACTTCTGAGAAACGATTTCCGCTGCCTTTCTAAACACATCAGGCTCAGTTTGTCTCTCAAGCAACTCCTAGGATACAAGAATCTCAACATGAGATACTTCTAGGCCTATATCATTTGCACAGTTGGGAGTATAAAACAAACCCAGATGATTTGCTTTAAGGAGCGGTTTCTCAAGGTCTAGTTGTGTGTGTGTGTGTGTATGTGTATGTTAAACTTTTCTCAGCAATGAAATGTTAAATCTTATTTTGATGGCAGCAAATCTTTTCTTCATGAAGTCCTTATATGTTTTTACTCTTTCCTATACCTTTATTTTCTCCTTTTTTGGGATCTTTTTTCACAAGTACAGCCCAAACGGGAAAAAAATGAAAATGGATAAACTCTTGACATTTGATGGGCAATTTGGTCAATAGCAATTGAGAATTCTTGCTGCCATAATGGAAGCAAATTATTTAAAAATACCCTCCCCCCCCTTTTTTTTTTTTTCCTTTCTGGCTATGCTCGGTAAATCCACCTGTATTTTAACTTCCTTATGTTGTTTCGAAGTAGATTCAGAATCACCAAGGCATTTTGCACCCGTTGATTACATGGAAACTCCAGAAGAAATTATCCGCAGACGTCATGATGATAAAGAGGTAATGCCCTCCTTTATAGCCTAAGAACAGTAGTAATAGCTTCACATGCAAGAAATATAATATTCAGCCTTACATAAGGAGAACTTAAGTGTCTATTGATATATGCTGGAAATTAGAGCAACAAGTTGAACCTAGCATGTTTGAATTTTGATACTACCTCTGCCACTGAGCTACTGTATAACCTGTCTGTGTTTCAGTTTATCTGTTATTTAAAATGAACCTGATAGTTCTTATCAATTTCACAAAAATTATATATGAGGACCTTAAAGAATGTAAAAAGGTTGGAGATATGTGTAAGATGTGGTACAACACCTCAGTGTCTCACAGGTGAAATGGCTGTTCTATAAGTGAGCATGTTTTTATTGCTCTCCAAGCAAGCCACTTGAGTTAGTATTAATCAAAGTGGTCAGGACTTATTTTTCTTGTGGGGAGCCTCAGGTTTCGAGTGGCCAATGTGAGATACTTAAAGCTATCAGAAAATGTGGAGTTCCCCTTGAGTTAAAACTAGCATTCTTTATCGTCTCTCAGATTGTTAAATACAAAATGTAACAGTCCCTTCTGAAATGGCTGGCCAACATATGTACAAGCTGAAATATTAAGAAAGCCATGCCGGCTTTTCAGCATGGACTGTATTAAAGCTGAGTTAAAGAAGTTGTAAGTAATTGCTCTCCAGAAAGCTGCTAATTTTCATTGTGTGAAAAGACCAGAAAGTTAAACAAAGTGATATTTGTAGTGAATAATTGTGTTACCCTTCTCTGTTCAAATAATGATGTTTGTTTGTGCTTTGAAATAAGATAAAACCTGCTTTTAATTCCTTTGTGAAAAATATATTTTTGCTGTCTTCTCCCATGAAACAGCTAACAGTCCCCTCACCCCCAAAATCCAGCAAGAAAACTCATGGAAGTCAATGAGAAAAACTCCTTGTTGACCGAAGGAGGTTTGGATCAGCCCTCTGCATTATCAGAAATCTCCCCCTGATCTTAGAAACTCTCAGGATCTGGCCCAAAACATTGTTGACTTCCACCAGCTTTGGATCAGGTCCGCTGTATGAGCTGGATTTCAGATATGCCACAGATACGAACTTTCTGTGTTTGCTAAATCAAAGGGGAGCTGTTGTGTAGTGAGTGGAATCCGTATTTTATGTTGCTGTAAAGCCCCGGCTATCTGCTGGGACCTCAGAAACTTTATTGAAGTCACATTTGTGGCAGCTGTCAAATGCCCTAAAGTAGATGATTTACTGCCCATTTTATGCAATTTTATGGCAGAAACTTTTAGAGGACCAGAGACGGCTTAAACGTGAGCAAGAAGAAGCCGATATTGCAGCTAGAAGGCACACAGGGGTTATTCCAACGCACCATCAGTTTATCACTAATGAGCGATTTGGGGACCTCCTAAATATAGACGATACAGCAAAGAGGAAATCTGGGTCAGAGGTCTGTTTTAAGTTACCTCAGTCTGCTGCTTGACCCAAAGCAATATTTACTTCTCACAATGTTGCGCTTTAGGCCGACATTAGCTCTCCAGAGAATGTTGTTTGTTTTTTTTCTCCCCTTCCCCTTTCCCACTCTGGCTTCATTTAGAACTGCTTTGACTCTTATGCCTGGTAAATTAATTGATATCTCTATACCAAGCTGCATATGTTAAAGCATGCCTGCTGAGAATTGCTGGTGCACACCTGTGATGCATGTCTTTAAATATCAGCTACTTTTAGTGATTCAAAGGCATTTTACATCCTCTGCATCATATTGCTACATTGTCTTCTTGTCTGTGCCTTATGCTTAGAAACTTCATGTCTTGTTGATCCTGGCCATGTGACTCTCATAGTTTTTTGTAGAAATAGATTGTTCTTCTCCTCCTGAAAGATGCTTAATGTCCTCTAGAAACGATTGGAGTAAGTCCCAGCATGTTTCACTAAGTACATGGTCAGACTTTCTGAAAGAGACAAAGGAGGAGATGGTGAGCCCAAGGCACTTTGCACTAGGGCTGGTTGAGGCCAGGTGTCCTGGCCAGAGCCCATTCTCTGCCTTGTAGATGGCTGCTGTGGCTCTTAAGTGCTTCTGTGTTTCACCCAGAGGTGGCAGTGCTGGGGAGGTGGGTGACGTCATTTCCATGTGGATGGAGGACATTTATCTGCCCTTTGTTTATATAGCGTTGTCAGATCCTTTAGTGCCATGTGAATGCAACCATTTCTAATTTTTATGCTTGATTTCCTTAATGACTTTAAAATTGCCTAAATATTTTTATGGCCATTAAAAAAACAGCCAAGTAAATCAAAGTTTAAAGCCTAGGCCTGCTGCCAACATGTCCTCTTTGGTTTTATAGCCACAGAAGACTTTTTTTTTGACACATTGCTTAATTTATTCATACTTTCTCCTCACCTTTGTCTCTTTCCTACCAATTGATACAGAATACTTAGGTCCCATTCAGTAGGGCGAGGCAATAATCAGTAAGTGCCACATCAAATAAAACCCTACTGCTTTTTTCCAGCTAGCAAATTTTACCTTTTGATTCGCAAGTCAAGGGAAGTTGGGTCCCAAAGCCCCAGTAACTAGTTGCTGGAGTAGTTGTTGCATTCAGCAAGGTTTGTCACATATAAAAGTTTACTGCTGTTAAATCCCTTTCCTTTAGAGCTCCTAGTTACTGTTATACCAAAAGTTGGCACTTTTGCCCTGGTGGGAAAGACCCATCTAACATATCTGGGCAGTGGTACCAATTGCAAACATGTCTGTAGCAGAATACCTATATTTAATTTCATCCCCAGACTAATGTTAGCTGTAGAAGAATTTGGGTGCTTTTCCTCAGAAGGGGGTTGAAAACCTAACTATTATTTTAATGTGTTGATTTTCTTGATCTTTAGATGAGACCTGCTAGAGCCAAGTTTGACTTTAAAGCACAGACTCTAAAGTGAGTATAGCTCATTGCGACTGCCTTTAGTGTTTTTTCTCTGTCTTTTCTCCCAGGATGCAACACTTGTGAAGTGTCATACAACTGGATTCATGTTTCGGGAGTGTCTTTCTAACATCTCAGTCAAAGCAAGGGGTCCATAGTAAGGCAGGGGAAAGTAATGCAAATATTGCAAGCCACAGCCTCTAAAGGACCTTTAGGAAAATGTCAACTTTCTCAGCTCATCGATATCCCACATGATTTTTGTGGCAAACCCACATTCTTTGCTGAAACAAATAAGTATTGTGCTTCAAGGTTGGTTGAGCTGCAGCACAACCCTCTGGCTGTTCTCCTTCCTCGTGGCTTGTAAGCGGGACGGCTGGGTAAGGCCTGTTTGGCGCCATCTCTCTCTCTGCCATTGTGCTGAGAGACAGAAAGAACTCCTCTGCATGACATCCCTGGTTCTGCTCCAATTTAGGAGTGGGAAGGGCTGTATTAGTCACTAGCTTGCTATGTAAATCTGACGTAACAATGATTAGAAGAATATAGATGTAAAGCACAGCAGCATCCTTTTACTGAATTCACTGTGTATAGCTGAAAGTCAGCAGGGGACTTAAATGCCTGATTTTAAGCATGTAAGTGGGCCCTTGAGTCAGTATTTTGCTGAATCAGGACCTGTAAGGGGACAGACCTGGAGGTGTCACTGCTTCTCTGATATCTGTGCATATAGCAGGGGATGCTTGTAGAGTGAACAGTGGCATTGTTGTGCCTTTGAGCTCTGTTACCGCCCCTCTCAGGAGTCACTAAGCTCTACTTGTTCTTTTTTGGAAACACTTCTGTGAACAAAAGGCCTGTAAGGCCTCTCTTCCTGCATGAGCCTGGAGAGGTTCTCATTTTAACATTACATAGTGAGGTAGAAAGAAAAACAGAATTCAGTGAAGGACCTGTTGTTTTTCCTGTCTGGTGCTGATGTCCTGGGAAGATTTTGTTGTATGTCTTATAGGTGTTGATTTATAAAGATTTGCACAGCCTCTCTCAAAGACCTGTAATAAAACTCAAGCAAATGCAAGAAGCAACTGCTGTGTCCTTTGAGCATAACATAACAGGATACCAGACAGAAGTAAAGCAGAGCTTGTGAAAGCCATGGTAGGACGGGCTGGATTAGTTGCTTTCTTGTGGGGATCTGAATATGTAGTCTATACATAGTCTACGGTATAGTAGACTTATGAGCCTAGTACAAGCTGCCCACAGCAGGAGTTCCTCAAGCTGCAGGCATTCATGATTTTAGCACTGAGGACTCTAGGTTGCCTAATTGTTTGCCCAGGTGAGGTCAGTGATTGCCCAAGTGCTGGCTGATGAGAAGCGTAAACTTTACAGGATTTGTGTGTGAGAGGGTTCACCAAGTGAACAAAGTACCTTCTGTTAAAGTCATGTTTCTTTTTGGAAGAAAATCATGACGCGACCCCTTTCAAAACAGGAGCACAAGCACTGCCCTCTGTCCTCCTGTCGTATTCAACATGGAAAGCAATCAGTGGCATGTTTTGCTTGAATTTGCCCCCATTGCTGCTGGAGGCTGCATTGTCAGCAGGACCCTCCCAGGCCTGCTTTTTGTACGGGACACCCAAAGAGCAAGAGAGCCGCTGCACATCATGGTGTGAACAGGGTGATTCTCATCATGTGGCTTTCGCTTTGGACGGAGCATGATTTGTATCAGTAGGGCTGATACAGATTTCTTAGGACCTGGGAAGTGCTGAACATGTAAAGAACACATCTGTCCTCCAGTGAAATTCTGATGAGTGTGCGCCATCCGTTAATCACTTGTGTTATTAACAGGGAACTTCCTCTGCAAAAAGGAGATATTGTTTACATTTACAAGCAGATTGACCAGAACTGGTATGAAGGTGAACACCATGGCAGAGTTGGCATCTTCCCACGATCATACATAGAGGTAGCTGCTTCCCTTGGAAGTGTTTTTTTTTTTTGCCCATTCCTTTTCTGGCAGTGGCCAGTTTATGAGCTTTTTGCCTGTCACTCGTTTGATTTTGTTTGTTCATTCTAGCTACTTCCACCAGCGGAGAAAGCTCAGCCCAAAAAGTCAGCACCATTGCAAGTATTGGAATATGGAGATGCCGTTGCTAAGTTCAATTTCAACGGAGATACCCAAGTGGAAATGTCCTTCAGAAAGGTAGGACTTTTTGTGAGCTGATGAATTGAATCCAGATAAGTGCTGACGTTTGTTAACACTGGTAGCTTGCAACGTTTCCAAATGAAGGCTCTGATAAGATTGCCGTTTTTTTCCTGAGAATTTCAATCAGGAAGGATTCCTTCTCATGACCCTTGTGTTAACCCCATAGCTATCATGTAGTGCATTGCAGTCAGAGTTTTGCAGGTAGGCTGTCTGAAGCAGTGCTGGTTGTTTCCTTAGGGCTAGCTGAGAAGGTGGTTTTGAGTATAGTGCTGGAAGCTTGGCTCTGCAAGGCAAGTTACGTATTTGGTGACAATGTCTCCACTCTGATCCTCTCTCCAGTGGCAGTGCACATAATCAAGTAAGAACAGTAACACAGAAAAGAAGGAAGCTGGATTGCCTTCCTTAGTGCTACAAGCAAAATCATTGAGCAGAGGCAAGTGAGGCTGTGTGCTGTTGAAGTGACTGCCTAGACCTCTGACTGCAGAGACAAAGAATAGGAATGGGTTTTGGGTAATGGCTGTTCAGAGTGAAGTCAGATATGTTTAGATTAAGCTGGTCCTTCTCAACCATCTTGCTGTCTTTTTGATGTTCAGGTTAGATCTTGTCTGCCTTCTCTTTTAATTATAAGTGAAGATGGGGCTTGTAGTTTATATTAAGGATCTGATAGTCACTTAATTTGTCAGCAGAGCAGGAGAGAGCGTAATCACAGAATGGCCAAGGTTGGAAGGGACCTCTGGAGATCATCTAGTCCAACCTCCCTGCTCAAACAGGGTCACCTAGAGCACGTTGCCCAGGATCGCGTCCAGGCGGGTTTTGAATATCTCCAGAAAAGGAGACTCCACAACCTCTCTGGGCAACCTGTTCCAGTGCTCTGTCACCCTCACAGGAAAGAAGTTTTCCCCCATATTCATATGGAACTTCCTGTGGTTCAGTTTGTGCCCGTTGCCTCTTGTCCTGTCACTGGGCACCACTGAAAATAGTCTGGCCCCATCCTCTTGACACCCCTCCCCCCCCTTCAGACACTTGTAGACATTGATGAGATCGCCTCTCAGTCTTCCCTTCTCCAGGCTGAACAGGCCCAGCTCTCTCAGCCCTTCCTCACATGACAGATGCTCCAGTCCCCTAATCATCTTAGTAGTCCTAGGCTGGACTTGCTCCAGGAGCTCCATGTCTCTCTTGTACTGGAGAGCCCAGAACTGGACACAGCACTCCAGGGGAGGCCTCACCAGGGCTGAGTAGAGGGGCAGGATCACCTCCCTCGACCTGCTGGCAACACTCTGCCTAATGCACCCCAGGAGACCATTGGCCTTCTTGGCCACAAGGGCACTCTGCTGGCTCATGCTTAACTTGTTGTCCACCAGGACTCCCAGGCCCTTCTCTGCAGAGCTGCTCTCCAGCAAGTCAGCCCCCAGCCTGTACTGGGGCATGGGGTTATTCCTACCTAGGTGCAGGACCTTGCACTTGCCTTTGTTGAACTTCAGGAGGCTCCTCTCCACCCAGCTCTCTGGCCTGTCCAGGTCCCTCTGAATGGCAGCACGGTCTTCTGGTGTGTCAGCCACTCCCCCCAGTTCAGTATCATCAGCCAACTTGCTGAGGGTGCACTCTGTCCCTTCCTCCAGGTCATTGATGAATATATTGAACAAGACTGGACCCAGGACTGACCCCTGGGGGACACCACTAGCTACAGGCCTCCAACTAGACCGCACTGCTGATCACAACCCTCTGTGCTCGGCCATCCAGCCAGTCCTCTATCCACCTCACTGTCCACTCATCTCACCCACGATTCCTGAGCTTACCTAGGAGGATGTGATGGGAGACAGTGTCAAAAGCCTTGCTGAAGTCAAGGTAGACTAATGAGAGCAAGTTTAAACTGCAGATCTGTGCTTACTCCCTGTACATCTCATACCCCCAAGGGTCTCATTGTCAGACTGAAGGCTCTGGTTTTCATTTTTTAAACTGGCTCTGGCAAATATGGTCTTGAAAATGTGAGATGAGCGAAACTGTACCCTGCCTGAATTTGCAGATAGCCCAAAAGAGCTCCAGAAGCTGTGCATTTCCTCCTTCTCGTAACTGAAAAAAAATCATTGCTACCCAGAGCTTGGGTTTTAGACAACATAACTGAGGAATAAGGGAGGCTGTGAGCCACAGATTGTTTTAAATCAGCTGTAGCAAGACTAAGAACTTCATCTGCTTTGGAATTATGACATACATTAATGTCAGGACTACGTTACCGTTTCTTCCCACAGGGTGAAAGGATCACACTGATTCGACGTGTGGATGAGAATTGGTATGAAGGAAAAATCTCCGGCACCAATCGCCAGGGCATCTTCCCTGTCACTTATGTGGAAGTGCTCAAACGGCCTGTGGTCAAGAATGCCATCGATTATCCTGACCCACCAATGTCCCTCTCCCCTAACCGCAGCATGACGGCTTCACCACAGGTATTTGGACTAGATGCAGCCAGTTATTGCACCTTGCAGAAAAGTGGGATGTTGCCATTGCTGTGCAAGAAGTAATAGCTGAGGGAAGCTCTTGCTAACACTAGTGATTTTGCACAGTAAAAGTATTTGCTCCCTGCAGTGTGCTGCATCTGCAGGAAAAAGTCATGCTTCATTTACCTGAAAGGTTAATGACTAGGTTATCTGGGGATTTGGACACTCAGTTTTTCACCTGTGATCTGTAGCTTGAATCAGGCCAGGGAGAGAGGGCTGCAGTTCATAGCCCCCTGAATGAATTTCACTGCCAGAGATAGGATGAATTGGCGATTCACTTTCTGCTGGGTGGGTGTTTGTACGTTACACGCCTCCACAGTGATGAGTGAATTTTTGATTATGATTATTAAGAGGGCCTCATGGAATGTTATGGTCTGTTGAGTCCTTCTGTCTATCCCAGTCAACTCGAATCAGGCCCTACTCTTACTCCTAATTATTCCAGGTCAAGCCTAAGGTTTTAGGGTCAAGATGGCGGCCTGCGTTATTTGCTCTCGATGCTAAGTGAACTTGGGTTTGGAGAGCAGGCCAGTCTGGGATCTTTCGTGACTATGATTTACCTCAAACCATACTGCAGTTCAAACCAGAAATCAAAATGGCAACAGATAATTGTATGGGGAATATGGCAATCCCAGAATGTTTGCTGTGGAAAACATGTCAGGGAGGCAGTGAGTCTCTAAATCCTTCTGTTTTGCCTTCATCATGCAAATACTCGTCCTTGAAGGTCAGCATATGTGTCTTAAGTGAGGGCTGTGACGTTCTGGTGTGTCCCCTCTCTCACCCGCGGGACCAAAGCAAGGTCATTCTTAGGTCAAGACTGCAAGGAATGACAGCAGAGAACTGAGATCAGGAGGAGGGGAAATGTGGTGCAGGATGGTTGGGAGAGACTGCCATGGCTCATGCCTGGGGTCCGTCTGGATCTTCCCTAAAAGGAGTGTTTTTATTTGTTATTGTATTTGTTTATACTCTTTACGTTATTCATCTGTAAAGGGGAGACGCTTTTTGCCTTTTCAGGGTTCCTTGTCAAAGTGAACCCCAGCTGAGCTTTACTAAGTTTGGGCTTGGCAGTCTCTCCTTAGCTGCAGCCTATGTACCGCCAGCTCTCTACAAGCTTCCCCCTTTGATCGAGGGGATTGGATCCACCTTTTTTTGGTTTCCTCTGCTATTCTTTTGATTCCTCCCTAGTAAAGCCGTTTTCTTCCTTGCTTTTTTGCCTAACTTGGCAGGGCTGCGTGCCTAACTGAGAAACACTCTAGTAACTGCTAATTTTGCTGATCTCACTTATGTTGCTGGTGGTGACAGCCTAAGGTCAGAATTTTGTCCTGTGTTCTGCCTTTCTAAACAGAGCTTGCTTTAATCATCCAAGTACCAGGTAGCCACATTTAGCTCTTTTGATCCCTTTCCCTTCCACAGCTTCAGCAATGCAAGTTTCTTGAGGAGCAAACATTACTCATTGTAGAGTTGAATTCAGTCAAAATTCATTGCAGCAGTGAATTCTGACTGGTCCGCAGTGTGAATTGCTGAGGGCCACTTCATGGGAATTACTGCCAGGCCAATCAAATGCTTCATGCTGCCGTCATGGATGGTGGCTTCAGCTGCTCCCTGAGGGACTTAGGGTATGGTAAGAGATAAAGGGTCTTCCACAAGACGCTATGTATCGGGGATCCTGGCAAAGGCTGAGAAAGATACTAGCAACACAGATATGGGCTGGACTCTGTGGTTGGAGTAGCTGTAGACAGCTCGTTCTCCACCAGGGTGGACCTGTCCGTGGAAGACTTACACACCACACTTGGTCACAGATCTGCTCCTCTCCACTCTCACTCTCTCCCCTTTCACTTTCACTCCGTTGTTTTGTATTTTCCTTTATTATTTTTTGTTCATTTCTTTCTTTTTCTCTTTTGCTTTTGTCTCTTTCAAGTCTGCCAGCTCTGAGCTGCTCCATACACCAACTCCTCCGCCTTTGCCTTTCACGCGCCGTGCCTTGTCTCCAGAGGTGCAGGCGATCACATCTGAGTGGATCGCCCTGACCGTGGGAGTGTCTCCTAGCACCACTCCTGCCATAACTCCTCCATTGCCTCCTCTGCCTGAAGCCTCCCTCTCTCGCTCTGACTGTCTCACGCCCTCTGCTGCGGCCAGCCCTTCCCCCTCGGTCAGCCTCCACCATTTTCATCCTTCTGGCTCCTCGACACCCAGGTCCATTAAATCCCCATTGCCCTCTTACTCATCCAGGCCTCAGTCCTCCGCTCACAGTTTCTATCAGGCCACTCCACAAAGCGAAGAAAAGTTTGTTGGCTCGCCTTCTTCCAGCGTGAGCTACTGTAACTCCCCTCGCTGGGCAGTTGGGGGTCCCAAAAGCATCCTTGCAGAGCAGAGCAACACCATGGGCAGCCAAGGCTGGCTCCAAAAGACTAGAGAGGGCAGCAGCGACCCTGAGCGGGGGTCTCATGCTGCTCCCAAGATCTCTGTGGAGGGCTGCCTGAAACCGTCCCAACTAGACATGCGTGTGAGCCCAGAAAAGAAACCCGTGGGCTGCTCTGAGGACAACCAGTTGTGTCAGGAGCTAATGGCTATTGTGCAGGGAGGTGAAAGAGAGAAAAGAGGCAATGAGGCCATGAGGAAAGGTGATCTGAGAAAGTTTCAAAGCGGGGAAAATAAGGTACTTTTCCTGCATGTGTGTATGCTACTGAGTCCCTGATTTTTCTGATGTGTTGAGGTTTGTGCTGCTCAGCTGGCCAGGCAGAGCCAGTGACTGCCACATCCTCTTCTGAGACTCCAGAGCCCTTCTTTCAGGGGTCACCAGTGGCAGTCTCTGGGAAGCAGGTCAGAAAGCCTGAGAAGAGGGCTCAGGAGTAGTGTGGTGAGAACTATTTTAGGACAGATAATAACACAGAACTGACTTAGTTGGTCACATCTAATGAGGTAATTGTCCCAGAAAATGGCTGTAACCAGATGTGATCACACAGGCCCCATGCCTGTATACCTCACTGCCAGCTGTGTAGAATACAAGCAATTTCTTGCTATTAAAAGATTTTCCAGTGTGCAATGGACCATCTTTGGTGCTGGGATCTATTTATTTCCCCTAAAGCCAAGGAGTGGAAGTCCTTGTAAATGTCAGCCTGGCTCCTGGAATCCCAAATGCTGCGCTCTGTTGTGGCCATGCAGGAAGGGAAGATCCTGGAGCCTATGATTTAGTGAACCTTAGTCAGGGATTAGCGTGACTAAGTCAGGGAGGCTTGACTGCCATCTATACTTTGAGTAGATTTTATTAGTTTTGCATTTCCAAAATGGTATGAAAGAGTCCAGGCCCAAATGAGAATTAGACCCAGTGTTATTTTCCTCCAAGAGTGTTTGTTTATATGTAGCGGCATGTTCCAATGAGAAGAAACTTAGGGGAACCCTTAAGTGGCTTCTGCAATATCTCTTCTGCTCCTAATTTTGATACAAGAGATCTGCCTTACTTTGCAACCCTCAGGTGGCTTGGATACCTTATGGGCCACAGCCAGCCAAAGTACATTAGAGTGTTGCTATGTTACCTTGCACAAGAGTGGGAGTTGGGAGAGCTTTAAATCACAGCATTATGAATAGCTTCTTAAATGTATTGTGATAGCCTCCATGATATACCCCACCTAGCCAATGTTAAATAAAGAGGCACTGTGCTTTCTAGGATGATATATTTCACACTGGGAAATCTTATGACAAATTAGTTTGTGCTTCATAATCTGCAATCGTAATCAGGAGTGTATCGAAAGCTGTATGAAACTGTGCTGTTTCCTATTTGCATACATTTCTAGTCGTAGTTTTTACAGACATAACCTGCATGTTTAAAACACACTGAGGTGGTAAGCTCAGACAAACCAAATAGATAGCTGCATCTGCCCTTGCATGGAGTTAAGTTTGCTGTGTGTGCATCAAATTTAACTGGATAGTAGATGCTCTTATCACTAGCAGTGATTGTGATAAGAGAATGTGTGCCATGCTGACCAACTTTTCTTTCCTTCAAAAGACTGCAGACTCAAAAGCATTCTCTTCATCTACTCCTCTCTCTTCCTCTGCCCTCTCTTCCTCTACTGTCACAACACAACCACCTCCCAGACTTACACGCAGAGTCAATAAGCCACAGGTAATCATCTTTGCTGATTACTCTTCCATTACTTAGAGTTGTTTCCATGCCGTGCCATTGTTTTACCATACGCCTGTTTGTGCATTCATTGGATTCCACAAATGAGATACTACTCTTGCCTTTAATTCAGCATTGTCATAAAAAAATCATTTTAAATGATTTCCAGGCTGTGCAGAAGGGCAGGTGCGGGCAAAATCCTCAGCTGGTTCAAATCCACATAGCTCTGCAAGCCGACGGATTTATGCCAGTGTGTACCAGCTGAGGGTTTGACTTTCTGTTCCTCCGAGGGATTAAGCCAGGACTTATTTAGCACTTCCAACTGCTAATAGCTTCTGACCTTGAGTGCCTACAGCTCAATTTTATTAGGAGCTGCAAGACAGGATCAGTGGTCTCGTTAGCAAGAACGACATAATGTGATATGCTTTGGCACAGGTTTTGTTTAACCACCTGAGAGCAGGATTCAGGGTTTTGAGTGGCTCTGAGCTGAGGGTAAGGCATACACGTGTTGAAACCACAGTGCTGGAGACCTGTCCCAGCCTTCTCGGGTAGGATATTGTTATTTCAGAGGCTCCCAGCTCTGCTGTTGAGAGCTACAAACATCCTTAAAGAGGGACAGAGTAGTGTCTGTGCAGCATACCGAGCTTGCCCCAGTGCTGCACAGCTGGGACCTCCAGGACTGGGGGAATGAGCAGTACTCACAGCTGCTCTTGCCTCATCAGTCCTTGCAGGCAGCATCCATTAGATGGCAGTATTTGAAGCAGAAAGTTCACATTTAGCAAAGATTGGACTGAGCTTATAGTGGGTTTTGGGGAAGCCGTCTTGGCTTGGTCAGTGAACCAAGCAGGTAGCTCACGCAGGATGAATGTGGGAAAGTAGTTGCCAATGTTACTCATTTTCCTGAGCAGTCCTTGAGAGTGAGACACAGCTTTAACCCTGAAATTTTCCTCAATCACCTTTAATTACCTCGTTCCCCTCAGAGCAAGAGCTTGCAAAACTTTTTACTGAAAAACTACCTCCTCCTTCCCTTTCAATTTCAATATCTGAATCCAATAGGATACATATTCTGCCTCACATTAAAAATCTACAGAAGTTTCTGTGTTGTCCTTTTTCCTGACCTCTGATCTGCTTGGTTCTGCTGATGCTCGCACCAGATATATGCTGCAAAAGAGAAGGAGCAAAGTGCCACATTTAGGGAGAGATGCTCCTCCTGAGCACTGGCTAGCACACAGTTCTATTTTGGGTGTTGCACCTGGTTGTAATACGACTCAGTGGCCTTTCTTGGAGTCCAGGTCAAGCCAAAATTTTTATTTTACATGCCTGGACAATCAGAGCATTGTCAGTGTCAAGTTAAAACTGTTTGAGACATTATCAGGAGTCTTGGTATCCTCTTTACCATACTGTTCATCTGTGGTGCCTGAGGGTTTTTTACAATTGGGAATTTTAGGTTTGTTCGTCACAGAGAAAACTCCCAGTTATGAAATTCAGATCCAGGTTTTATTGCAAATTTAAGACCCCTTAGATACAGGGCTGGGATAGGGATTGTGTTCTTGCCTGTTCTCAATAGTAATACGAAGTTCAATGGTTTTTTTAGATATTATGAAATTATTCCTTTGTGTTTAGTTTCAAAGTCCAAACTACGAAATAAAGACAAAAAACAACCTTAAAAGTGTAATTTACAGACAACTTGTTCCAGTATGCCCATAAAATGTGAATATTGAACGCTAACGTAATCAATCAATTGAATTTATCTCAAGGACCCTCAGGAATTTCCTGTTTTGCTTCCTGTTTTGCTGTGAGAGCCTGTTACCCCAGCGTGACAGTCAGCAGTGGTGTTACGGAGCGCTCTAGCAGTGCAGATGCCAAGGCCCTGCAGGGCACAGGCGCCCGGCCCTGGGTGGGGAAGGCAGGGCTGAACGCCAGCGAGCGGCTGAACGAGGGTCCCCACTTAGCGCAGGTGCTGCCTGGTGGTGCAGGGCTCAGAGCACGGGACCATCTGCTCGTTACCGCTGTGCAAAGCAATTCAGGTGCAACGGTGAGGACTTTCACCATTTTGTGCCAGTGGGAAGAAGAGCATGAAGATACGGGCTGGGGAGAGCAGGCCTGCTCCTGGTCAGACCCCATGTTCCCCAGCAGACCAGCTCTGCTTTATTCATTTTGTACCACTCTCTCCACAGTAGGAATTTATCCCCTCCCGTGCTTTTCCACTATTTCCCAGGTTCAACGCTGCTGCATTTCTGCCCAGTGCATTATCCAAGCCAGAGTTATGTGTCTTGGTGATTAAGAAAGCAGGCATTGACACCTGGTCCCCATGGGCGCTTCATTGTCCTGTGGTAGACACAGCCTTTGGCCTCTGATCCAGGGGTCAGGGAGTCTTTCCATTGACTTTGACAGCCTCTAGTTCAGGCTGCTCTGTGCTGCAGCCTTTTCAGTGTCCTTTGTGAGAGCTCTTTGGCCAGCTTTCCCCTCGCTTTCCCCAGAGCAGGGGTTTGATGTGTGCAGAGATTTTCCTCTGCTCCCTCAGCTGAACTGAGGAGCCCTCACTGCTCACTGTTCTCCGTTCACGTACAGGAACATTGATGCTGATGTGTGTCTGTCTTTGAAAGGATATCAATTTGTCTGCCTCTATCTGTCTTGTCTGTTTGTCAGTCTGTTCTGCTTAGCTTTCTCTTTGCTTGCGCAGTCCTTTAACTCCCACCAGAAAGGGATGGAACAGGGGATGGAAACAAGAGCTGTAATGGATAAACACACTGATGACACTTGCCTTCAATAGGAACAGGGAAAGAGCTATGAAGTAGCTGCAGGATCTTTCTTTCTGAAAGTAAAAATGTGCCTCAGGGTTTTTCTAGGCTTTTAGCATAGAACCGTTCTCTGGTATTCTTAAAAATCTTTTATGCTTTTTAGATCCATCTGCTTATGCATGATGCAAACTGCATATGAGTGGAAACAGTGGCCAGCTGTGCTTTAGTACTGACTGTATCACATATTTGTATAGTCTGCAGATATGGAGACGTAGACACTGATTCAGCAAGGCGCTTAAGCACCTGCTTAAGTGTAGGCCTTTAGTGTTAGCAAAGCTCATAGTGTGGTTGAGGGGGTAGGAGTTGAGCTGCCCTTAAGTGTTCTGCTGAACTGGGGGTATATCACCCAGCACCCCAGAAATTAACTTCTCTGGTGGGCTGTGAATGCATAGTCACTTTTAGGACCCTCAGTTTAACCTGCAGCAGCAGCAGCAGTGCTGGCTCAGTATCTTTGGAGAACCTCTGTGGTTTATACCTAGGGAGCTGTGCCCTGCGCTCCTTGATTCCTCAGCCGCCCTGGCATGGGGAGGCAGCAAAGGGAGTCGCACTGCTCTAGTACGTGTGGTAGCCTTGAAGTGCTCTTCCCATCCTGCTTTCTGAAACTGTGAAGAGCATTTGGACCTAAAACATCTTTTTTTTCTTTCTTCTATTCTCTCCCCACAAAAATAATATAGGAAAAAAAGATATCTAGGCCATGACATCAGGGTCACTTGTTTGGAACAGTGTGGTGCTACATCTACAGCTAGAAGTTACAGGATCTGATTTGGTCAGTTTTTCATCCTCTTTGGATAATGCTGCATGATTGCTAACTTAGGGGTGTCTGATGACCTCAGTTTAGGGCTCTGCTGCAGCACAGACATCCACGGCTCTGCGGGAGCTGGCCCTGGGCTGCTGGGGCAGAGGGGCCGGAGGAGAGCGCCTGCTCCAGAGCAGCAGCTGGGAGCGCACCCTAGGGCATGAGGGGAATCCACTTGGCTGTGGTTTTGTTCTGACTGGGGCCAGCTGGGAGGGTAAGGCACTGCATGGCCTCTGCCCCTGCCCAGCTGCCTCCTGGAAATCCCCTCGGGGATCCTGCCAGTGAAAAGGGAATGCGAACAAGTTTCTGATGCTGTGGGCAGGCTGCACCTGCTGGTGTTACAGGTCTAAGTCTGCACCATGGACCCTTCAGAGGTAGTGCCAATTTTTTAGCTTCAAATAGCCAATTTAATGCAGCATTATTAATAGGTTTTGGACAAAAGCTGTTCAGTGAGTTCACAAATAATCGATGAGAAATGGACCACACTGTCCTAGGAGCTTGTGGAGCAATTTCCAGCTGTCAGTTTATTTGTATGGAGTGGAGAAGCGCTTTCTTGAATTACAAAAATCGTCCTTACAGCTGCTACTCTCCTCAGCCTGCAGATTGGCTTTTCCTAGCTATCTTGTCACCTGAGTTAGCTCTGATTTCATCAGATTTGATGCGTTATATCCAATTGCTCTGCACAGTATTGATTTTAAATTTCCAAGTGCCCCATTAGCCTTTCAGGGCTAATGATAGACTGACAGGAACGACTTCTGACGTTTCTGTCATGATTTCAGGCTCCATAGTAAATACAAATGAATGCTAATTCCACTGCAGTTAGCCTATACAAATTACATTTTTTTCTCTGAACCAAAACATACCTGATAGATGAACATTGTTTCGGGGCAGTGATCCCACTACTCTGATCCCCATGAACCCAGATCCCAGCCCCAGAGGGCAGCGTTGATTAAAAGAGGGGTTGCTGTGAGGTTCATTTGGTAGAGAGTGGGTCACAGTCCTCAAGAAAAGAGACAATTTTCTTTAGTACAGAGATAAGCATAGTTCCAGAGGTCCAAGCTGTGGTTCAGAGGAGCTTTGAGAGTGGGAAGTAGACAGGGATGAGCTCATCATCCTACAATTTTCCAAGCTCTTTGAGCAGGCTTGCGCTGGAGGTGGCACAAAGCTCTTTATCCTCTGCTTCTGCTCTATCTTAAGAGGCCATGAGCAAGAGAGCTTTTTTCCTGAGATTGTATTGCATCCAGGTCTTTGAGAGCCCAGAGGGACTGAAGGGCATTGCTGAAGTGAATAAATAAGAAGAGAAGCAAAGGCATGAAACAAAGGCTTTTGGAATTTCGGTTGGGTAGTTTATTGAATGATCACAGAAGATGGCAGTGCTCTGTATGTTCTCCGATCCAGTTTGCCAGTCAGCACTGCACGCAGTAGGAATAACCCTTACATGGCTTTAGATATCCTATTTTCTCATGCATGCACACAGCATTCCTCTTGCTTGCAGTAGGCGTCTGAATCTGCCAAAAGCATACATAACCAGGCTCTGGATATTTCTGTGCAGCTTTCTCAGTGACACTTCCCCCACAAGCCTCAAACCCCACACACGCTGATTCTCCTTGCAGCACCCTGGGCTTGACATGTGACTCCCTGTGAAAAGAGGTGTGAGTGGGGAGAAAGGCAGGGTAGGGTCCAGAAGGCATCACAGCTGGTGGTGTTTGGAGCTGGGGTTTTCAGTCAGGGCCTCCTCTGACCTGAAACTCAGCCTTGTGCAGAGAATTAACACAGCAGCTCGGATCCTCACTTGGTACAAGCTGGAGTGATTTTGATGGGGCTACGCTGCATTGTGTCTTCTGAGGACCTAAGCTAGTTAACTTTAGGAAGCAAGCGAGTTGCTGGTCTCTCCTGTGTCAAAGTCATAAAGGGCTTTTCTGAAAGCCCTTTCAGCAGCAGCTTCCTCTCAGCTTGGTTTTGGCCTTTCAAGTCTGGTGCTCTCAATGTGTGCTTCTGTCCTTGTTTTTCCCCTGCTGCAGGAATGCGATATTACACTATGTACCCTTTCTGGTTGTAGTTGTGCCCTTAGCTGTCCATATTGTCCTCTGACTCCCTGCTCTAATCTTCAGTTTCGCTACCACCCTTCTCTGTGCAGTATTCTGTGTGCTGCCATGCAATTGCATTACTGTAGCCTTAATGTCCCTTGTTTAAATAAAAGATCCTGTTTTCCAAGAAGAGTGGTGTTGGGGTGAGGGGTGGGGGAAGAGTTATTCATTTTCTTTTGTTATCTGCACACCATTAAAAAATTTTTAATTCTGAGCAATATAACATCTGCTAAAATGTCTTCCTTATCATTTGCTTGGTGATCACACAGCCTTCCCACCATTCATTGAGAGCTGGACCAGATCTCACAGAGTCTGAAAAGAGCTATGTGGTAAGGCCACTGTTTAAATCAGATGTGTAGTCCTAGCCTCTCTTCACCCAGACAGTAATACCTGAGTAGAGTATAAAATGCCAGCACCATGTTTAGCTGCAGAATAGGTACATATTTATCTTTTTATATATGTTGTTATGTTTGCAACAGAAAAAGGGAATTTAGCACCTAGAAAGGCTGCCATAGCCAATGAAGAGTTGGGTTAATTGTGTTGCCAGTCCCTGGATATAAGTTAAATAAGGCAAAATGCATGAGTGGAGCAGCCCGCCTTGCAATCTCGAACTGATTGGATAGCGTTTGTAATGGTGCCACTGCATAACTAATTGCAACCTCTTATGCTGCTGCTTTTTAAAACATATGTATATGTATTTGTTACATATCTTCAAACTAAATGCCAAATTCTTCTGTATCTTGCCTGTTTTTCCATGCTTACACCTGGATCCCTTCTGCACTCCACTACCTGGATATTTACCTGGATCTACAACTCTTTTTTTTTTTTTTTTTACTGGACTTATGTGCTGCATCTGGAATGTCCCATCTCTTCCTGTCTATATTTTCCCCTCCCTACCCCCTTGTTGACTGTTCTTTGGGTGTTCTTGGATGTCAATGCTGCCTACCACGCAGGAAGCTGTTTGCAATGAGATCATAAACATTGCAGAAAAGTCTGTTCATTACTGCAGTACTATTTCTCAGCCTCTTGACTCTCGCCACAAGGTGACCTCTAATGACAATAAACCATCTCTCATCATTTCTCAGCAACCTCAAGCACAGCAGCAAGGAGCCAGCCCTGACAGAAGTCAAACACCCCGAGACATGTAAGTCCTGGCTCCCATCTCTTCCAGGGGCTTCAGCATCTCAGGAGTTAAGTTAGAATTATGGGGACACCTCAGCCTTTCTTTAAAGACACAAAATACAACAAGTTAAAAAGTCTCATTGTCATAGTGAGAAGCCTAAAACTGGGACTTTCATGTTTGTTTAGCAAGTGGAACAAAGATCTCTTGCTCCAGAACTGGGTCTCCTTTGGGTGCTTGATTCATGCTGGTTATGGAGACTATCTCAACATCTTTGTATCTGAAGCTGCAGATGAATTATCATCCAGTAGTTCTCTGGCTCATATGGCATGAGTCAGTGGGCGTGCTCCTGTTAGCTTCTCACACCAGAGTGAGCGGTCCCACACTGGTGCTAGCTGGTGTGTTGTTGGCCAGGTCCACTGAAGAACCAGTGGCTGAATGATCTGAGAAACTAAGGTCAAGATATTCAAAGCTGCCCAGTGGGTTTAGACCTCGAGCTGCCATCAAGCTCAGCTGGGCCTTTCACTGATGGTTTGGAGAATATTAGGCTATGATGTACACTGGGGGCTGAAGTTCATTGGTGGCTGGCTCCTGAAAGGAGTCTTTGCTTCCCACCACCTCCTTTTATGCAGAATGGAAAGTCCCACAACAGCCACTGTCCATGGCCAGGGAACCCAAACCTCCCAAAATATGCCCAGGGATTGTTTCCACTCCATAATGTTCCTTTCTTATAGTCACAGAGTGGCTCTGGTGCGGCGGGTATCTCAGGGCAGGATTCAGATTTTGCTTTTTGTTTGCATTGTTCCTCCTTTTCCATGAATCATCCAGCAACCTTAGTGCAGTATCTTTTTCTGAAGTCCTTCACTCTGTCAGCCATTTGCTAGATCGTGGGCCTGCCTGTGTGCGTGGGGAGGGGAGCAAAAGTCTTGTTTTGCCCAGGAATTAGTGTATCCAGGCTTTGGCATGAATTCAATAGGATATCTGCACTTGTACGCTCTCCTGGTGTTTCCTTTAGCCAAGTTCTGGTGATCGTAGTCTGTGGAGACAAGCACGTGGCAAAATGGAAACAGAAGCTCCCACACAGTGCGGGCATGACACTCTCTACTTTTACAGCCTTGTAACAGTAGACAGTTTAATGCAGTTGGTTTTGACCTCTCGAATGGAAACCACATGAGGTCCAGATTGCACTGAACAAAGTATTGTGGGAATTAGAAAAGGGAATGGGGATATCTCCTACTGAAAGGATGTCAGATGGCTAATGTGTAATTTCTCTCTGGTTTTAGAGTTAGCTACCAAGCCCTCTACAGCTACACTCCTCAGAACGATGATGAGCTGGAACTGAGGGATGGTGATATTGTTGATGTCATGGAGAAATGTGATGATGGCTGGTTTGTGGGTGAGTGTGATGCTTGCCTGTTGGCAGGGCTCTTTGAGATGTAAACAAGCGATTTTGCAGAGCATCTGGAAGCTACTCTCATTTGCAGGGTCAAAACAGGAAAGAAAGATGCACCTTTTTTCTCATCTTTTTCCACAAAGAACATTAAATTAGAGTGCAGGCTGGTGGAGCTTTATTTTCCCTGGAGCTATGGCAAGTTATTACAGAAAGTGGCAAGTAGGGCGCAGATGGGAGCTGCAGTCCCTGGAAATCTAGCCTCATCTGTAGCTGTAGGTTTAGAAATCTAGCCCTCTGCCTTCAAAGGATGCAAGTCTGGACAGTGCTCTCCATCTCAACAGCGGAAATTTAGGCTTACTCCCTGTTCTTGAGGGAGATTAGCTCATTTAAACTGATAGGAATTTGGCTCTTAGTCTGTAGGCCCAGGAGCTTTCACCAGCTAATTGTGAAATTAATCGTTAAAGAGCGAAGATGATTAGTAGCAGAACTTGTTCTGATCTCATCTATACCAAAAGGCTCTTTGACCAGGACTCCTATTCATTTTTAAAAAGCAATACCTGCAAGCAGAGCAGCCTGCCACCTCTACCGTTCTAAACCTGTAAGCCTTCCCTGCATGGCTCCATCTTACTCTGACTTTCTTGTGTTTTCTTTCCTTACAGGTACATCCAGGAGAACAAGACAATTTGGCACCTTCCCAGGCAACTATGTGAAACTTCTGTATCTGTAAAAAAGCAGTGATCCCACAGTGGCAGTGATGGAGTTCTTTCCGGATGGTGTTTTTAAATAGCAGAGAAACAGACAATTTATGAATGTAACAGACAAGAGACAAGAGTGTTAGGAGGATGTGGTAATGTGGTACAGTACTGAGTTGAATGTGTAGCCCTGCTTCCTCTGATTCAGGGTGTGATTTGTTTGATGAAGAGACAAAGTTTCTAGTTTACAGTGCTGCCTTTGTGTATTCCTCTCCCCTCCCCAGCAAGATTTCTGGTGATAATCTTAATTTGTATGGAGTATTTACCTGTGAGAAGGCTTCGGGGAAGCACATGGTATAGGTTTTGTTTCTGTGTTGAGATGTGATAGTGCGTTGGGGCAGTAAGTAGCGTTGCAGCTGCTGCCTTTCCCTGACGAGGTTCGGGAGGCCGAGCGTTCTGCCTAGTGAAGAATCACTTCATCCTGCCTTCTGCTTTCACGGAAAACTCTTCCTTCTTATCATGTACCTTAAGACCCAGCACAGGCAGAGGACAGCTGATGTGGTTAAACTCCAGAGCTCTGTGTGGAAAAGGAGTTTGGGATTGGTAATTTAATCCAGAGAGGTCAGCCAAAACATAATACAAGTACAAAAATTGCCCAGGCCCTTTAGTACTACTTATATCTGCAGGGTTTTCTTTTTTCCTTCTGTGCAGGGGGTGTGCGTGTGTGTGTGTATTGGGTGCATCAGAACAGAGTCATGTTTTTTAAAAAGAGATCAGCCTAGCTTTACGTTTATCTGCACAAGGGATAGAATCAATAAACAGAACATCTGTGAGAGCAAATCCTGCTTAGGAGTCCTGCGGCCATTCACTTTCCCCGCTCCTCCCGCCCCGTTGCTGGCCCTAAATGGTCACACACATTTTGAAGCATACTGTAGGGGACGAAGACTTCGCCTCCTTCCTGGCGTTGTATCTTAGAGGCTCTGATAAACCTAAGCCACATATCACTGAGGGTGCCTTTTGGTTTTTTTTGGTTACGGTGTTGATGGTAAGTCTCATATAAATATATGCATTTTGGCTGCCTCTTAACAAGAAAGTCTAATCAATTTGGAAGGCTGTGTTTCCACAGTTACTACCAGTTACATATATTTGTATTTCCTTGAGGAAAAAAAAAAAAGGCTTGCCTATATGCTTGCCTGTAAATCCAGTACAAATACTCTTTTGATAGATGTTTTATTATTAAGAAAACAGCATAAACAAAACCAGTTCCATCAGACTCTGCTTCCTACAGATACCATACAAATAGCAAAGGGTTAGATTGCTATTTTGTCATAAGCCGTATTTAATAATATAAAATGCCTATTTTTATGCTGATGCTTTTATACAGGTTTATTAAGTGTAACTGCAACTAACTGTTAGCACGACTTGCAATATGTTTTGATAAATTAGCCATTCTCCTGGGTTTAAAATCAAGCAGGCTTGTCTTCCGCCTGCATCAGCGGAAGAGAAGACTCAGTGTCTCAGAAGTTTGACTGTAAATATGTATATTTAACTTTGTACAGACAATGTACTTACCTTGTATAGAAAAATAATTTAAACACATTAAGTGAAGGGAGGAGAAAAAAAGGCAGTTATGAAAGGCTGGGATTTTTTCCACTTTTATTTAAATAATGGAATTCCATGTATGTTCACGTGAAGAGTTTTAGCACAAAATATCCACTATGAAAGGTTACAAATATGACACAAAGCACCATTGTTTCTTTTCTGCAGGAGATAACTTTAATCCTGCTTCTTACTTATGGGTTTGTTTTTCTGCTTTGGGTTTGCCCTCCAGCTATCTGCAGCAATATTTAGGCCTGTTGCTAAGATTGGATAACACCAAATTTAATCTATCCAGCAAAGTAATATGATGATACTGACTGTATATAACCTACTCATTTAAAGGTTTATTTTTTGTTCTTGCTCTTGCCATTTTTAGTTACACACACACACACACACACACACACACACACACACAAAAAAAAAACACTCACACACACCACAACTTATTTTTGTGTTGATTTTTGTTTCTTATTGCAGTGGATTACAATTTGACAATTAATAAATGGAAGTATTGAATTACTATTGTGTTCCTTGTACAAATTATTAAATAAAGTCTATTCCTGCTGTTCTGGTAGCAATGCAGTTTTGTACCGGTGCCCCTCTTTAGTTGTCTGCCTGTGTCCATATGGAGCACTAGAGGTCTGCCATGGTCTTCCCTGGCGTCCTGGACCCCAGGCATCGTGCTCAACACCAGGTCTAAGCTCATCAGTTCTCCCTTGTGAGCCACAGGCAGGCCTTGACTCCTTCCTGAAGAAACCAAGGTGTAAAAGCGGAGGGAAATACCGGGTTACACTCGGATCCTGTGTAAGATGAGGTGAGGGTGCAGCTGCTGCAGCATGCTTGCAGAAGCACACCTGAGTATGCTGTTTTGGAAAGGACCTTTGTGAACTGCCCCTGAAATCCACAAACTTAACAGGAGGCATGTCCTGCTCTGGTCCTGCACCTGCGAAAGTCACAAGGCCTTTGCCAGGGGTTTTTCCTCCTGGCCCCCATCCCTCACCTTAGAGGTGGCAGTTGTGTCCTCTGGGTTTGGTCACTGACCTCTTGTTCCCACCCCGCCGTTGTGGTAGGTGAGATACGAAGGGTATGCAAGGCCCATGGGATTCCCCCTTCTGGGCGCCTGCATTATTCTAGCTGGGTATCTTGTTTGATACCACCAGCTTCCCGAGTCCTTGCAGAGCTGGGAGCTGTCTGGCTTGTCTTGGCTGCAGTCTCCAGAGGCACAAGCCAGCTGTTCAATAAAGGCTTGTATATCAAAATACACTTTTAGCCTTGTAAAAACAGATTCAAAGACTTCTAGAGACCAAATGGGTAAAAAAAGACCAATGCTAACAGAATGCTAACACCAAGCAAGAGGCAAGCAAGGTCTTCTGATGTGAGTAAGCACTGCTCTGTTGAGACCACTGCAAATAATTGCTTTAAAAAAAAAGCAAGTCAGGAAATGCCAAAGTTAAGGCTATGTCTTTGGCGTGTGTCTGAGGCAGGCTCTTGCTACAGGATCCCTCAGCTGTTTATCGGTGTCACTGGTCTGTCTTGGTGAGATAGGCTGCTTTGATACATGTTTTCCTAGAGCTATTTTCCACAGTAAGTGTGGGGTTGTGGTTATGGGTAATTTGTGCTTCAGTTCAAAGCCTGTTGCTATATGTTATCAAACTTCTGTAGCCCTCAGAGTACCAGGCCTTCAGCTGGTCTAGGATTCAGGATCTTTCTGGGCTTTAGTGCAGCTCTGGGATAAACCAGTTAAAGGCAAAACTGATGTTGAAAGTTGGTCTAGCAAGCGCCCTGCGCTGGCTAGCAAACATGTACTTTTTAAGTTGCTGTTCATATTAATCGGTAGTATATTTGACAAGTAAATGGTGTGCACACTTCATGCCAGAAAGTCTCTCAGGAGAAGTGGCTGGTCTAGTGTGCAGCTTTCAGAAGGGGTTTGGGGGGGGGGGGGGGGGATGAGGAAACCCGTCAGCACTGCATGTGCATCTGGATTAAAAGCTGCTCCTCAGCCTCACCCTTGGCTTCAGTCCTGAGCTGTCCTGCCAGTCATCCTCAGCACTAGTTCCTGTTTTTTTAATGTCAGCAGTATTGCAGGCAGCAAATACACCCCAGGGAACAGGCTTTCCCGTCTCAGTGAAATGTCAGGTCAATGAAGAGGTACCCTGCATCCATGGCTATGGCCTGTCCACAGGAAAACTGGGCTTTTGCTTTACAGGAAGGAGCCACTGGCTCCTGCCCTGGAGGGTGTTTGCTATCGATATTTGAGCAGCGTGGTGGTGGTCCCCATGCTGGGCAGGATTCCCCTAATGCCCAGCTGCCTAAAGGCTGCTGGTGACAGAGCCTTTTGTGCCGTGCGCTGATGCTAGACAGTCCCATTTTCCTCTTTCTCCCTCTTCCCTTGCAGCACCCAAAGAACAAATCTAAAAAACAGTCCTGCTCTCTCTCAGGGCCCCGGAGAGCAGGGCAGGGGCAGGAGGGGGAGAAAAGCTGCCACAGGAGTGTCCAAGGGAGGCAGGTAAGCCAGAGCCTGTGAGACCTATTGGAGAAGGTGTCCTGAGCGCGATATCCGGGACGGAGCCCCCCTCCCTGCAGGCATGGCCAGGTGTGCTACGGGATGGCCCTGGCGGGGCTGCTTTGTGGAGTGGGGCTGCTGGAGCGTCACCTGCCCCTCGGACTGCTGTGGGCAGTCACTAACTGGGGCCGAGCTCACTCCAGTTCAACCCTTCCCTTCTTCTGCTGCCATGAGTCATGCTGGAAACAGGAGGTATGGAGAGGACGTCATCCCCATCCCTATCCCCAAATCTTCCCCAGACACTGCTGCTGTGCAGAAATCTTTTGGGCTAGGTAGGACATGTTCCCAGTTCTCATTTGCTGTGAGCAGTTCACTTTCTCCTAGGGGATGCTAGAACTAGTAGCTAGGATGCCTCCGAACTTGGAGGAAATTTTGGCTTACGCTTAACTGCTTGGGTCCTATCAAAAAGGAGATGCCTCACTTCCAGCATCTAAGAGCCTTTCCAGGGAGAAAGTGGTGGTTATTTTGGACTGTCTGGTCTAGCAGGCCTGTGAGCTGGAATGAGGCAAACACTGATGGAAATAGCACATTGCCTTTTTCGAGACGTGAGGATGAGCTGTCCTCAGAACTAGCTATGGAGGGAGTCTTGGGAGCCTCCATCTCTTGGTGGCTTTGGAGCGAGTCTGGGGCATCACTGCAGAAGAGGCGCTTATTGGGGTCAGTGGAGATGTAGACAGATGATCTAATATTCCCTTCTGATCTTGAAATCTCTGCTTCATTTGTATAGTTTTTACCTGGAATATATCCTCGTGCTTGTGTCTAAGAGATTTTAGCTTGTCATGTTTCCATGTATGTGTCCTAAGAATAAAAAAAATAAGGGCTGTGAGAGGTCACCTAGTCCACGCTCTCTCTACAGACCCGTTCACAGTGCCTATATCATTCCTAGCCAAAACCAGTCCCACCTGCAGGCAGGGAGACTGCAGAGCCCATGGCAGGAAGCCCACCGTTTCACTGTCCGCTCTGATAGAAAGTTTTCCCTAATGTCTAAGCTTTACCTTCTTTGCTCACAATTGCTCCAGCTGTATCAGCCATTAATTATGTGTACAGCTAACAGAAAGGCTTTTTAAGTCAAGCGCTGGCAGTAGTGGCTTCATTGCTAACTGAATTGAATCACTAGATGAATGGTGAATTGAATAATTCAGCTCATGCTAAGCTGAACCCCTACTGGAGACGGTGAGTGTGCGTGTAAAGCCATCACGTATAATGTTCACCTATGATGTGCTGGGTGGCAATAACCTGTAGGAGTGTGGCAAAGGAGATGTCTGGAACAGATGTCAGTAACTGCCATCTTTAATGACGTGATGGCTCGTGATCAGGCCTTTCTGGACATTAGCTCTGTGTACGCGCCTGGCCTCCAGCCTCCTTGCCTTGCTCTGGTTTGGGCGCAACCTGCACGTGGACGAGGAGGACGAGGCTGAGGATGAGGAAGAGGAGGAGGTCCCTCTCCTGCACTGCGGGTGATGCTGAGCGGTGATGAGGGCAGCAGCTCTCCGAGGGCAACAGCTGTTTCTGCGTATCGGACTCTTTCCCAGGGGAGAAGACCCTACCAGTAAGCAGGACAAGATGCCCCAAATGCCACCCTCTCTGGGAAGGGATGTCCATTGCTCTCAGACACTTCTGAGCACGAGGGTTTATTTGTTCATTTTTCAGCCCAGACTCCACTGTGCAAGCGGCTGCAAGGCGTTTTCTCCACCCTGCCAGAGCAGGGCTCGGCGGCCTGAGAGGTGACAAACTCCACAGACGCAAGCCCAAGAGGCAAGGGCTGGCTGGGGCCAGGGTGGGGGTGGGGGGGTGTTCTGGCTGAGTCGTCCAAACCTCACTTTATGGGGGTTTATGGAGTTTGTCACCTCTCAGGGGTGTGGTGGGGGGGGGGCTCACTGGTGTCTGGCAACACACAAGTGCTGTGAGAGCCCCTGGGGACTCCTCACGCGGCCACACGGCGCCTGGGGCGGCATGCTCACCCAAAGGCTGCCCTTTTGCAGGGATCCCCCGGCCCTCAGCAGCCCTGAGACCCCACTTCGGACCAAGCCCAAACTGTGCAACACACTCAGGCTCTGCTGTAGCGGGACCAGCTGGACTGGCCGGCAGATATACATAGTGGCTGCAGTCGCAACGATTTTAGGAAGTTAAACTGTAAACAAAGCCAATCCTAAAAAACAAACATAGCGGCCAGCGAAAGCCCTCAGGCCTTTTTTTTTTTTTTTTTTGCATCCTAAAGATGCAAATACACGCACAAGCCCATTTTCCTCTTTCGCGAGTCACTCTGCACACAGAGCAAAGGGCCAGCCTGACCCCCACGTCGCTGCAACTGTGGGCGTCACCAGCCGTCGCTTCGCAGCGCCCAGGGCAGCAGCAGCAGCAGCAGCAGCAGCAGCAGCGCAGCAGCACGGGCGCGCAGGGCAGCCCCGCGAGAGCCGCTGCGCCTCGGCCGCCCGCGTGCCCTGCAGCCGCGCAGCGGCTCGGCAGGGAGGAAGGGTCCTCTGCCGGCCTGGCCACCGCCCTCGCCCTTTGCCACCCCGCCGCGGGCGCCGATCCCTGTCACAGCGCGTCCCCACGCTGCGGGGTCCTCAGCACCCCCCCAGGGCGATGAGCAGAGGCAGAAAGCACCGTCGATGTCTAAGGAGGAGCTGACAGTGTTTGTCCTTGCTGGTTGTCGGCTGTAAGGCCCCAAAGGGCCCGTGCGGAGCACGCACACGTGTTCAGCGAGCAGAGAGTGTGATCTCCAGCTTCTGTAATTTTCCAGACCGTGATACTTATTGATGTCTCCCTGTCGCCTAAGAGATACTTGGTAAGGAACGTGCTAGAAATGCCTTTAAATAAAATGACGGAAGACACGCCGTGCTAAAGCGAGGCAGGCCAGAAGGGAGGTGCAAGGGGAGTCCCCAAAGCGCCCCGG
Organism: Struthio camelus; assembly: GCF_040807025.1. Classification (NCBI taxonomy): domain Eukaryota; kingdom Metazoa; phylum Chordata; class Aves; order Struthioniformes; family Struthionidae; genus Struthio; species Struthio camelus. Next base: position 24,221,808 of record NC_090948.1, on the reverse strand, counting down.
GAGCCTGGAGCTGCTCAGAGGCGACACTGGCAGCGGGACCAAGGCTGTCGGTGCGGCTGCCACCTCTGGGAGGTGACGCGCTCTGACACCTGGCTCCTTTCCTGGAGCAGGACTGTGAGGCAGGGGTTGCCTGGCTGTGGGGAAATTTGTGGCCATTTATTGTAGGGCCAGCGCCGAGGTGATCCGCCTCGTTCCCCGCTTGCTGACTGCTCGGCGCTCGCCAGCCATGGCCAAATCCCAGCTCTGGCACCGCTCTGGTGCTGCCGCGCGCTGGTGTTCTGCACCGGCTGGGCTGTATATTAACGCAGGGATGTTTTCTAGAAAAAAAGATAACAGAAATGTTGCCAAAGGACCCTCCCAACACATGTATGCGTATCCACGCACAACGCTACGTGCACATGTGCATGCACTGTTGAATATTGCTTTGTTTTCCAAATAAGCACCAACACTTGAACTCAGCCTGTATATGCCAGCACCATTGTTGTAACCATTCATTACTTCTTCAAGCTCCACCCCACTCATAAGCTCCCACCCATGCTGCTGTCCAGCTGGGAAATAGCAAACAATGCCAACTTCTTTACATCACCACCATTAGGCTTCAGAATTAACAGGGCAATTGGATTAAGCAGGACAAGCCGTGTTTGCCTCAGAGGTGCCACAATGGGGCAGTCCTGCGTATGGTTGCACTCCAGCGGTTTGCTTTCTAACCATCGAGCTTTCTTTTAATGTCAGCTTTAGTTAGGGCAGAAGCAGAAGGGCCCAGCAGAGAAACGGCTGCAGCATGCTTGCAGGGACTGGTTTGTGGCATGCTCAGCAGGGAAGGAGGAAAAAGCAGGAATAAGACTTGAATTGCAGAAGGTTGAAATTCTCCTCCTCCAGCAATAGGCTCTGCCCTGCAAACCTTACCTGGGAGAATTAAAAAAAAAGAAAGAAAGAAAGAAAATTTTCATTTTACAAGTGGTGGACGGCTTTTTTTTTTTTAAACTCAAGAAGGCAAAACACGCGCGTTGCTGTTGCTCCAGCACACCCATACCCACAGCCGCAGCCGCAGCCGCAGCCGCGCCGGGGGCTGCGGCGGCCGGGCCGGGCCGGGCCGGGCCGGGCCGGGCCGGGCCGGGCCGGGCGGCAGGGCGCCCGGCGGGGCAGCGGCGGCCCCGGGGGAGGGTTTCCCGCGGCGGGAGGTTCCCGGCGGGGCCGGGCCGGGCCGGGGCGGGCCGGGGGCGGGCCGTGCCGAGCCGAGCCGAGCTGAGCCGTGCCGGGCCGTGCCGGGCCGTGCCGGCTGCGGCGTCCCGCGAGGTGCAGCGGCGCGCATGGGGACCCTCCGCATCGCCCTGCCGGGCCCCGGGCCCTGGGGCTTCCGCCTGGTGGGCGGCCGCGACTTCGAGCAGCCCCTCACCATCTCCCGGGTAGGGCCGGGGCCGGGGCCGGGGGCTGCCGCGGCGCGGCGGGACCGGAGCGGAGCGGGGTGGGCGCTGGGGCGGGCAGGTGGCTCGTGGGTACAGAGGCAGGGTTGGAAACACAACTGGGGCTTTCTTCTTTTCTCTTTCCCTTTTCCATCGGTTTCCTTTTTTCCCTCTCCCCCTTTTCCCTTTTTCCCCCTTTCCTCCTTTTTTTTCCAGTTCCCTTTTTCCCCCTTTTCCTGTTTTTTTTCTTCCCCCCCCTTTCTCCCCTTTTCCCCTTTTCCCCTTTTCTCCCCTTTTCTCCCCTTTTCTCCCCTTTTCTCCCCTTTTCTCCCCTTTCTCCCCCTTTCTCCCCCTTTCTCCCCCTTTCTCCCCCTTTCTCCCCCTTTCTCCCCCTTTCTCCCCCTTTCTCCCCCCTTTCCCCTTTTTCCCCCTTTTTTCCACCTTTTTCCCCCCTTTTTTCCACCTTTTTCCCCCCTTTTTTCCACCTTTTTCCCCCCTTTTTTCCACCTTTTTCCCCCCTTTTTCCTCTTTTCCCCTCTTTTCCCTCTTCGAAATTCTTGGTGGCTCACACAGTCTGTGGCTTTTACCAGTATTTTTGCTTCTCAGGTATCAGCCCTCTTCAGCTGTCAGTAACAAACCTCTGGTAATAGGCTGAGGGGATCATCCCTGCCCGGGCTGGTCGGCAGTTTGCGTTTCTGCCTAACCTGGGGAGAGCGTTTCAGGAAGCCACACCGAGGTGGTGGTGTTGAATGCGCGTGTCCTTTTACTTGCCATGTATAGTTAAAAGAAAACCCTTTGTTTACAGAAGCCATCTTAACCCCTGTTAAGTGCTTCTCCCTGTTCCTATTAGAAGCCCTTCTTACCCTCACTTCAGGAAAAGTTAGGAAATGGCAAAGTTTGACATCTAAGAAATCTTAATGGCATGACTTAGTTTGCCCTCCTCGGCTGAAGTGTTTGTCTGCCAAGCTTTAGGGTTGAGCTCTACCTACCTTGCTCCCTTCTGTCCCTACGCACACCTGCATCCGAATTCGCAGCGCGCAAGTGCGGACGCTGCGGGCCCTGCTGCCGCCCGCCTGGCTGCCGCTGGATTCGAGCAGGGCCGTAGCGAAGAGGTGGCCAGCTCGCCCCAGCACCACACAAAGCAGAGGTGTGCGCGGGTGTCCTCCCCCACCCGTGCCCAGGCGGTCCGTGGGGATCGCCGTGGGCCCCGGGAGGGCCGGCCGCGAAAGCCTGGCGGGCCGCGTTCCTGAACTCCAACTTTTGGGAGCTGCCCATGGAGAAAAACGGGATGATGAAACTTGTGGTTTTCTGGATGGCGCCTGCGCGGTGGCCCCCTGCTCCCCTCTGCTCTGGCCGCCCCAAGGGCCCCACGAAGGCCGGGGAAGCTGCCCCGCTGTCAAACTCACCAAGGGAGGGAAAGAGATGAATTTTCTCTCTAACCTCTTTCCGTTACAGTAATAATGCCTCATTCTTATAAAGCATTTTTGGGCAGGACAGTGGCTTTAGCCTGGGGGAAGTGATATTTACTTCATTGTTAACAGTAGTTGTTGTCGTCATTTCCTTCCAGCAAAAGACTTGTAGGCAGAAGTATGTCCGAAGTCCTGTCTCTGCTTTTACCTCTTCTCCTCCATCACCTTTGTCAGTGCTCAGAGACACATACCGGGGACGTAGCTCAGCAAAGAGGCAAAAATACCACCTTACGTGAGAAATTGATTGTGACCCTGGAGACTGAAATGTGATAAAATAGCTTCTCTGGTTTTGGTGATGTAAACGCTGACAATTGGCAGCTCGTGTTACAGCTTTCTCTTCTGGCCTCTGACGTTTTTAATTCACCTTCCAAGGTTGATCCTTCCTGTGGTTCACTCCTCGCCTTCCTCCTTGTCTCCCCTTGGGTCAGTAGCAAAGCTCTCGGCGGTTCCCCTCTTTACCCTGTTAAAAAGAGCTGGTCCACTTTGTTCCTGTTTTATGGAGTCTGAGTCTCCTCATGTGATGATTTTATGGGGCTGTAACTTTGTTCTTGCTCGCTGTGCTTGCGCGCTGCGCTCTGATCGCCGAGCCCTGTGGGTGGGGAGCCAGCCAGGCCTGGCCGTGGGGCCGGCGTCTGCCAAGGGTCCGCGAAGGGGTCGGCCAAGGGGGCTGCCAGGGGTCTGCGCTCTGGGGCAGCGGCAGCTCGTTCCCGAGGGGGCGGTGGGAGTTGGGAGCTGCGATGCCGGGGCCTCCGGACCTGCTGGGGCCGAGGAGAGCAGGGAGCGCCCGTCCCAGGAGCGTGGGGGCCGGCACCCGGCCGACAGCGGCCAAATGCCACCGAGGGCCTGTCATAACTTAATGAGAGCCGGATGAAAGATTATGGTGTTTCCACAGCTCTTCTTATCTCTTTTTTCCTCCCTGCCCTGCCCCTTTTCCACTTAAACTGGATGTTCAAAACGGCTTCAGGCTCGGATATGTCGCGAGTGTCTTGTCTGTGCAAATGCTTTTGGTCTCTAGAGCTGGTTGGATCAGTCTTCCAAGCGAGAGCCAAGCGCAGGGATTTCACAAGCGCTTCGTGGGAGACTTTTTTTGTGGAATTTCCCTTTCTTTTTCAAAGGGATGCTTTGCAGATGTTTCTGCATTCATGTTTCTTTTTACAGCTGTAGGGTGGCGGTGGTCATTTTATCAAAGCCCTCGTTCAGAGGGAACATTGTGCTGCTCTGTGTAATGAAGTCTAGATCAAAAACTGCGTAATTTCCTTACGGGAATGAGGAAAGACCTTGGTCTTTATCACTCTTCGGAAGATACAGTGCAATGAATTCATGGGGTACAGCTTTTCCCAAGTCCCTCCCAAGCTGTGGGCCGACACGCTAGAGGATAGTAGGGTCTCTGTGGCTTGCCTGTGGCTGGGGCAGTTTCCAGTTAATTCCTGTGAGATTAGTGGATCTGGTGGAGGAGCAAGTAACCTAGTGCATGAGGAGACACGCTCCGCTCGCGAAGTGGAGCTGCCTGTAAAGCGATGCAGTCAATAGACCCCATCTCCCTCCGTCCCTCAGGTAATGGCTAAACACGAGCTATTTCCTGTTTGCTTCCGTTTTATTCTGATCGACGGTATGGATTTGGGGTTCCGGTTGCATATACGTAGGGAACCGACCGATGAACCCGGTCCTCGATCTGATTCGTGCGTTTTGTGCTCGTGGTGCGCTGATCTGGAGTAAGACTATCTGACCGAAACACAAGCAGAGGGGAATTTGGCTTTAATTTTGTCCTGTCAACAAAACTCCAGCCTCGTTAAGAAGGGACGTCTGTCAAAATCTGTGAAACTCGCCAAAGCCAGTAACTACGTTTTGATATGAAACTGGGCATTTCCCCAGTGAAAAGGAAGCCTAAAGACAGCCCAATTCTGCAAGCATATTAAAAATCTGAGCTCTCAACATTGTGCCTCTTGCTGACTTTGGCCACAGTAAGATGAATTCGCCCCTGTATGTTTAGTCTGATGCTTTATCTATTTGTAATATTTTAAAACCGTGGGATTAAAAGCAAGAAGGGAATTGGAAGATAATCAGATATTTCCTTCTTTTTTTTTTTTTTAAAAAAAAAACAAACCTCCAAACCACTTCTGAGAAATTTCATTTACTTCTAAAACTAGACTTAATGGTCCAAAATCAGACAAGGAGCTGAATCCTGTGGTGTGAAATGCCTTCGGGTTTGACTTTGGTTTTGGACCTCCAGTCTTGGTCTGGCCTCCGGTTAGGAAGCAGCCTGAGAAAGGCGCAATGCCGCAACGCCGTGCGACAAAGTAAATAGCGGTTACGGGACGCGGTGCTAACGGGGACCTGTCGTCAGGCCGGAGCTGCTCGGTGGGATGAGCGTGGGAGCGGGAGCCCGTTCTCCCTCCGAAGGGTGCGTGGGCTGGACTGTGCTGTGCAAATAACCCCAATGCACAGCAGGCTAATGGCACCGCTGGACTCTTCCCTGGAGGAGAGACCAACCTGCGGCCGCGGCCGGTCTGCAGGGGAAGCCTAGGTTGGACGGAGAGGGTTATGAAGCCGTGGGGGCAGTGCAGCGCGGAGGGCGCTGCGGCAGCGGTGCCGGGAGCCGGCGCTCTGCCCCGGCCGGGAGAGCTGTACCTTGGGGCCGTGCCGGGCAGGGGCCGGCCCCGACATGGAGCAATCCTGCTGGCTTCGGGAACGGGCGCCACAGCTGCGGATGCGGCACGTGCCGAAACGGCCGTGGCTGTGCCGCCCGGCTGGTTTATGCCGAGGGACGAGGAGCGGTGGACGGTAGCCCGTCTCGCAGGCTCGGCAATGGGAGAAGCGAGACGGACAGCCCGGGCCCGTCTCTCGGTTTCTGTCCCACCTCTGCGCCTCACTCTTCTTCTCCCCTGTGCAGGGACAGCTCGATCCTGGCTCAGCTCCAGACCCTGTGGCTTTGGGGCAGCAAAACTGCGTTTTGCCTGCACCGCTGAGAAGCTGTGCGGCAGGCAGTTCCCGTACAGAGCGGGGCGAGGGTCTCCCTTGCGAGCTGCACTGCCTTCTGCGAAGGGAGTTTTTTCTCGCCTGGTCTTCTGAAAGTCTCTGGGTTCATCTCAGCCAAGCTGGAGCAGCCCGAGGGGCGCCGCATGCCGGAGCGGACTCCGTGCTCGTAGCGAGAGCAGCCTTCCCCGGGCATTGGGTGAGATGCCCTGCGCAGGAGAGGGGCCGAAGGAACTGCCTTTCCAGTTGAAGACTTTGGGAACGCCTCTGTCTCCTTCGCAGCATCCCACACTCCCCAGGGCAAGGCGATGCCAGGCTGTTACCTGCTGCAGGAACACCCAAACCTCCCTCCTTGCTCGCTGCAGCTCCTGCGTGCCGAGCGCTGCCAGCTTTCGTGGGCATAAAGTCAAGGGGAAATATCTGTCCGTTCCTGACCTGCTCTCCCCACCACAGGCTTGCTGGGAGCACGTGTGGTGGCATACCCTGGCCGCAGCACAAGGATAGCACCCTCCGCGTGACGGGCATGCTGGCGTGCACGGCAAGCGTCCTGTCGGAGCTGGGGAGAGCCCTGGGAGCCGCGTGGGACGTGGGGAGCGCAGGTTCACATCTGTCATAGCGACCTGGCGGGCTTTGAAGTCAACATGAACCCTGGCAGCTTCTCGGGCAGCTGCTGGCTGGACCAGTCCGTGCCTCCTCAAAGGCATGAGGGGCTGCCGCAGCGAGGAAAGGAGTTAGTTGGTCGCCCTGGCTGCCAGGGTCTGGGCAAGGAGTGGTCTCCAACTGTAGCAAGGGGAAATTAGCTGAGTTTTTCCACAGTAAAGATAGTAGAGCGCTCTGGGGCTTGGGACAGATTTGATCTTTTCCAGTCCTATTTCCTGAGCCCATTGTCAATTCTTTTGGCAACATCTGGCCCACCTTGTTCTCGATGAACCTAAAGAGAAGAGCTGAACATCCAGATGAGATGTACCCGCTCTAATCTTGTGCAAGACCTTTAAACCCCAGAATTTTAACTGAGAAATATAGATATTGGACTTCTTGGAAGAAAAAGAGTCCTCTTTGTTCCCTGATCTCGCTCCCAGATGCTGGATAATGTGCATGCGCAGGCTTCCTGGTACCTTTCACTCTCATAAATCACTGTTCATCAAGAGATGTATTTGGTTTGTAAAGTGCTTTGGATTTGAAGGATGCTGCATCAGAAAAACTACATCAAATGGATTTTTTTTGCAGTATAAACGTGGAAATTCAGGATGCCCTAACTGCATAAACAGTTGGTGTTGTTCTGGACAGTGACACAGTATCTTAGATAGTTGCTGATTACCGAACATGTTTTATTTAGAGGATGAAATAAACTATGAGGAAAGGCTCAGCTAATGAGCAGCTTTCTTTATATAATGTTTTTCAGGTCTGGTAAGAAATCTTTGTATATTTTTTTTAATGTGGCTCATGTTACAAAATGAGCTCTGAGGCTGAGTGACTCCTTGACCACCGACTGTGCATCCATCTGGGCAAATCGTCTCATCGGTGTCTTTTTCCCCTGTGGCTTGCTTGAGGTCTGTGCTGTAACCCCCCCGCGTCCAGAGCGTGTGATTCCTGTGAAATGAGACTGGTCTGCATTTTACGCCACCTCCCTGGGGCTAGCCCTCTCCACGCTCTGCCTGACGCCTTCCCTTTTCTGTGCTAATAATCCTCATCCGGGGGTCATAAACAGGCGGAGCGGGAGGGAAGCGGGCAGGTGCCTGTGAGCGGGGCTGCTGGAGGCGGCGGTGCTGTGGGAGCCCTTGCCTCGAAGGGCCGCTGTCCGTCCGTGGGCTGCCCGTGCCGCAGGAGAGCGGGAGCAGCGTGGAGGGAGGGTGTCCGGGAGCTGCTCGCACGGCCCCAGCCTGTCTCCCCCTGCCCTGAAGAGCCGGGATGGGGAACGCGCCGGCCTGCATTTTCTCATAGCCTCTGATCTCCGCTGACCCGGCTGCATGCTTCTGCCGGGAGAAACTGTAGCTGCTTAGCATAATACTCCAGTGCCGAGTGTATTACTCATGGCAAAGCAGCAGTGTGCGTGGGTGGGGAGGATTAATTTGAATGTCGGAGATGTCTAGTTGTCAGTGGTGGCCCCACAAGGATGTTGCTGCATGTCTGTTCTGTCCAGCAAAGATGGAGCGTGATGTTCCTCTCAGCCTCAGATAGGTGCTGTTTATGCCTCTTCCCTTGCTGCTGTTCTTAATTTTCTTGTTCCTTGCCCCCTCATCACTTTGCCCTCTGTGTGTCTGGGTGTGGAGTGATGGGTGTTGCTGGAGGCTGCAGGGTCTCTGAGAGACTATGAGCTCGATGGAGTAAGTAGTGTCTGAATGGATAGGGAGGAGTACGCCAGCAATAACATTGAATTTTAGACTATCCCATATCTCCTGATTAGCCCAGAGCTGCATTATGCCGCTCTCCACAGAGCGCGTTCCTCTCTCTCATTTGCTGTAGGCAGCAGATTCCCTTAATATGACCTTTGCTGCCTCCCTGATCCTTGTCTGCAGACGCAAAGAAGGCACTGCATGGACCATCAGGAACTCATGTCTGGGGACTGCCAAGCTGGTTAAGTAGTTTGTATGGTGTTATTTGCATTAAATGCAAAATGTGGTTATGTCTGACTGGCTGTGGGGCAGTTTTATAAATAAAGCAGGCCTGGGAGCTGGGGAAGCAATGCTTCTCCTTCCCGCTGATAAATCAAAGCATTTTCTTTGTCTAGCATAAATACCCTTGCCCAAAGATACTAGCTGAAGGCTTGCCATGCCATAGCCAAGTTCTTCCTTTTCTTCTTGGCCTCCAGCGCAAGGGAATGAAAGCGGGCAAATCCCCTGGGAGACAGAAATCTGAATTTTGCGAAATTGTGGTGGTTTTGGTGAGGTGGAACCCCAAGCGTGTGTATGGGGAAGGCAGGGGAGCTGAATTTTTTTCCTGCCATTGTCATGATTGCGGAACGTACATATATGTGTGCATGCAAGCATGTGTACCCAAAATTTGGCTTCGCCATGTAAGAAAATAATGCAGGTTTTTCTTCTGTCCTTACCAATCCTGAATCTGTGGGGCATCTTTAAAAAGTGGGTCCAAGCCTACAATTATTACTTGTTCAAAAACGTTATCTACTTCATTGGGCTTTGCTGGAGTAAAGAGTGCAGGATCAAGCTCATGGATTATGGGGATTATTTGTTTCTTCCATATGCTGGCAAATGCGTCTGAGCTGATGCTTAGTCCTTCTTAACGGGTATCAGGGATCCAGTTTGATGTGTCTGGTTATGTGTCTAGATTATGCCTGTGGCAGCCTAGGCTTTATATGCTCGTGGCTGAATGGAAGTGACAGAAGCTTCTGGGAATAGTCGAGGCTTGAGCGTATGTGAGGTTTCTCACGCAGAGGATAGGCAGATCTTGCTCAGCGTACCTCCAGGCTCTGGTCCTGACTGCTGACCTCTCTCCCAGACCCCATGCCGAGGGATACTCGCCGGCAAGTCATGCACTTCTGTTCTCATCTCACAGCTGGCGTTCATTTTTGGAGACCACTCGACGTAAGACAGCTTCACTTGCATGGATTCATCCAGGCCAGGTACCTAAGCCAGCCAAACTGAGCATCGCTGGTGTTTCTGTAGGCGTGCTCTGGTGTAACGCCCAGGAGGTTGAGCTCTGGGAGCTGTTTCAGGTATAGCATCAAGCCGTTCTGCTCCATGTGTCTTGGCATTGTCTTTTAAACAGTGAAATGACCTAATGGGAAAGTGTTACGCAGTTGCCTTGGAGCAAACATACCGAGGTGTGGCATAGCTGGTTTCCGGAGGAAGCCGCTTCTGCCCCACAGCGTGCTACTCGCCATTGCCACCCCTCCCCAGCTGCGGCGCCGCGCCTTGGGGACGCGCGAGGGGCGCCACAAAGGTAAAAGCAGAAAGAGATTTTCCTAGTGGCAGCTCTCTGCTCCTTCTCAAATTTCAGAAACGTTTTTTGCTTTGCTGGCTTAATTGGTGGCAAGTGAGCAAATCCCAGCAGCAGCACTGACAGAACGGAGATGAGCCCGGACCATGCAGGAGGGAGGTGTTATTAAAAGCAGTTAATCATCCTAGAAGGACGGGGCGGGGGGGGGGGGTGGATTCCCTGCAGTAACGCACCCTTGTGCGGACACGTTTCCTATAAGGAGTCCTGGCAGGCAGTACAAGCTGCATTTTGCAGGGAAACAGTTTACGGAAGGTTACGTTTCAGGGCAAGTTATTTCAAGAACTGAAAAGCTGGGTTTTAAAGCATGTTTCCTTTTGGCAAGTTTGCTTATCTCCTTCAAGCCTGTGCAGCCTTGTGGTTTTCCCTTAGGGGAGAGGTTTGTAGGTACCTGAGTGGCCGTAACCACCCTCGTGCTACCAATGGCTCTTATCTAATCAAGAGCAGCTCTCAAATTTCAGATTCTTCTGAAGGGGACACAGAAGGGGAACGTGACACCACAAGCGCTGACAAAGCGCAGAGGTGTCTCCTGCAGACATCTGTCTCTCATCCCAGTGGGTCTTGGGGTTTCGTGAGGAGGCTTCAGTACTTCAGTGTCTCTGGCTGGCTGCTCATGCTCAGCTGCTCCTCGTGGTACAGGATCTTTGCTAACAGCCTGCTAAATGTTGCATATATTGTCAGTCTTTAAATACAACCCGCCTGGCCCAGCCTGCAGCAGAGTTCCAGCGGTGGCGTTAATCCACCGTTATTCTTGACCTGATTGAAAACGAGCGATAATCACAGTGTGCTGAGCTCAGGGCTCTGCACAGAGGTGAGTAATGTGCTCCTCTCCTTTCTTTGGTAGCAGAGGAAAGAAAGGCGCTGAGAAACATAGTGACTCGGTTAAGGAACAGTGACCAGAGGAGGACCCAGAACTCACCTCCCACAAGCCCCCTCTGTGTAGTGATTTCTCAAGGATCTTTTTCAGTTTCTACAGCAGCAGCGCCCAAACTCTGTGGGACACTCTCAGCCCTTTAGATTTCTTCATGACCTGCTAGCTATCCCTGTTACAAGTTTTGAAATAAAATACTGAAATAAAATACTAAACATGAAATGCTGCCCGCTCTCAGGGCAATGGATCCCATGGAGCGGCAGCAGGCGGCATTCGGTGGTCTCCTAGGCCACAAGCAGGTTGCATGCGGCAGCTTGGGAGGCAGCGATCTTCACACCAAAAGCAGATTTTCTGTATCCGTGTGGTGCCTTGCCTGGCTTTTTCATTACCACATACTCTATCAGTTTGCAGTACTTGCAGCATCAAAGGTGGCAAGCAGGTAGGTGGGGGGCACTCTTCTGTTGACCCATTTGAAGGCCTTTGGGTTGAGGCTGAGCACCTTGGCCAAGCTGGACGACTATGATATACTCCATCCTTCTCTCTGGCATGAAGCATCGTCTTGGCAGAGAGATGGAAGGGGGAAAAAAGCATCTTGTAATCTTCTCTCTGGTTGGGGAAAATGTCCCACTGCAGCTATGAGGGGATGTGCTGAACAGCCTCATTTTTGGCCCAAGGAAAGCAGCGATTGCAGCAACTATGTCACACCCCTAGGAGGTGGACGTTTACCTAGGGGAAATGATTTGCCATGTAGTCCCATAATAGGAGCACTCTAAATCCTATGAACAATGTTTATTTATGTCTGACAGCTCTTTTGGGTTTGCTCAGCTGCTTTCTAGCCCTTCCAGCATGCTGAAACCCAGCATGAATGCATAGAGTGAATTCCAGTTGTGATGGACTCATAAATGAGGTGTGTCCCAGCTCCAAGGCATGTCCTAATCTGTACTCGTGTGTGGGAGCAGTCCACCCTTCCCATTTCCTCTGCCTATTAAATAATTGATTAAAGCCCACAGTAATCATGATGCTTCTCCCTCAGAGTCACTAAAGCTCACAAAGCCTTACATAGAGCTTGCAAAGCCACAAATGATTGTTACGTGCTTTACCAGCAGCCCAGATATTAATTTTGGTTCAAAGAAATCTTGACTGTTAAAAGGACACTTCTTTAGTGGAAGCAGTAGTGAGAAAACATTGAGCTGTTTGTTGGTTATCTTGAAAATGTCAAGTTTTAGCTGGGACCTTCCTTTTTCACTAGGGGTACTATACCAGTGGCATTCCTGCATAGTGTCTCTCTCTGGGATCCCAGTGAGATTACCCCAAGACTTTTCTCATCAGTTGTTTCCTAGGCAGGGCACAGCAGCTCTTTAGTAGGGTGGCAGTAAATATGGGATGCAAATTACAGTGCATAGAGAGGAAAGGGAGATCTAAGATGGCAAAATGTATCAAGGTGTGCTGTGCTCAGACTAGCGTGCTGGGGATGATGCTGTCACTTTTTCAGAAGGTACTGTCCGATCACAATTTGAAGATGAGGTTTCCAATGCCTTTCTGCCTTCCCATCTGCTTTGGGATGTGACAGTAAGAGCTAAAACCAGATTATTAAAACTAAAGAAGCAAACAAAAATCTTGAACCCAAACTTTCCTTCCAAGAGCACTTGTGATGCAGAAGAAGCTGTTTGGTGATTGGTGTTGACCACACTGTAGTGATTCCGATTCTCTGTCTTCTTCTAGCATCCCTATTCTTAAAGCATCAGACTTTCTGGCTGTCCTGAGCACTTTCTATTTTGGAAAGCACTTCTCCATCCAGCAAAGAGCAGAGTTGCTGTCTGTATGCTCTCTCTCCCTTGGAGAAGTGTACTACCTTGTTCTTTGTCAGTACAAAGCCAATCTCCTTGAGTGAAAATTCAGTTTTTGTCATTTTAACCCCCCCACCCCCCACCTAACACCCTGCCCCAAATTTCTATCTGTGGGTGCCAAAACAGAATCCTGGCGCTAACTTTAATAGTCAGGAGGATCTAAGGCCTGGATCCAAACTCCCAGAGGCCAGATACATTTCTGAGAGAATCTGTTGAGAATCTGTTTTTACCTCCTTGTTTCCAGGTACCAGCAAGAGAAGCCCTGAATGCTCCAGCAATCTCTGCAATATTGGTAGAAAAGTCCAGTCACTGTTTTCGTTCTCTCTTAGGTGACTCCAGGCAGCAAAGCTGCAATAGCCAACTTGTGCATAGGAGACCAGATCATAGCCATCGATGGAGTGAACACAGACAATATGACGCACCTTGAGGCGCAGAACAAAATCAAGGGCTGCGCAGATGAGCTGACTCTGACGGTCAGCAGGTACGTCCCTAAGCAAGGCTGGGGTGGGAAGAGGGAGGGAGGCCGAGTGGATGGTAGCTATGTTTTGGTTTGACAGCAGACCTTCCCCTCTGTTTTGTTTAATTTGACCTCTTGGTGCTCTGTCTGGCCAGGCCTTGGATTGCAACAGGGAACCTCAGTTCAGTCTTTAATATTGCTTGCATTTACTGCACTTTGACCTTATGAAAACAATTTTCCCAGTGAGAAATTGGCTGATAACTTGTGACACAATCTGTTAGCCTGTTCTGTGGCCCCGACAGCAGGAAATTCAAGGCAAGTCTCATGAAAACTTCACTGATAGCAGAGGAGGTATGACCAGAGACAACCCTTCTTCCTATTGCATTAATTTAGCAGTTAAAATATGTGGTTGTGTGCTGTCCAAACCATTAATTGACTAGTTTTTGCTATGCACAGACTCAAAAGGGTTGTCTTGGCCGCTCTCTTGGTCACCAGCGTGGGGCAAGGGATGACCTCAGCCTTCCTACCATCTTGACCTGAGGGACAATGGGCAGCTTCACTCTCTTCCCACCCCTTGTCTCATTCTTGGGCCACAGCTGCACAGAGAAGCATCAGAAACTGGAAAGGGGAGGGTCTTCTTTTCACTGACCCATTGCTTAAAAGTACCGGAGCCTGATTTTTCAGGGGGTGCAGAGGATTGCACTTCTTGTTGGTTTGAATTGCAGCTGTGGATACCCAGCACTTTTGGAAGTCAGCTGGTAGATGGCAGCTTGGCATTTCTCGTTGCTCTACCACAAGCTTTTCAGCTGGCCTCCTTCCCCCACAGAGCAACTGTACGGCCGGGGGCCGTGCTTCGGGAAGGGCTGCAATAGCATGCCTTAAATGAGATGAAGTTCTGGTGTTCAGGCTGTTCTGTGATAAACAGAAATCCTCTACTGTATCTTGGATAATGCTAGTAGTTCAGCAGGCATTTCCCAGTCAAGCAAGAAGTCAAGGATCTTGGCCAAAAAAACCTGAGAGTTTGGTCAGGGAATTCATAAAGGGCACGGTGAAGGCTGTACGAAGGGGTGGCAAGTGTTACAGCAGCATGACAGCCCCAGCTTTCTCAAAGTGACTTCTAATTTGGCAGCTTGTAATCCTCCTGCAAAGGCATGCTCGTTCCCCTCTCTGGAACGTCTGGCTTCGTGACTTAGCAGCCCGCTGCCACGTGATTCTGGCTGGGCAAGAGGAGAGGAGGGGAAGGCTGATGCAGCCTCTGGCCAAGCTCGCTCTTACAGATCATTGAGTCTGTGAAATGTGTTTGCTAGTGTTAATTACAAAGTTGTTAACTTTATAGCTACCCCATGTGCATTTAATTATCTGTGGGTAGGAAGCTGCCCAGGACGATTCTAGCTGGATGTGCAGCCATGTAAAACTGTGCAGCGGCTTTGAGTTAGGACAGTCCAACTCTTTGTCAAGGCCCTGTTTAAACGAGGTGGCAGGAAGTGTGTGATGGACACTTCTGCTGTTGCGCTGATTGATGATTGCCACTGACAGCATGGCTGAGGAGAGCAACAAGATTGCAAGGATATGAAAAGCAGTGATTTCACTACTCATCCGTCTTAGAGTTTGGTATTATTACCCATCACTCTATGTCAAGTCCATTGTAAATGATGCTAGGGGACTTTGTGCAGTTTTTGGCCCCTCTCCTTTTTTGGGAGTAAAATTCTGCTTGGGGAAGAATCGCCTGCTTGTTTGGAGATTTGATAGCTGCTAGAGATGTTTGTATTGTGAATATGATAGCACAGGGCTCTGCTTTAATACCTAAAGGCAGTCAGGGTGTGGCATTGTGTAGTCTCTCCTGGTTGTTCTCCGTTGAGCGTATTTTATCTTCTCAGCTGTCTCCTCTGGGCCTCGGTTACTACGTTGTCCCAAATGCAGTTGGCGTTTGTCGCTGAGGCTGGATCCTTTCCTTATTCTGCAGACTAACGGTCAAGACCTTAAAATGGAAGATGTCAGAAGGAGGCTGTGAGGGGTGATGGAGCGGGCATTTTGTATTTGTTGGAGCTTGTGCGGCATCTTTCCATTCAACTTGGGATACTGGAAAGCAGCAGAGAAGGCAGACTGAGTGAGTGGTCAGCCCGCCTTCCTCAAAGAAGGGAAGAGCGTGTCTGCTGAGGTGGAGGAGATGGAAGGCTTTTGGGAAGACCAGCGTCACCTGGCCCTATAGTGTGGCCTGGGCTTCCTGCACCTTGGTGAGCCAAACTCTGTCACTAAGGCTCAACAGTATTATCGGTCAGCAAATCAGGAAGGTTGACAGATGCAATCAGGCCAGAGTTGGGATTTTTTTCTTTCTCCGCATGGCTCTATAGGTAGTTGCCTGCGTACGAAGGGGAAGGTCTGTCACCTGCGCTTCAGTGCCACCAGCTCTTGGGTCCAGCCTCCACGCTCTGCAGTCTTAGCGCATTACGGGATCAGTTACACACAGCAGCCTTCCTGGCAAGGTCTTCTGGTCTGCTAGCGCAGCAGCTCTGCCGGCTGGGGTGTCAGGCGCAGCCCCGGCTGTGAGTGTGCCGGGCTGCTCCAAATTTTCTAGAGAAGTCTCCCAGTTCTTTTTTTTCTGCTTGCTATCACAGGGATACCTTGTGAGAGCATAAATCCTTCGTGAGTTTAATTCTCTCTCTGATTAATTTTAAATGATTATTCATGGAGCTCCGTATCTCTCCTGATAGTCTAAAAAATGTTTCTCAGACCTGCGTTTGGGGTGGCATCAGGGTCATGCCTGGAGGGATTTTACAGCCGTGGGTCTGAGCCCGCATCAGGGACTTCAGTTCCCCTCACAGTAGCGACAGGGGGGACTTTATTTGTGACAGGGCTATGAATGCTAAAAGTGTACGTGGGTTCAAAAGGAGATTGGACGAATTCATGGAAGAAAAAATCTGTGAAGGATATTAAATAGTAAGGCAGTGTCTCTGCTATAGAAAGCCCTTTAGCTGCAAATAGCTGGAGACTGGGAGAGTGTTTTAGGGAAGTATCACTCTATGCTGTTGTGCTCTTTCCCAGACCCAAACAAAGCTTATATGTGTGTGCTCAGCATCACGAAACCCTCTTCTCTTGTAATGTTAGCTGAGTGGTTAAATTTTCCTTAACTTTGGCTGTACTTATGATTATTGAAGAGAAGTGTAAATGCAGAGAATTGAAAGGACTTTAACACTTCTGGTAAAGGAAATGCTGTTTGCACTGTGTACTTGATTGTGAATATCAACAGCATTCCCATGTTTCCTGTTTCGGTATTTTCCTTAATGATGGTAACAGTCCAAAAATATTTCAGATCAGACTGTAGGCAGGAAATCTAGCCTAACACATGTCACTGTTAAAAATGGATCAAATTACTAGCAGAAGAGAACATGCCCGGTCTGCTTTTTCACCTAAAGGGGCAAATTTATCGCTGGTAGAAATCTGTTAATTTTCTAGGAGTTAAAAGCAGCCCTGAGTTGTTTTCTCTTAATAAACTTTTTAAAGCGGCATTGCCAGGTGCTTTGCTGTTTGACGTGTGAACAGAGTTAAGGGTCTGTCTTCTGCCTCGAGAATGGTTGTTCTACTATGTTGGCGCATTCACCGAATTCCTGCTGACCTGAGTGCGTCTAGCAAAGCACCACTCCTCTCTCCGCCTGTTTGTTCATTCATTTTGCTCTTTGTTTCAGGCTAGAGCGTGCTTTTAGAAATGCAGTTACCAGGAAACCAAAGTAAACATCCCAATATTGTCTTTACTGGTGTATGATTAAGCTCTACACCTTGATTTTGCCTAGTGTACTTAAAAAGACTGACCTACAGCAGACTGCCTGCTCCAGCAGACTCAAAACCACATGATGATATGGAAATAGAATTTGTTTTGCCAAACTGAGAAATTTCACAGACAGAGTTTTGAGCCTTTCCTCTTCACTGGAAGAGGGAAGTTTCGGATGCTGAGTCTTTGAGAAGAGCGCTTTTCTTTTTTTAGTTAGGGTGTGTACGTCTTAATGCTGAAATGCTGGGCTCAAGCAAAACCTTCCCCCAGGCTGCATCCGGTCCAAGGGGACCTCTGATTTTCCTGTAACAAGGGGTAAACAGCAAGATATGCCCAGCAGACTGGAGAAAGCTATCAGCTTGCTTTGGAAACATAGTGTGTTTGACAAGAAAGCACTCAAAGAAGGGAAGGCTCAGGAGGAACAAACTCTCCAACCACAAAATTCACCGGATAGGCAGAAGGGCCAGGCATCACCAGCATCACTAGTAATGCTCATGATGAATTTGGTGTGCACAGCTGTGGCTAGCCAGAGCTACAGAATAAAACAGATTAACAACACAGACAAACACTCATTCTATTAGCAGCGTGGGTGAACGTTAATTCTAAAACAAATGGCTTTTCCCTTAAGGCTCTAGTCACCAAACGGGTAGTGGAGTTGTGCTCATGTGCAGCCGCGGGCAACTTGAAGGTAAATTGTATATATTCTGTTAACCAAAAAGAAGTGTTCCTACAGTGAGCCTACCCTTCCTGCTGCGTCCGGAGGCAGCTTGGGGGTGGTAAGGCAAGAAGATTATTTGCGCGAAGGGATTGCAGACATGTCGTCTCTTGTTCCACTCCCACTGGCCTTTTGTTCAGATTTCAAGCTGCTCTTCTGCAGCTTGGCTGCCGGCATAAAATATATTGCTACACCTTTTTTGTTTGCAAAACAGTCTGTTACTCTGCTGAAAGTGATGCCAATGAGTGAAGCGATGCATTTGTTCTTTGAAAACTGCCAGGATCAGGGCAGTCAGACCTGCTAACAGCATATGTTAAATGCATTGTCAGAAAGGCTTAGGAAGACGAAAAGGAGAGAGAGAGAGAGAAGTCGCCTGTGTTTTATTCGGCAGGTTCAGCTGCACACTTGCTGCAGGAGGCTCCCTGTCCGTGTGCCATGTGTTACTGATTTTCAGCTGTGCAGACAAGCTGTGCGAAGTCAAAGGCTTGAATTTGTGTTCTAGGAAATCCGTGGAGTCCGTTGACTCACTTAGGTTTGTTTTTTGCTTCCCTGCCAGCGAGAATTTTCCAGCTCTGTCATCTTACTAATAATTCTTCTGGCCTGGGAAAAGCCTGATGCTCCGTGTGCATCTATATATGGGCATGACCCGTAGCAGCTGCCCACCAGCTCTCCCGGACTGGCTTGGTGCTACCCAGCCCTCCCGGGGGCGGGCCGGGAGCTCTTGCTGATGACTGGTGCATTCAGAGTTATTTTGCAAATAAAGCCTGTGGCTTGCCATATTTTTACAGCCTCTTTCTGGGAGGCAAAAGTAGTTTACTCTAGAGCTGACTAGTGGAAGAACAGTGCAAGGCTGAGCTGTCAGGTGTGTTTTATCCTTTGTGATAAAACTTCAGAGCTTTGTAATGCAATTGCTTGTGATGCACTTTTGTTGCTCTCTTTGCACAGTCCGGGTTGCAGCCAGGCCTTCCGTCTCTAGTGGCTGAAATGCAAGGAGCAGAGACCTGTACAGAAAGAAAGAAATTTGAGTGCTCCTGTCCCCAGGAAGCTCTGAAAAGTGGTGTTGTCAGACCTGGCAATCAGTTGCATGCAGCCCAAATACAGTTATTAAACAGGCTCCGCTTGCCAAAGTGAGCCTGCCCGTTCCTGGAAGGCTTGCCAAAAGTGGCTGCTCGTGTTTAAATCCAAGGGTAGGTACTTTGCAGCTGTGGTAGTTAAAGGGCTGGTTAAACAGGTACCTTCCTAGCAGCTTGAAAGCTGTTGTTGGTAGTCGCTAACCGTTGTTAACATGCCTGACTCAAACTCTGGGGACTTTTGTAGGAGACATTCTTTAGGTCTTCCCTCATTTTTCAGCTATCAGTGCAAAAATGGGTTTGATGGATATCAAACCTTGTGTTGTGTAAGGAACTTTTCTGTGTTTCTGGTTTTAGTTGCTTCTTTGGTATCTCACGGTCGGTCCAGTCCAGCGTTTGAAATGGGAATGTGAATATGCTTGTTTACAGCACTAATTTAGGCAATTCCTGGCATACAGAGTTAGAACCTCATTTTCCAGCCCTGAATTTTCCTTTGAAGCTGTGGTCCGGCTCTGCGTGCAGAACCTTGGTAGCAAAATCTAGGCATTTGTAGTGTTTATATTACGCCATGTTCAAGCCAGGCTTCTTGAAAAATGTTATGTTTTATAAATATCTCTCCAGATTCCTGTGTTGACGTGCATGCAGTTTCCCTCCTCTCCTTCCTACCATTCCTCACAGTCCAAACTAGCAGCTTCTACGCACGTATTTTAGCATCAGAGAAAACTTCTTCTTATCTCAGGTCTTGGTTTCTGCCTGGAGGAAGCAGCAAATGACCGGCTCCTTCCCTGGCCCTGTCATGGTTGCTCTCTCTCCTGTGGCATGGAAATGTAAACTGCAAACGTGATGAAGTTTGTGTTATCCATTAGTTGGCCTGGCACTTGTTCCCTGGCTTGTCTGAAAGTAATGATTTTGTCTTCTCCTTCTGCGCTAGCTGGATGAACGTTGCTCTCTGATGGAGTCTCGTCTGAAAGACTGTGCAATAGAAACCACACTCTTAAAAATAAATTATCCGCAATTTAAGCAGACGTCTACAAGATGCTAAGGGGATGTTGTGGGATCCCCAGGCAGCAGGTGCAACAGCCCGTCTCCAGCAGGAAGGCCGGTCCGGCAGCCCTGCTAACGGCAGACGGCGCGGGGAACGCCCGGGAAGGTCTTTCCCTCTCGGTGCTCGCTGACAGGCGGTGGCGGGGTGGGAGAGGGCACTTGGCTGGCCAGCCCGCGGGAGCAAAGCTGTCTCCGCTTTGTGCCGTCCCTGGGGCCATAAATGGCCCATGGCGAGGGTGATGGGCGGGCTCTGCTGCAGCTGTTGTGAAGACAAAGGGGAGCTTTATCCTCCCCAGCCTTAGAGGGATAACCGCGTGGACTATTTAACCTTTCTGTTTGGATAACTTTTAACTTGGATAGAAAGTAAAGCCTGCAGTGACCTTGCTGCTTCCATTTATATCCAGTGACAAATCAGAATGGCAGCAGACTTGGAAGCGAACTTTTATTTTTGCATTCCTATTGAAAGGGGACAAAAATCTGGTCAAAAACCCATTGGCTGCAGTGGTTGGCCAGAGCTGCCTCCCCTAATCTGGAGACAGGTGTGCTGTGCTACCTCGCACGTGGTGAGTGAGGGCCAGAGGAATGAGAGCAAGTGCCCGAGGTCTCGGTGGGAAAGCTTTTGATCTATATGTTTGGCTTGCCCTGAGCTTAAATTTGCAGGCTGAATAAGGTGAAAAAGAAAATGCAAAAGAAAATGCTACCTCAAAAGCATCCAGAGCTGGCAGCAGGGGTGCTGCATGCAAGAAATAAGCTGAAGCATTTGGAATGTTTAGTGCTTTCTAGAACTGTGCTTTCCTCTCCAGGCAGCACCCGCTTGCTCACAACCTGACTGGCAGACTATCTGAATTCCCCATGCTCTGCTGTGGGCCCTGGTTTTTTTTTTTAATTTTTGTTTTTTTCAGATGAGATGAATACTTGGTCGCATGTGGCCGTGATTTGGTGAGGTGGGATAGGTGTCATCAGGGTAGAACTTCTGGTTCCTTAAGCACCTTAAAGCAGTGGTTGCCAGAAGCAAGAGGGAACGATGGTTTCACGTCCACCTTGTGTATGATGTGTGTCCACTAATGGCAGTTGTGGGAGACAACAAATTGTCATAGATCTGATCCTGTGCAGCCATTACATTCATATTTGTTAGTCTAAGCGCCCCAGCTCGTCAGACGCCAGGATTCAGATAAGGCAGCTTGTGATAGTCTGGAGTCAAATGCTTGCTGTAGCTGAATCACAGCTTGCGAAGGATCGTATCTGGCGTGACCTGTGTCTTTGTACTTCTCCATGAAAGCAGGTACAGCACAGCAGACTTCATCTGGAGACTTTACTGTGTAAAGTCCAGAGTGTAATAGATGCAATAGCAGGTAAATAAACGCCCTATAAAAATTCTGTTTCCCATCTCCTCCCACTGAGTTACCCTCTAGGTGTAAGTTTTAAAATACTATTTATGCAGTAAATGTCTAAAACGCGTGTGTGCATCACAGTTAAGTTTGGGTTGTTTTTTTTTAAAAGGGCATTGGAGGGCTTTTAGAGAAATGATGTGGACCAGATTGGATTTAGCATGGATAGCTCTAGTTCCCGTTTCTACATCCTTGTCAGTTTTATATGCCTTTTTTATTTAAAGTCTCTTGCGAGTCATCCAGTTAATTCCCAGTGGAAGCATGCTTCTTCTGCTAACCAAATACTTAAACCGCAGCTGGCCCTGGACCCACAGATATCTAAGAAGTCCATCTATCTGCAGTGCAAATTCTACAAAGGGATCCTGTCTAAACAGGACGTGGTTTTCAAAACTCATCGTAAGAGTTTATCAGCTGTCTAGTTGACATATTATGCAGTACTTAGCAATGAACAATGGTTTTCATTCAGCAATACTTCAGTCACTCCTTCCCTACTATTAAGAAGTTTGTGGAAAGTTGCCCTACTAGTCCAAAAGGAGCCCCTCCTAAAGGCTAACTATTCTACTTATGAGAAACTTAGGTAGCGTGTGTTTCCCACAAAGTATCTCAGGCAGATCTAAGCACTCTACTTCTTTCTCATCTCTTGTTTGTCTGTTGTTCTTTGGGATCATAGCAAAACTCCAGAATGAGATGAAAAAGCAGGTTTTGGTCGCAGATCTTGACTTGTGTTTCAGGCTGCTGTGAGTAATTGGGTCAGACCACAGGCTGGCAACAGTTAGACAGACTTTCTGCTTGGACATATTACGTTGTCGCTGTTCTTAGTCTCATTACAGGCTTGAACCCGTCCTTTCATAAGTCCCCCAAACCTCTCTTTGTTCAGCATGGGCACCACTGTATAAATAAGAAGAGAATCTAGAGGCTAAAAGTAAAACATATTTCCAGCTTGTACAAGGCAAGCCTAACTTTAAGAAGGACATGTTCTCTGTAGGTTTAGGACAGAGAAGAGTTGTTCCGCTTCCCTGCTACCCATAAAAGCTGAACCACACAGTAATCTGAGTTGTCTGGCTCAAGTTAAAGTATGTGTATCTAGGGGAGTATTTCCAGCTTCTGTTGTTGGATGTCCTGACTGCCTGCGCTGGAGCCCATGCTTGTGGTGCAGCCAACGGAGTTCCAAAGGGCGATCCAGGAGGATCACTGCTAGGAGGATCCTGTCTTTTTGCAAGGACCTTCTGCAACATAACTGAGACATCTAAGTTACATGCCTAAAATGAGGCTGGATTCCTCCCGAATATGGATAGCGCTATATACAAAAGGCTGCGGGGATGTTAATAATGATAACAATGCCCTATGACAAAAGTAGACTATTAAACTATTCAAAATACATGTATTGCAGAACGGAGTCAAAAGTCTGGTCACCACTTGTAACTGAGGAGGGAAAGACGCATCCTTACAAGATGAATCTGGCCTCTCAGCCCCAGGTAAGTAACAGCGTATCTGCATGCTCTTGTTCTCCACTTATTCCTGTCCTGCTCCAGAGTGGTTTCTGGCCTGATTCTCCAAGGAGCTGAGCATGTATCACACCATTGGTTGCACTGGGAATAGTGCGTGCTGCATACCTCCCTGAAATCCTGTGGTCCTTGGAAACCTTCAGAGAGCAAACAGGCTGTCATGGTCAGGAGAAAGCCAGCTGCCATGGAGAGCTAATCTGAACACCTTGCCAAGGGTAAGCTGTTTTGGATCCGAGCTGTTGTCTTCTGTGTGTGCATGCACACAGGCCCCTATCTTAAGGGGCATAGAAGGCACCGTGTAGGTGTGGCTTAATGCAAACAATAAATTACCACTGCCATTGCTAGTCCTGTTGATTTACACAGATAAGAAAGCTCTTGAGAGGGGAGGAGAAGAATTCACTCTTACAGTGTTTTCTGTTTTCTTTTTCTTGTTTTGTCTTGGGCTTTTTTGTTATAAACATCAAGGCTCTTACTAGCAGTCCAGCCCCGGAGAAAGGGGAAGAGAAACATATCAGCCTTTTATATCCTTTATCTTTGTGGCAGATCTTATAGCCTCTGTCTAGGAGATTAGTTTTGTAACCTGTTAGTGGCCTTGCTTCACCGGTCTGCTGCCTCTGTCGAGTAAATGTGGTAATAAGTGTGACCTGTGCAAGGGCATTGCCTGGGCTAGGTTTAGAGGATTACGCTGCACAAATCTATAACAACTACACTAAAATCAATGATATTCCTCTGGATTTTCACTGGAGTGGTGACTTGGATTCTGGCCCAAGCATATCTCCCCTGTGAGTCTCTTTAGCAAAAAGAGTAGAGATAAAAATAGATGGGCTTTGCAACCAATTAAGTGCTAATATGCCTGTCTGGGACGGAAAGGACCCGAATCTAAGGCAGCATGTGCACAGTAGTGCCTTGCCTAGACCTTGGCCTGAGATCCATCCATGCCACCTTTCATGCCAGGCTGCTGTGTGTTGCTTGGCACTCGAGCGTGGTGCTGCCTTCTCCAGGTATTTTGTAACGTAGCCAAGGCACAACACGAGACTGAGCCATCTGAACATAGGTTGGGTTGGGCGTATGCAGTGACGCCAGCCTGTGACACTGCTGGAGTTGGGATCTGGTTTGTCTTCTGCTGCCCAAGCTCTGGAGGAGTTCTCCCGGAAACCTTGAGACTTGGTGGCCATCCCTTTCTGAAGGAACGGGGAACTGCTGTACCTTTGAATACAAGCTCATCTAGTGCTGTCCTAAAAGGCAAAGACAACCCTCTCCCCTGCTCACACTTTGTCTCAGAGTGAAAGAGGGGCTTTGTAAAAGCTAATGTTGGTGGGTGAACCTGCCTGTGCCGTTACTTTAGCGTGTGATTGCACTGCTCAGTAAATGACTCTGAAATATTTTAGAAATGTATTCTGAATAGATGCAGGAGTGGGTTTCTTCTGAACTCTGTGTTGAAATGCTCTGAACACCAGCGTATAAAGGGGCATGCGTGCTTCTGAAGTGCAAGCTTGGCAGCACTACAGGGCAAAGACAGAGGTAGTCCAACCATAGGACCTACTGCCTGTCACTGAAAGAGGAAATTCATCTTGTCCTGCAGAAATCAAAGTGAAAGCCCTCAGGGGCTTTGAATGTGTCTATCATGTCAGGGCTGCAGCCTTGATCCTCCTTGGTGAGCCTTGGAACAACATTGGGAGAATCAGGAAGACCTGCCTATAGAAATCTCCTAGTGCCTGGGTCTAGGCAAGTCTAGAGGCAGGTATTTGCTGTGGTCCAAAAACTAAACCTAGGTAACCTCTCCGGTGAGGCCAGCCCTCAGTTTATGTTAATGTATCTGGCAGAATTCAGGTAGAAACAACACTGCGGAACGTCCTCTCCTACAGTCTTGCACTGATCCTTACTGCACTGCCAGTCCGGATGATAGATGAGACTCTGAATGTTGCATGAGACATTAGGGCACTGAAATCTCTGCATAGGCACCTTCCCTCCCACTCCAACCCAGCCTAGGATGGACATCCACTGGTGCTCAAGTACTAAACAGAGGCTATTTTAATCCACTGATATCACCTCTTAGCTTAACTCATTTGCTCTGGCAGAATTCAGCAAGTAGCTTAAGTTCAAGAAACTTCTTTTCTTTGAACGCTGTTCTAGTCTTAACCCTAATTAATGGCTCTTCTTCAGTCAAGTGCCCTTGAGGTGAAGGGTTTGAATGTGAGTCAGCCCTGCGCTATTTCAGTGAGCCTATTGCAGCGCAGTAAGAAATGTGGATGCTGAGGAAGTAATCTTAACCCCAATCTTAGTCACAGGTCGTGCCCTGCTTTCTAAAATCCAAGCATAGACATCTGGAAGGAGCATCGGGAAGGGCAGACCTTTCGGGATTTGGCAATAATTCTGGAGTCCTAAACCCTAACCTTAGTCCTAACCCTAGCTTTAGTTTTGGCCATAATATAGGGACTCCAGTGGTGCCAGGAGATAAGTGTGGCTCAACTGAATTTGCTGGTACAACCCTCAGCTGACTTCAGCAGTAGGATTTGGTGAGAAACTGACTGTGGAGAGCTTCCTGTTGCAAATCCTATCCCTAAGCAGACAGCGACCCTTATTTTTATCTTGCTCTAGGCACTGACTGTTGCCTGAAGATTTAGGCATTGAACCCTTGTGACTGCTGATACTCAGAGAGTGTGTATGTCCTGATGTAAAAGGAAAAGAGTCAAGCTCAGTCGTGCTGGTCTTCACAGCAGTTTTGCCTCTCCTTTTCTCTCTGAGTTTAAAATGCAGCCAGCTGTCATTTGCAGTGACCGGGTGACTGGTGCTCGCTGGTGTTCGGGCATGGGACTTTCTTTTAAATGCCTTTGTCCTGCCGCGTGCTGACACGGGGAGCTGGCAGTGTGAGGGAAGATGTTTGTCTCGCGTCTCCAAACCACAGCTCCCATTTACCCTTCCTGCTTACCAGTGCCTGAACGTCCTGGTCTAGTGTGCCAAGGAAAAGTGTCATGAACAGCATCAGGTTTTAAAGGCCTTTTTAAATACACACCCGTTTCCTTTTTCTGTAGCTGACTGCAGCAAATAACATTTTGTAGTGGAGTCCTTCTACTCTGAACGTGGTGTCAGCGGAGGGAGCTGATTTCTGCTAGAACCACGGCAAGCTGTCGGCTGCATTACTTTGGGGCTGGGTCTCTGGACTATTACCAGAGATTTCAATCAGGCCTGCTGCAAAAGACCAGCAGCAGCGTGCAGAACATGCTGTGTACACCAGCATGGCAAACTGCTCTGAATTTTACCACAAGGATGCTGATCGCATTTTCCAGCAGGGTTGGCAAAAGCCGTGAGCAGAGTTGACTCTTTGAAGGCAAGGGCAGTGCTGTGTGAGCCATTCAGGTTTTTCTAACTCACTTGCCAATGAAAGCATAACATGTGCTTTCCTTGGCAACTCTCTGATGCCGAACGCTTACTAATTTGCTTACCAAGCAAATAGTCCTGTAGTTCATTTAGGGCCTGATCCAGGGTCCACCAAAGATGCTTCTCGCTGTTCTTGAGTGCACCTCTTTGAGTGCAGAAATATATATTTATACATGTGAATAGCCTTATTGCAGGTACAAAGCAGAAATGTTCTAAAGCCTTTGTTGTAGAGATCGGATTGGCCAAATACTTTTCCGCCTTTCTTGAAATTAGGTAGCTTAATGTTTTTCCCCTGCCTTCAATGTCTTAACTGAAATTTCTCACAGCACTATGTCCATCTTCTTTTCCTGTTCCTGTTTTATTTTTACAGTTAGATAACTTAAGTCTTTTTCAAGATCTTTTGCAAAGAAATTAATTTTCAATGGGTGTCGAGCTGTATGACTAAAAAGGCAATTTAAAATCACTGCCTAGACCCTTTTTACCCCATTAGGCTTTTTGTTTACTTCTCGAATCCTTTGGGAGGCTGATCCTTGGTGAAATGTTACATCTTTCCGTACAAGTATTTTCCCTGATTTGGAATGCAAGTTCCAGATACTTTTATGTGCTTTTGAGAAAAAGGCATTCCAGAGCCTCCCATGCATTCCCCGAAGTCCCGAGTCCCAAGACTGACTTCATTGTCTAAAGTGACCTTTGGAAAGGAAAGAGCTGCAGCCTTAATATTACTTCATTATTATTATTATCATTATCCCTCTAAATAATTAGTTTAAACTGAAGCAAGAGTGGTGATAAATCGCATTTCATGGAGAGGTGTAGCAGCTTGTAAGCAGTGATGGCTCAGCAGGCTGAGCCGGCTTTGTTTTGGGAGCGACCATGGCAACGCTGGAGGAAGGAAATGACGGAGACGCCTTAGTGTATTTTCTCATGTATGTCACTTGCGCTTCTCACCCAGATCATAAGGGTGATCGCTCCGTGTCGTTTTCCCATAGAGAACGTGGTGGGAAAAATTAACATGTCTGCCTGTGCCTTCTGCTCCGCTTTTCTCGAGAAAAGCGGCCACAGCAGGAAAGAGCAAACCCAGACGCCGCCAGGCACTTAGCTGACCCTGCTGGACGTGGCTGTGTCGCCCGTCGCTAAATGAGCCATAAAGGTCCTTGCGACTCGGCCGAGGGCCTTCTCGCGCCTGGGCTCTTTTGGAGGACGTCTGTCTTTTTCCTGTAGTTGTACGACCCGGAGGTCGACGGGGCCTGAGCTGCCTCTGAGCCGTATGAGATGGTGGAGGGAACGAGCCGAGCGCGCCCCGCTGGGAGCCGGCCAGCCCGGGGCCGCTCTGCGCGCCGGGCGGCGCGGTCCCCACGGGCGCTTTCCCCAGGCGCAGCGAGAGCTCTCGGTTTGAGAGGAGATGATCAGCTCTTTCCTAACCTCCAAAGCGATGGGCTGTCCCAGGCGAGAAGGGGTTTGCTGGTGGTGAGCAGCAGTGACCTGGAGGCATGCAGCCGGGGCAGCTTTGGAGGTGACTCACGGCGTTTGTGGGATGACAGAGGCAGACAGCTACTCCTCTTCTCTTCCCAAGACTTCTTGCGAGGTTGCCCGCCCGGTCCGGTCCTCGGAGAGTGATGTAATTGTTTCCCTCCTGTGTATTTTATCTCCTTGGACACCGCGGAGGCCGGAGGCTATAGAAACTGGGTGTGATCCTGGCCCGGCCTGTGATAAGGCCATGCGGACGTGGGCGATGGATGAAGCAGTAGGTACATAAAGGAACAAGCTGGGCCGGCGCGGCGGCGGAGGGCAGCCTCCTCCTGCCGCTCGCCCCCCCTCCCCCTGCCTCCGCGCAACAAGAACGAAGCCCCAAACCCGCCCTGATTTCTAATCGCCTTTCAAAGCGTCGCACAACATTTTTCCCATAGCTGAAAACCCCCAGACAATAGCAGCGAGAGAGCTGACAGCAAAGGCGCTTGCAGCTCTCGTAACCGTAGCTGCTGGAGCGCAGGCCCGTGTAGCAGGAAGAGTCGGCCACAAAAATGTCGTCTTTTGAGCTGTTGCTGCGTGTTTGGCGCCAGCAGCCGCCCCCCGCCCCGAGGAGCGAGCGGGTGGGCTCCCGCGTGGCTGCGCGCGGCCGAGGAGCGGGCTGGGGCCGGGCTTCGCCCGCCCCGCCGCCGGGCCCGGGCGCTCCGGCTCGCCGAGGTTTGGTCGCGGGCCCGTTTTTCTTAGAGCTGAGTAAACATTTGCAGGGAGCAATGTTTAATCTTGCTTCCTCTTGGCGTGGCTGCCGAGGTGCGCGATCCAGGATCGCCCGGACTCCGACCCGGGCGGCAGAAAGCCCCGCGCCTCCGAGGCCTCCTGGGAGGGTGCGTTTTGCCGCTGGCTCTGGAGCTGGCGAGGCTGTGGGGGTTTTAAAAGTCTCCCCACCACTGCAAAGGCTCCCTGCGTGGGTTTTTTTTGTTTGTTTTTTTTTTTTTTTAGCGAAAGGTGGGAGTCCCTTGTGCTCCTCTGACTCCGAGAGCTGGAGCTTTAAGGAATAACTGAGATGCAAGTGTCTAACTTCACGAGTGAGCCTCTGAAACGCGTTCTCTGTCAGGGAGCGCCTCGCGGGCGCTCTTATGTCCGGGGAGCTTTGTAGGCTGAGTCGAGGGAGCAGCAGCTCTTCCCCGCCAGCACCGACTCCGCGGGGCCGCGCCGGTTTGGCAGGACGTGCCAGGGGAGCAGCTGTGCCCGGAGCCGTCCTCCCTCTTCCTCCTCTTGCCCTGTCTCACAGCCGCCTCCCTTGGGTCCTGCCAGCTGCTGCAGCCAGATGTCACCTGGAAGGGGCAGCGGATGAGCGGAGGAGGTGCTGCGGGGACAGGAGCCCCTAAGGCTATGGGTGTGATAAAATAGTGAAGCAACAGGTTTGCAACAAGTGATTTCCAGCCTCCGAGGTCCAAATTTTGTTGGCTCACTTCAAGCATGGCTGTCAGGAGAGGAAAACCCTGCTTCGGGGAAGGGAATGTCCTACCCTGCAAGTCTCATTTTATTTTAATTAGTGAATACAAAAAGCCTGCAGATTTTTCCTGTTTCTTGTGCCGGTGGGGTCAATGGTGCTGCAAGCAGCTGGGGTACAACTGAAATGGCCTTGGCGGCGTCACCAGCGAGACAGACGAGGCCCCGAACGGTGCTGAGCCTGCCCGAGGACTCCCGCCAGCGCAGGGGCACGTGGCTCCCAGCACGAGGACGCAGCCAGGGTGGGCGTATGGGTGCGCTCTGCAGCAGCTCCCGCGACCTGGCCGGCTCCACCAGCCGGGAACTTCCCATGCGCCGCTCCGCGGGACGAGCCGGAGGTGGTGGGACAGGCTGGGCAGGTGGTGGCGACCGCCCCCATCGCCGGTGGGTGACGGGAGGGGACACGGGAGCTTCGCCGGGGAAGCAGCTGGCCCCGCTGCGCACCGGCTGGCCCGCGGCACGGAGGTCGCGATTGGCGCGGCGGCGGGGGTTTCGCAAGCTGGGCCTCAGTTTTCCCGAGCGGGGCCTGGCGCGCACGGGACGGACGGGAGGAAGCGGCCGTTGTTTTCCCATGTATTTCCCCGCGACGCTGCCTCCAGCCAGCAGAGTAGGAAATGCCGATCCCCTTCCTGCCTTGGCTTGGTGGCTTTTTCCATGTCACCCCGCAGCCTGGCACTGTGGCCAGCTCCTGCCCGGGAAGGTCGGGCTCCGCAACTGCTCGCCTGCGCCGACACGGGCCGCAGGAAGCCCCTCCGGGGCCGAGGCTGGGAACGGCCCACGGCACGGCTGCTGACGTCCCCGTTTGCAGCTGGAAGGGGCTGGTGTGGCCTGCTGCCAGGCGGCCGGGTCCCAGGGCAGCTGTTGGCAGAGACCGGTGTATCTGAGCTGAAGCTGGGGCTCATCCTTGGGACACACGAAGCAGTTTTCATTCAAGGCACTTTTTTCCCCAACAAGCTTTGCTGAGGGCAAACTGAGGACACGATTTTCCTACTGATTGATCTGCAAGGCAACATCTCTTTCGGTACCGTGTGAGCAGTATGGCTGTTGCCCCTTAGGGGAGGCAGTAAAAGGTGGGAGCATGCAGTCCATAAGCTAGGCATGCATTTCATCCTCGGGACTAGAAATTAAATTTTTCTCTGGGATGGGAGGATTTGCAGTAGTGCCTGGAAGACTTTGGAGCATGTGGACTCATGCTGCAAAGCCGCTTCGCGCTTGTCCGTATAGAAAAGGTAATTTCAAGCAGGGAGGAAGCTTCAAGAGGAATAGCTGTTCTGGCAAGAACACCGTGAGTGGCCATTCTTATTTTGGAAGTAAGCTCCTAAGAGGGGGGTCTTTCACGCATTAATCTGTAAATTGAACATGAATTAGTGGTACTGCAGCAAACCTCTGTTTGTTCATCAGTTGTCTTCTGGTTTGAAGTGTCCTCATGTTGATATAGCTTATTTTTACATTCAAAGCCCACTTCATTTTGAAGGTGAAGTAAGAGAAGACCGCTCTGAATTCAGAAGAGCGCTGGCAGAGAAGTTTGTGCAGGTTGCTAATCCATTTTAACTGGAGCAACTGTTGCTGGAAGTCCCTGTAACGCCATACTTCCGCGAAGGACGGGAAGGAGAGAGGCTGGTTTCAGTGCGGCTAAAGCAGTTCAGCTATCGCAGTATCGCTGTAAAGTGGTAAAGCATTGCTCTTGAATATTGAGCGTTGCTCCCAGGGGTGTGGGCGCTTCTAGCCCTCAGCTGCGCGCTGAAATAACCCCTGGCAGCCCCCCCGCTCGCCGCAGGCTGCGGCTGGGGCTGGCCGCGGGGATGAGGCAGCACCGCCACAAGTGTGTCCGGGTCTGCCTTCGGGTGCTGCGAAGACGTCTGTGCGGGGTCTCATATCGGTTGCGCTCCTCTGTGTTGCTGGGAAAGAGTGGCTCAAGCGCTGCCTGGATAATAGCATTTCCTTCATCAGAGACTCTCACGTAAACATGCGGTGCCAGGAACCGGGGCTTTAAAAAGGCCAGGGCACCACCCAGGGTCTGCACTGGCAGTGCTGGCCAGGCCCTGGGTAAAGGCATTTGACAGCAAGAACAAGTTATCTTTTGATCTTGCGTTTGCTACATGAAAGCATTTGTTCTTTACAAATTCTCCCTGCAGCTCAAGCAGAAAAAGCAGCACGGCATGAAGGAAATTGCTGTAGAATTTGGGTTGTCCAAATGCGCTTTATAATGATGTTATTGCTCCTGTGATACGTGTCTGTAGGACTGTCAGGTTATATAACTTCTACTGTTTTCTTAAGGTGGGATTTTTCCAGCCTAATCTTCAGACACCACCTTCAGCACCAATTTCAGCTGTTATAAACTGCATTATAGTCAGTGGACTTTATTCATGTGAGAAAGCGCAAGGCCACTACAGATGTCCTAACACTTTGAAAGCTTCACTTACAGTCTTGTATCTTATTGCACAGCAGAAAACCTCCCCGTTGGCCAAAAGTGGGTGCTATGCTGGTGCTCACTTCGTAGTTCTTCTTGGGGTCAGGGCGCTCCTAGTGCGACTGCAGCCTCTCTCCTCCGTCTGGTGCTCTATTTTCACGACACTTGAAAGAACGTAACCGTCCTTGAGGGCTCTCTCTCTCTCTCAAACCGAGTTGGGCTTGGCTGACCGGTTCAAAAGGTCTTGATGAAGATGGCAACATGCCCACATGCATGTGGAGTAAGTATTTGAGATGCTTCACTTCCTTAGGAAACCAGAATTTAAAAAAAAAACCCTAAATTACTTCCCTTTCTCTAATTCTTGGTTAATACTTAAATGTTTCTGCAATACAGACTGTGGCATGAATTAAACTTTTAGCCTAAAACTTCTGCCTCTGTCTTTGATTAAACCAGCTATTCGTATGCACATCTGAAAACAATTGCTACTTGCGGCCTCTGAATGGTGTTCTAACGTATGTATTTAATGCTGATATAAGATCACTGATACTTTTCCCCATGGTGTGATTTGCAGTCTGAAGTAATGATTTCTTTTTGCTAATATCCACTGTTTCTGCCATGGGAAAGACTGTTTCTGTTATGAGCCTTGAATGAGATTGTAACAAAGGGAGATTAGCTAATTACTCCAGGGTCTTTCTTCCGTTAGCGTGTGGGAAAGTTGCACGGCTGATTTCCGTAGGCAGCAGCCAGAAAGCCGTGCGAGAGCGGTCCCGCTACCCCGCGCTTGAACAGCTCGAGCTGCCCCACTGGTTTCTAGTGACTCGTAACTCATGAACGGGTTTGGATCTGTTGTGCCCTTCGCTGAGGGATCCTTGATGCCACAAACAGCACTTGAGCGCCACGAGGCAACGTGACTCGCATCTGTCTGTTTGGGCGCGCTAACCAGCTGCCTGAGGAAATCTAGGGACATGAAAGCGATTTAAAGAAAAATCTGTAGGGGAACGGAGTCATACGCGTTTCTAATGAGTGTTTGTTTTGTAACTATAGCTCTATCAAACAAATGCCACAAAAAATTCAAAGGGCAGCGACGGCTCCCGTCCTTGTCCTCGCTATGGAAGTCAGTGTGTGGAGGGCGTGGGAGGAGGAACTGGTTGTGTTAATTAGAGCTGGGAAGTGCAGGCCCAGTATGTTAACGAGGGCTGTGTTTCATCCTGTGCCGTTGGGCGTTAGCCCGGTCAGGAAGCCGTTCCCGTCACTACAGCTGGCTGCAGCGTTTCAGAATACACATTTCAGTGGATATTTCCGCCATCTCTGTGACTGTCAATCCTTTCTTCTGCCTGCTCGAGCAAGGCCCCGATGTGCTTTCTCCTCACTTTGATCTAGCATCTTCTTTGGGTAGAAGTAAGCCCTGGGTGTTGTTATCTCTGCCCCAAGGCTGCAAGTCCCAGTGCGCTGAACTGGTGATAGGGCTTATAAATTTCACCATTTTGGAGCCATCTCTGATTCAGAAGAAATTTACCTTGTGTCTTATTTAACTTGGTTTTGGCCCCTTTCTTATTAAGTTATAACCAGTGGTTCTAAGTGTCCCCTAATACCTCTGGAAACCTCAAGCTTATAGCAGACCTACAACATCTGGGAAGCGGGCAGTATCTCATCGATCTGGCACTGAAGAGGTCTCTGGTTTTGTCAAGGTATTAAACTCTTGCTGCCTTTGGAAGGTCCTTTGTACTAACAAGAGCTGTCTTCCCTCCTTTGCTGGAGGGATTTCCTGTCCAGAAAGTCCGACCTTGTTTGTCAAAGAGGACTGCGAGCCCCAGTCTTGCGGCGTGGTTCACTGATTAGCTGAATGAGCAGATGCACTCCAGAGCATTTTCAGTAGTGATAACTCCCTTCTTTTGGGGGTACCTTTATCTCAGCAAGGCCAAAGTTTCAGATGTTGTCAAGCAGAGCTCCTCTTTCTGCCCCTTATCTTCACTGTCCCATAGAAACCCACCCTGCTTTCAGGAATTGCAAGGAATGCTTAAAATTTGTGGTGCATGTGGAAAGGTAGGGCCTGTGGCTTGCAGTAGGCTTGCAGGCGCTCCCAGGCATGCGGCAGCTTGAGCTAACAGCTCCAGCAGCGTTTCTGAGCTCTCACATGCCCAGCACATCAACTCTGAGACCTCTTCAGTGTCAGCCTTCTGAGAGCCACGTTAGCGACCCAGGATGGGGACGGGGACCCCTGCCATGTGTGGAGGACATCCTCCTGCTTTAGTGGCGTGGCTTAGGGTCATGTGCTCCCCGGCTGACACCACGCACCAATGCAACCATTGCAAGGGCTGCATGCGCTGCGGCTGCCCCATCACGTCCCACCTGCATGCCCGAGCACCTCTGATTTTTGCCTTTGGTCCTCTGCATGCAGGAAATAAGGCACATAGGAAGCGCACACAACCGGAGCGCGGTGCCCTTCACTGCTGCCACGGCTTCCAGCTCTGCCCCCAAAGTCATCACTGCTCAGTACAACAACCCTGCAGGCCTCTACTCCTCAGAAAACATCCAGACCTTCAACAGTGCTGTGGAGTCAAAGTCATCGTCCGGGGCCCTGGAGCCTACCAAGCCGTAAGTATCTCCCTCGCCTCTGCCTCCCTGCCCTGCTCCCCAGGGGAAGGCTCCCGGAGGCTGAGCTCGTTGCCAGGGTCCCCACTCTCTAACCTGGAAACGCTCTCTTTCAGGACAGGGGAAGGAGTGGAGGCGTGAGCGTGGATGTGGTTCCCAGGGCAGGGCTCAGAGGACCGGGGGATGTTTCCTGAGATGCAGAGATGAAATTAATGCTGTTGTGTTTCTTTGTTTAGCAGAGACCGACGCAGTTTCAGCGTGCGTTCAGCTTGACATACCAGCCCTCTGGTCTGAACAGGTGCCTGATAGCTTGTTACCAGCACTTTGTAAAGTTAGCGTTGTGTTTTGGCTTTGGGGGCGATGCTGGGCAGGAAGGGTGCCGTCTCGTGCAGGAAGCGTGTGCGTCCCCATTCCCAGTGGCCTGTGATGCTTACGCAGGCTCTGTCTAAGTTTGGTTCTTTCTGTTTTTATTATTGACCCTTCTTTTTCACATGTTATTTAAAAAGTAGCTGAAACATTCATTCCTATATGAGTAATTTTATATATGGAGTTGAAAATGGTCCCAACCTGCCAAGGGGGCCTGTTGATTTTTGCAGCAGCCTCTGAGCTTTGCCAGAGACATTAATTTTTTGCCAAAAGTCCAAGGTTCCTTCTTTTTTCAGTTGAAGCTGTAAGTCAGGAGCCAGGAGCTTTCTGAAATCTTTCTGGCTATGTTGGTAGCGTTGCTTAACTGCCCTAAGTCTCTGTATAACAGTACCAAAATACTTAGACAATTTTGGCTACTTTTGCAGCAAGGGCTGCAAAAATCCACGCTTTAGACGGAACTTGGCTAAATTCCTGACTTGCGAATGGGCAGGCAGAGGTGACTGAAGCCTCTGCTTTCACAGGGCTCAAAGAGCTGAGATTGTGGTTTAACCCAAACCTGAAAACTTGCTCGTGACTGAAACGGGCTTCTCGCGCTTGGAGCCCGGTCTGCGCGTGGGCCCTTGCAGGCAGAGCCGCGGGGCTGCAGCCGGCGACAGCCGCGTTCACCGCCGGCGGACCTCAGCCCGGTCATGCAGGGGCTGAGTCAGGGCAGGGCAGGGGCAAGGGGTATCTGGCTTTGTGGTAACCTGGTGGTTTTCAGTGGGAGCCGGGGCCTCTCCCTGCCAGTAAAACCCCTCCTGGTCTCCCCGGGGCACACGCAGGCACGTGTAGGTTCACCTCTCAGGCAGCCTTCCCGTTGCCTTTGCGCTCCTGCCCGTGCGTCTTGCTGAGTTACTAGTTCGTGGCAGAGCTTGTTCTGGGTTTGCCTGGCATTTCCCGGCATCCCCAGCCCGCAGCCACACGGTCGGTCTGCACCCAGCGGCCCGATCCCGGCCCTGCTCACGGCGGCGGCACCAGCGGACCGGCCCCACGGCCCGGGCCTAGCGGGTGCGCGGTCGCGGCTGAGCTGTCGCGACAAGCAGCAGCGACCATCTTCCTCGCGTTTGGCCTCGCAAGGCCGGCGGGAGGGCAGGGAACGGCCGTCAGGCTGAGCACGACTGTGGGGCCCAAGGGGCGACCCCGGCCCCGTGGGGCGCCCGGGCTGGCTCCCCAAAGGCCGTGGTGAAGGTGGAGGGCCTGAGCATGTGCTCAGGTAGCCAGCGCACAGCAAATCCGCTTTTCCATTGCTCTTGTGACCCCGTGTTGGCCCGTCTGTGGCGCGACCGCGTTGGGGTTTGTGCTGCGGCTGCAGCTGGAGGGCGAGGCTGGAGCCACAGCCTTAGCCAGAGGCCTTTAACGTGCAGCAACGTGCTCCGCGGGGTATCCCTCTAGCAAAAGTTAGTCACTATTGTGCAAGCGCTTGTATTGTCGCTCTCCATTAATTTCTTCCTTCTCTCCTTTCTTCCTCCCCTGCGTTTTCCTCTCAATTCCACAACGCAAAAACCAAACGAACCGCCCCCCCCCACCTCAAACCGCCCTCGCAAACGCCGTGGCCCCTAGCTGCCTGTCGCCGCTGCAGGCGCCCGTCGCCTCAGTCTATGACCCGCTGCAGGCGCTCCCCGGCAGGCCCCCGCTGCAGCGGCGGCACAGCACCTCCTCCGTCCCCAGCCACGTCCGCGTGGGGCCCGAAGAGCTCAAGCGCGCCGCCCAGGCCTGCCCCAGCAGCCCCGTGGAGCTGGCGGTGCCGGGACTCAGGGTGCTGCACGTGCAGTTCAATTCGCCCGTGCAGCTCTATTCGCAGAGAAACATCCTGGACTCGCTGCAAGGGCAGATCTCCTCCGTGAGCCCCGATTTCCCCAGGTAACCGGCCGCTGCCTCCGTGGCTGCCTCGCCACGCTCGCTCATCCACATCCCGGCGTCCGCGAGTGGCTCGTCCTTGTCACGGCGTTGGCCTGTCGCGGGGCGACGGGGAGTTTGCATTTCACCTTTTTCCGTGTTAGTGCATGACTCTCGTCACAGCCGCTTTCTCCACATTGTGTCTCTCTGTGTCCAGTGCCACGTGAAGCACCCAGACATCATTTCAGTCGCTGTTGTCCATTGCGTCCTGTGTGCCCGCGCAGCAAAGGCATCGACCGCAGCTGGCGGTCGTCCTGGAGGAGCCGCTTGCAGCCAACGGATTTGCTGGAGCGAGGGGAGAGGGCGATTTATCCCCGAAGCTGGTGTTTCCTCTGGACTGAAACAACCATTGAGATTTGTGACCGGAGCGTGCCGCCGTGCACGGTGTCGTGGCTCAGGCTTCGCCAGCCCTGGGGCTGTGGCGCCGGGAGCGCCTTTCGTTCCCGAGCCGCGCGGGCGTCCCGGGTCTCCTCTTGGGCCGGCAGCGCTCACCGGCACGGGGCAGCCCAGAGCGGGGCCGGTTGCGCGGCGGCCCTCGGTCCGCTCCTGCCCCTGCCGCTTGCCGGCTGCGCGGCCGCGTTGTCGGGGGCTGCTTTCCTGCCCCTGGGCACGCGGGGTGCTCGTCGGCGGGGGTCTGCACAGCCCGCGGGCGCCTCGGTGTCCCCACGCCTCCGTGCGCCGCGGTGGCCGCTCCTTGTGCCCCTCGGCTGGGTCCCATTGCGGCCCCCGCGGGCTTCGACGCAGGACACCCGCGGAGCCGAGCTCTGCCGGGTGACAGCAGCCAGGAAACGCTGTGAAGTGCGGATTCACTGCCGCCTTGTCACTCAGCCTAGTTACTCGCCGTAAGTCTCAGCTCTGGCCTGTGACCGATGCCGTGCGCTCCAGGAGCAGCCTTGCTGGTGCTCTGTGCCGATGCAGGTGGTGATAACGCTCACAAAAGAAACCCGGGCGTCAGCAGTTGTTTTATAGCAAAAGCCAGTGCTCGAAGTACTAGGCCGTCCTGTAGCCTCGCTTAAAGACCCTGGTAAACTTTTATGTGCTGACTTAAGATAGTAAAATCTCATTAGTAAAAAATAAGCTGTGCTTTCCCAAAGATGCCTTGTAAGGCCACCTCTCTGTGGGTTTTATTACCACCTGGCTGTACTCTTATTCTCAAAGTCGAGTAAGGCAGTGTTATTTGGTGAGTGTTGCAAGTTGCCCAAGGTAGGAGCAGTGAAATCCACTGAGGCGGTTGGAAGCGTCTCCTGTGAAGTCTCTGTCTCGAGGAAGACCTGCACGTGGAAACGGGCCGGCTCCAGGGGCAGGTGTTGCTGCAGGGTCAGTCCCTGTGGAGCAGCAGCCGCCACAGGGACACTCGTCACCTGCGGCTGTATCATGTGCCGGTGTCCTTCCCGTTCAAAAGATGCATGTGGGTTTTCTTTCTTAACTAGTGCATCCCTCTGCCCTGCCAACTTTAGGGGTTTCACTCTTCTGGGTACAAATTCTAGGCTTTTAGTTCTCTTAGAGTCTGCCTGAAGTGTCTTGTATGTGGAAGTATATCTATATGCTGCATACCCGGAAGAGCTGATCTGTATGTTTTGCACACTGGCACAATGCATGGTTGCAATGTGATGGCTTTGTTTGACACTCGTTCTCTTTAAGATGATTTAGTCTTTGCTTTTCGAATGCATGTTAGTGAAATATTCTTAGTGTGCAAACTGTAATGACGGGCTTCTCAGCCTAATATTTTTATGGGTGGATAGAGTGGTGGAAGAATATCAGTTCACATAAACAGAATGTAATGTGTAGAATGGATTCATTTGAGATAATCTGTGTACGTTTCCTGTGTAATAGAAAAGATTTTATTTTGGGTGAGAGGCTTTAGTAAATGAGATTCGTGCCTCAAGGGTTCAGCTGCTTGCAAGTCTAACGAGCTTCTCACTCCAGTGAAAATTACAAAAGATGGAAACATTTTATGAAATTTTTTTGAGGAATAGCACTTTATAACATGTGCGATCACTTTACATCTGATGCTTGAAGAGTTTAATACGTAGAGTAAATCCCAGATGACTCAATTGCACATTGGCATGGAAAGTATGCAGTTGCCTCCTCATGAAAAAGATTTCCGCCTACAATTTAGTCTGAACTTCAGGATGTTTATGTACATTTCAGGCCATTGCGGGGTACAGGAATGGTGAAACCTAACAGACCATTTACACCGAGAAGACTGCATTATGTAATTGAGCAGTCAGAGGAGACTTGTCAGTTGTCTCATTTTTCCAGAGGCGTTTGATTCCAGCTGCAGAATACGAGGCCGAGAAGGACCTCCAGTGTCATCTAGTCCATCCCCTGACCAGCATTTGATCAACTCTAAGCCATTCCCAGCAGATACTTGTCCAGTCTGTTCTTAATTCCTTCAGTACAGAGGCTCCTCACCTGTCCACAGCAATCTCCTGTGGTGCTTCAGTGTCGGTCTGCTGGAAAGTTTTTCCTGGGGGATATTTAAGCGTCCCCCTGTAGTTAAAGCCTATGATTTATCCTGGACTCAGTGGACATGGAGAAAATCCTAGCTAATGTCTCCAGCCCCCCCCTGCTTTTTTTTTCTTAAGACCCTTCTGGTGGCCCAGTGACCACCAGCTTGGAGCCGCTCCGTACTGTGAGGAGCTGCACATGCAGCACCTCAACCTTTCGGCGGAGGGTGCAAGTCTCTTGCGAAGTACAAGTGGCTGCAGCAGCACCTCTGGAGGCAGCCAAGATGGGGGCTTAGTCTTAGCAGGCAGAAACCCATCTCTGCCATTGACGTACTCATTAACCTTAGTTAAGTGCCGTGAAAGGGCTGTTGGTCAGGGTCTCCATCTAGAAAATGGAAGTAATAACACCCACCTGAAAAACCAAAAGAAACTGCTGCCAATCAAAGGATCTTTTCGCTAAATCCTACAGCTGCTACTGTGAAGGTGGTCTCTAGGACCAGCTTGTAGGATACTTGCAAAGATTTTTTGGGGTGGGAGTGGAGGGGTGGGAGATAAAATTTACTTAGTTTAAGATTCACAGCAGGCTAAGGCAGCAGGCTAAGGAAGGGTGGATGTGCAAGGAACATGCATACGTGGCACAGGACCATGTAGGATTCCTCATCCCTGCATGTTAGTTCTTTATTTCTGAATTAACAGAGGAGTTATTTCCTGGACAGAAAGTTTTAATTTTTGGAGTGTGTGATAACTGCAAAGCAGGGAGAACACGTGGAGGCTGGCCGGGGGTGAGCGGTGGGGACTGCTGACAGTGGCGTGCACGGAGAGCCCGGCGCGCGCATCCCACCAGGACCGCAGCTGCCTTGCGCGAGCACATCCAGCACCTCCGTGTTTCATGGCGTCCTGTTGTGCCTGTGTTTTGCACGTTCATATGATGCACTGTGATAATTTTGCTAGCGGGATCGGCTTTAATGGTTCATCACTTAACAAGCGTGTGCTCTTCTCCTTCCTCAGCTTAGACCAGCATATTCAGCCCCCGAGCGGTATCGTCATAGACAAAGAGTCTGAGGTTTACAAGATGCTCCAGGAGAACCAGGAGTCGAACGAGCCACCCAGGCAATCTGCTTCCTTCCTGGTGCTGCAAGAGATTTTAGAGTCGGAAGAGAAAGGTAAGTGGTTACCGTGTACCATGTCTGAGTGTGCCCTTCCTGTTTGCCATTCCTTGGTCTCTAATGTGCACCGTGTTTCAGGGCAACATCTAAAACTTTATTCTCCTTTCTTAGCTGTTGTTTGTTCATAGTGGCACGTGTAGAGGGTTTCTACAAAAACCTAGACTCTTTTCACAAACTTCACCCCTAACTTTCCTCTCCTTGTTTAGTTTCAATGTCCATAAGCCCATGTTTCTCATTTATTGAGTGAATGGTTAAGAAATATTTCCACAGTATTTCATTGTTAAGAAGGAGTTAAAAAGTTGCACAAACTCTTCCATACTTTCTAAAGCTTTCCCCTTCCAACTAGTATTCACTGATTAAAGACCATTTTCGATTCAAGTCTTTGGGAGGTAATGCAAGACAGCGCTTTTGTGGTGAATCCTAAAGCTTCCAATTTCCATCCTGCTACGCAAGGAAAAGGGATGCATTTCTACAGCTGAATGTAAAAATGTGACTTTATAGTCACATAAACTCTCATTAACTTAGGTGAGCACCAAATCATATTCCCTTCTCTCCTTAAATAAAATGAAATAAACAAATAAATACGAATAAGAATTCCAAGAATGACTTCTTTTTTTCCCCAGACCAGTTGAGACTTTGTCTTTTGTGTTGTTAGCTTGGCAGCGGAACATTTAATTTCATCCAGCAAAAGCCTGGTGCTGAGACATTCACCAGAAAGGAAAACAGATGAGCCAAGTGATCTGTGAGGAAACAGGAAAATGAAAGAAATAAGGAAACAACAGAAAAGAAAGAAACCAGGGTCTTGCAGTCTTAATCTCCTGTTACAATACCTGTCTGAAATCATCTTTTACATGCTGTATGTTTGCCGCTTGCCCCTTGGGGCTCTGCTCCTGCGTGGAAGGGGAGGGAGCAGCCTGGACTACTCGCGCATCCCAAACGCCCGCAGGAAGTCCTCCCCCCGCTTAGCAGCTCTGAAGAAGATAAGGAGCGAAAGCCCCTATATTTTATCTTTCTTTTGAAGATCTGCAGCATTATTGGGATTCTCTGGCACGAGCTTTGCCTGCCTGATCGCAGGCTCTGGCACGGTTCCCCCGTGAGCTGATAAGCATCAGTGCGGAGCAGGGCCGGCGGGTTACGCAGCCCCCGAGGAATGTCTCTCGCTGAATAGGCGCTTCCCCCGCGGCATGGCGCGGCGCGGCACGGCGCGGCACGGCGGCTCCGGCCTCCCTGCTCCAGCGCCCGACGCTGCTGAGTCAGATAACGTTTGTGGCGATAAACAGCACGTCTGTCGGCCTGCTCCTCCAGCCGCCTCGGCTCGCGGGCAGCGACGGGGACCTGGCTCCCAGCTGGGGCAGGGCACTGGGAGCGTCACTCGGCGCTGGTTTACGCCAGCTGGGAGCGGCACACCCCTGCACGCAGCGAGCCGTGTCCGCTCTGAAGTTAGAGCTGAAGGACTGTCCCAGAGGTGCAGTGGTGGCCCGCCTGTCTCCACGCTGCAGCACCACCTGACGGGCAGCTCCTCTGCTCTCCTTTGTTCACCTGCCAGCGGCGCTGCCCCAGGCTGTGGTGCATCTCTGACACTGCCGGTCACCAGGTTGTCCCTGAGCAGGAGTTCTCCCTTTTCACCAGTAACACTGGATGCAGTTTGCCTGTGGCCCAGAAGGGTTTTATCAGGCTGTCTGAGGTGGTCTCGCTCTGCGCATCGACCCCAGCCCTGGCAGTTTCTCTCATGAGCTCCTCTTCCATGTTGCGGTCTCTCCACAGCAAACCCAGTCTGAGTTTCTGCCCATCCCTCCTTGCCCCGTCTGCTTGTGCCTCTCTGTCCCTCCCTGCATTTCCACCCAGGATGCACTCTCCCTTTTGATCCCTGTGGATCACTTTACTGGTCTGGGTCACAGCGCCATGGCAAGAAGGGGTGGGACATGCAGCGCAGGAGCCTTTCAGATGGGCTCTGCTTCCAGTGAGCACGCCTGAGAGGCTCTGCAGCCCTCCTGCCACTGTTGCCTGCTATTGAGTCTCTTGTAAAAATCATACAGATAAGACTAGTCCTATTGGCGGCATCATTTTGTAAGATACTCCTTTTTCACTGCAGATATTTAAAGGCTTGCCTAGGCTCTTGCACCTAGGATCCACTGCAACTGTAGGCATGCACGTCAGCAGGTGTCTGGTGAAGGACCTGCAGATCATCCCTGCCCCAGAGAAGTTGCACTAGGGAAGCACCATTGCTGCAGCATGCCACACAACAGCGGGAGTGGGTGAGGGGATCAGTCCTCCAGGAGTCGCAGGGGAGCCAGCCCCGCTCTACACCAGACAGCCAGGTGGACAAAGACTTTGACAGTCCTCTCTAGTCTGCTGGGTCTCTCGCCTCCTGCTTCTGAGCCAAATCTGGGCTTGACCCAACCATGTGGTCGGGACGTGCAAGGCAGACTGCAGCGCTGCTGAGGACGGGGCCGAAGCTTGCTTTGCTTTGTACTTCTGTGCATCGGAGATAAGTTAGGCAAAGTCTGGTGGCCTGTTTAGATGAGAAGGGACAGCATCTTGTCTGACTGCCTGCACTCTCAGGCTCTTGGGTTCCCAGGGCCGTGTTCAGCTGTGTCCCTTCTCTTCTTCCTCCCCTAAATCCCAGTCTCCTTTCCATGCAGGAATCCCTGCCTCTGAGCCAGGTTAGAGGGAGTCCTACCTCCCCAGGCAAGCATCTGCTCGGGCGGGAGAGCCTGGGGCGATGCATCCCACATGCTCTGAAGTGCTCTCCTCCACCCCTAGGAGATCCATCCAAACCGTCTGGATTCAGGAGTGTCAAAGCCCCCACCACGAAGGTGGCTGCGTCGATCGGGAATGCCCAGAAGCTGCCCATGTGTGAGAAGTGCGGGTCCGGCATCGTGTAAGTAACCCTGCCCCGGGGTCTGGGGCTGCGGCTGCGGCTGAGCATCGCGTGCCTGCGTGGGGGCTGCCCGCCGGGGCAGGGGCTGCAGCCTGCGCAGCTCACCTAGGCGCATGTCCACTGTGTCCGGGAGCAGCTCAGGGCTCGGTCATCCCAGCCAGCCTTGCAAGTGCTAACTTGGCGAGTCCCTGCAGTGCTGCAGGAGCTGGGTGCCCCTCTGCAGATTGTATCAATGGAAAACAGGGCAAACCCCGATAAGACACACCCTGAGGCAGTTGTGACTGCAGTGTTTCACCAGCTACCTGAAATCTATTTACAGCATCCAGAAACAAAAATGGTCTTGCCACTTGGGCCTGGGTATTTGATTGCTTTCATGCTTTAATCCTCCCAGCTGTGGAGCGGTGGCTTGGCCAGGCAGACGGTGGCAGCGTGGGCTGGGAGAGCTGCGCTGGGTCCCTGCTCTGCTGCAGGACCACATGTCTCCGCTGTGTCCCTGCAGAGCGAATTTTTGTTGTCCTCACGTGGTTAAGTCCAGCTTCTAGCACAGCAGGGGCTTGTGTTTAGTACAGAGCTGCTGTGCTGTAAGTATAAGCACGAGGGCCCCAACCCATGGTTTTGAATCGCCATTTAGTTTCTCTGCCACAAATTGTTCTACCTTTATTTCTCCTTTGCATTCATTTCCCTGCAATCCCCTTAGCTTAACAACAGTGGCGTTCCAGCAGTCGAGTGCTGGGAGCCCATGTGCATCTTCACCGGAGAATTCAGATTTCTCCCGTGCTGGCTCCCCACAGGCAGCTCTTAGACTGTTGCACCACTTTGCTGAGACCCACTGCGCTGTAATTGCATGGCCTTGGCATGCCTCGATTGCCAGGGAATGGTGGAGTCATTACAGAGGCAACACACAGCCTACAAAATATGAAGCAAAGACAAACGCTACAATTACTCTGCCAGCTGGGTAGCTCTGGAGAGAAAGAGCAAGACTATGAATAGCACTAAAAACTAATGAATTAGAGAAAATATAGATGGTTGCTGGAACAAAATTATACTCCTGGCAAATTGTTGGGGTGGCAGTGGTGGTAGTTAACAAGTTGCTATGTAGTTTTCCTCATCATCTTTTGGTTTAAGCTGTTAAGTTTTCCAGCAGGAGCTGGAACAGTTCGCTGCAGCTGCAGCTCCTGAGTAGCACCATCTGAAAACAGAGCCGGGATCTGGTCTCTCTGTGCTGCTCCTGCAAATAGCGAGTGTTTAAGTTGCTAGCAAAAGGGCAGTCCCAGCTTCTGCAGCCTTTACTCCCCTCTGTTGGTGGTGGCATTCATTTCTGGATCTCTTTGGGAATCCAGTTGCTTTGGATGTGGATTTTGCTCTGCCAGATGGTCAAGCTGATTGCTGTCACCTGATGCTGACCCCTGGGATGGCTGTAGCGCTGTCCCCAGCTGTTGGCCACAGCTGCCCTCGGAATGATGCTTGCCACCACAGGAGCTAGGCCTGTCCCTGTAGAAATTAAGACAGCTAGTGCTAGAAAACACTTCCCAGAGGAGGGCTCCCATTCGACCATGCGATTGGGTACAACGGGACTGTAGTGTCTGCCCGACTGGAGAGCAGGGCTGTACTTTGACTTGTTCAGGAAGACCCTTTTCCACGATAGCAGGGGCATGGGTCTGGCTGGCGGTGGTGCGTGGCCGGGGCTGGAGGCGGTGGGAGTGCGGCGGTGGGAGCTGAGCGGTGCCGGTCCCTCCCCAGGGGGCCCTTCGTGAAGCTGCGCGACAAGCAGCGCCACCCCGAGTGCTACGTGTGCAGCGACTGCGGCACCAGCCTCAAGCACAAAGGACACTTCTTCGTGGAAGACCAAATCTACTGCGAGAAGCACGCGCGGGAGCGGGTGATCCCCCCGGAGGGCTACGAGGTGGTCACCGTCTTCCCAAAGTAACCCCCGCCGGTCACGAGGCCGGGGCCGGCCGTTTCACCGCTGCTGCTCGCCCTTGGAAAGCATCCTCCCTGCCCCCTCGCCAAATCCTGTTTGCAAAGAGGAATGCTAGGCATGGCTTTGACTTTCCTTGCCGTATTAATCTCCATGTGTTCACATGAGGTGTCACTAATTTTCAACATTCTTTCATAGTTTCACTTTAAAAAAAAAAAAAAAAAGTTTTTTTTTTTTTTTTTTCCCTCCTTTGCACTATCAGTCGCACAGGAAAATCAGAGGCCAAAGCCAAATTAAAGCCGTTCTGTGTCTGTTATTTGCCTTCTGTTTGCAGTCAATAAACAGGGTGAATCCAAAAGGCAGCCGTGTCCACTTTTATCTGCGGG
This sequence comes from Struthio camelus, assembly GCF_040807025.1. Taxonomy (NCBI): domain Eukaryota; kingdom Metazoa; phylum Chordata; class Aves; order Struthioniformes; family Struthionidae; genus Struthio; species Struthio camelus. The sequence goes on along the minus strand of NC_090948.1, from coordinate 24,176,891 downwards.
CCATGGACCGGGGCAGGCAGGAGAGGTGCCCAGCGCGTGGCTGCCTTTACCCTGCTGAGTGAGGACGGGGCCACCACCACCCAGCTGGCTGCCCCGGCTGCTGCTGGCAGCTGCCTGCGGGCCAGGCCAGGTGGGCGCAGCCGAATCTCAGCCCACGGCAGCAGAGGCCCACGTGCCCCTGGCCATGCCCCACGGCACCGCAGCTCTGGCATCTCTGGGCTGGGGTGCAGCGGGTCCCTGCCTCCTCCAGGGTGTAAAAAATAAACAGCTTCTAAGATGTAGTGTCATCTTTGTTTTAAAACAAACCAACAGACTAATGGTTTTGGGACTTGGGAGGAGAAGGGGGTTTCCAGCTCCGTACTGGCCCTCTCAGGTAGGCACAAAGGGGCTTCACCCCGGCGGCTGCGCTCCCTGTCGGCACTAGCTATGGCAAGAGTCGTTTTCCCGCCCTCTCCCCACCAAAAGCTCCATCGATCTGGAGCAGTGCAGCGCGCTGCGTCGCCAGGCCTTCAGGGCGACTCACGCTGCAGCACAGCTGCCTTTCCAGAGAGCTCCCCAGCTGAGGGAAAGCTGCAATATCACCAAGATTACAAGTCTCCAACTGCGCAGTTTTTTTGGAGGGCTGGGAAGGGGGCATAATTCACAAACCTGACTAAATTTAGCTCGTCTCCTCCATCTCCTTCTATGGGCAGCAGTGAGCGGCAGGACCAGCTCCACCAGCGCCTGCTCCCGGCTCATCCCCGGGGAGCAGCCAGCTCGTCCGCCCACTGGTGGAGACTCGCAGGACTCAATACTCACAGGCGCAGCTTTAGCAGTTGCCCCCCTTTTTTTTTTTTTTTTTTTTTTTTTTTTTTAAATCTCCCCTCATTGCTGTTTTGGGATGTGGTTTTGGGGGGGGGGGGGGTTAATGCTCTCTCCTCTGCAGTGCATGCCCCCCGTGGTGGGGTGAGGGTGAAAGCTCTTGCTACAGCACTGGCCACTGCCAGGAAAGATCGTGGCACCAGCCACGTTTGCTACAAAATATACCAAATATGCATCACGTTTGGAAAGGGCCCAGCCATTCTGCCCGGGTCCTGCAGGCATGTCAAGCCCCCGGCTGTAGCTAACAGGTCGCATCAGGGAGCCAAGCAGGGCTTCGTGCACAGCATCAAATGACAGCAGATCTTCCCACAAGCCTGTTATTGGGGGGGGGGGGGGAGTTGGTTATAAAAACTGAGCAGCGATCACAAATCTACCTTGCTCCCTTCTGGGCATGAAAACAGATTGCTTTTCAAAGACATGTGGGTATACAATTAATTTGTCTCTATAGGACTGCCCCTGCCCCAGACTGCTTGTGAGAGCCCTCCGAGTGTTTGGCCCCTGCCAGCACCAGGCGGTGTTGGGGCTCGTGACCCTCCCCAGCCCCAGTCCCCGTCCCCGGGAGCAGGCCGCCCTCCTCTGAGCAGCAGCGACCGGCAGGCAGCCGCCTCTCAGACCCGATGGGCCACTGAATCAGTCTGAGCCACCCTTCAGCCTTGAGCCTGTGTTTTAAACCGTGCTTCAGCTATCTGCAAAGGCTCCCGCTCTGGTACAGCTGCCAAGGTACCGCTGTGCCTTAGAGCTGGCAAGGTGGCGGGCAGAGGCAGACCTGCACGGCTGAGGGTCCGACATGCAAATTGCTCAGGTCCTTCCTAGCCAGCAGCTGGGGCTGCTGTGAGCCTGGCAGGCTCCTCATCGCCCACTTTAGCGAGGGCTCAGGGCGCCTGGCGGCTGGCTGCTGCGGCCTTGCAGAAGAAAACGCCGGCCGCTGGGGCTGCCTGTTTGCTGCTCGCCAGCCCCAGCGCTTGGCCTGAGCCCTCCCGGGCCTGCAAAGTCATTAAATCTTTTCACACTGTACAAACGTCTATTACCAAAAAGTGGTTCATTATAGACAACCTCATTAGCTACTTGCCCATCAGCAGGTCAGGCTGGAAGAGCCCAAACCACACGTGGCCCTTCCCCTGCCCTCCGGGGCAGACAAGCCCCGCGCTGTCCGCCACCGCGCGCTGTGTCACCCGGCCCCGCTCCTGCAGTGAAGGCTGGCAGCTCGGCTGGGAAAGCGCCGATTGTGCCAGGCTACATACGGTTTGTGGCATGGCTCTGGAAGGGGAGGTTGCTAGTGCAGAGAGCTGGGTTGATGTAATTCATTGCTATGGGAACAGGCTCGCCGAGCGATCCACATCCATTACGCAGGGAGGACTTTGCTCATTCTCTGCTGTAGCTTGATGGGGAAAAATAAAAAAAAGGATGGATTGGGTTTTTATGATGCAGGCCAAAATATTTGGCAGTTGTGTTCAGTGTAGTCTGACTTCCCAAATTCCTCCCGAGTTCAGCAGCTGGCCTCTGGAGCTTGTCACCACCAACAAAGGGAAAGTGGGGTCAGGCCTCCAACCACGATGAGCCACCTACTCAAGGAGTTAAAAATAATGTAAGAAATATGTAGAAGGTTACTGTTTGAACAGCACCTGGCAGTTTGCAGCTGAGCTAGCATCCTCCCAAAGAGGAACTGTCCCGTGTAGGTGTACAGCACAGCACAAACTGTCATTTTTAAACATGCAAATTATTTGGTTTGGGGTTTTGGCTCCACTCTTGGCCGCTGCAGCAGCTGCCATTTCTCGTTAGGCTGCGCGCTGCGTGCGCGCACCGCCGCTCCGTCGGCTCGCAGGGGCTCTCCCCGAGGGGTGAGCGACGTGCCAGGCTGGCCGCCGCGGCCACGAGGTGCCCAGCCGCCACGCGGAAACCTGCACGCAGCTCCGCGGGCTGAGCGCGGCCGCAGCAGGCTCCGACGGGCCGGGGAGCACAGCCCCCCTTCTGAACGCACAGCCTAGGATTTACTAATCTGTTTACACAGTTAAAAATGCCTAATTACTGCTTGTGACGCTACAGCGCTGCCACCCCCCTCGACCTCCCCTGCACAGGGAGATAAGGAAAGTAGCTAGGAAAGGGTTGAAAAGAACCTAACAATGTAATTGAGAAAAAACCTCCTTTTCCTGCCCCCAGTCCCACCCCCAGCAAAGCAGCAGCACTGGGCAGCATGGCATTTTTATGCATAAGCTAGTTGCTCCAAATTGTGTGTTTAAGCTTTCTACACAGTGAATGCATGTCACTAATGCTGACAATAGCTTATGCGTTTTCAGGCAGGCAGTTACTAAGTCCTAGCTACGCTCGTCTACAACTGAGAAAAGATGGGGTAGCAACACTCGTTCAGGTTTATTTTCCACCATACTACCCTGAAGTACAGTTGTGTAGACTGAGCAGAAGCAAGTCTTAGAAAATCAGGTAAGGCTGTTTGGATGTAGTTATGTCAGCTATTATATTGATACAAAACTCTATTGCAATGATCCAGTGTAGATACTATTGTAGAACTATAATTTATTCTTAAATCTTTCGGTAGGTCTTGGTTAGCATACAACAGGACGGATAAATGAGACAAGCACAGTGGTTTAGCAGTTAAGTAATAAGTGGAAACAGAAAGTTGGACTTTGCATTAGTCAGGTTAATATGTAACTGAAGAACAGAAAACTTAGAAAGTTACATCTTTGGAAATTAGAAACAAGACAGGACTTTCAATGGGCAAAGGTCAAAGCTGGCCTACTCCTTACCTTAAAAAAAAAAAAGTATTTGTTCCTTACAGCAATGAGGATACAGAAATATCTGTTACTAACATAACATAGCTTCATTTAAAGAAGGTTAACATAGATTACACTCTGTGGGGAGTAAGAATTTTATACTTGTGAGAAAGTCCAGAGAGCGCTCCTGCTGCACTGAAGCTGTGTTCACATGGAAGTTCTTTTCCACAGATGAAGTAACTTTAGAAACTAATTTCTAAAGATTCGATGAATTAGGTAAGATTTTATTCTACGTTACCTACACATTGGCATGACTAGCACAACTGCATCTGTGACAGCTCCAGTTGGAATTCCATCACTGGGGCCTCCGATTAAACCTTCGTGACATTTTCACAAGCCAGAAGCCAGGGCACAGAAGCCAGCTGAGCTAGCTGTTGAATATCATTGCTCCCAGTTGGACATTATAGGCTACAATGAAGTTATAACCCTCACCTGCCTTATTATGCAGTTCCTTGGAGGAAAAATGAAGACTTCCTCCCCTCCATCTTCTGCTGCTCACGGTATAAAACCAGGCTTCTTGCTAATTAGGCTTTTGCATCCTATACACATCTCTTCTGCCTCATTGGAGTCCCAAACCCTCCACACAGGAGGTACTCCTTGGTCTTGTGCACATCCTCACAGACCATCTCCATTTCCCCCTCCCAGTACCCTTAGCTCCCTCAACTGGGGATCTCTGTTTAAAGCATGTGATCTGCAAACTGGCACCTCAGCTGTGGGAGCTGACAGGCCAGCCAATACAGAAACTGTGAACTTTCCTAGTGCAGATATTAGCTCATTCCCAGCTGCCCAGTTTATTAAACGTGTTTGAGATGGGCTAACATGTTAAATGAGTAGAGGAAGGATGTCTAATGGACACAACGTAAGCTTCATTTTTTTAGGAAGCTATGCTAAAACACAAAAAAACAACCAACCCACACCCTTAGGACAAACCAGACATTTATTTATCAAAATAATTTGCAGAAGTTAAAACAAGCTACACAACTGGCTGTAAAAAAGGCACATGTTCTTTCCTTCCAAATAAAACCATAATTGGCATCTTCAAAAAAAAAAATATTTTTAGGACTTCCACAGGAAGATTTTTACACAAATTTGGCAGTTTTTACCATTGATCACAAAAGCTAGCTGAAAATGTGAAACATGCTTATTTCCTTAATTCTTTATCAGAAGCTAGAACTACAAACATGAAATTATCACACAAGTTACATTGTGGAACACATTAAAATTCACTGAAAGAACACGAAGGACTTGAACAAAGCCTTAAAGAAAGTCAGGATAAAGGATTGGTATGTATAAGTGATATCTCTATAAGATCTGATGTCAGACATATGTTTGTCCTGTAAGACTACAGGCTATTTGCACATTAAAATACACATTCTGCACTGGAATCTGATGATTCTTCTAGGACCTTGAAGACGCCCATTTTTTCCTTTTTAACTGTTTCAGAAGTTTTCATTTGATCTAGGATAAAAAACAATGATGAACAGTAACAGATGATCATCTGCAATCTTTCTATTCAAGTACAGTAATGCAGAGAGAAAAGTCCATCTAGCAAAGGGAGGGAACGCATTTTTGTTTCATCTGGACTTGAAAAGCAAGTTCCTTGTTTAAAAATCATATTGCTCATTTATAAACAGTCAGCAACCAAAGATCTGTGCTTGGAAGTTATTTCTCTGTTGCGTACTTTAAAAAACAAACAAAAACCCCACAGCCAACACCTCTGACTAGATCTGAATAGAGATAAGCAGCTTTAAGTCTGCCTGTACCAGTTTTGTCTTCCTCAGAAGAAAACAATGCAGTAAACCTAGAGAGCAAAGTCATAGGGAAAAAAAGCGCAGAAAGTTATAGCCTGCTATCTATGGTTTCCCCCCCACCCCCCAAGAATTAGAAGGTCATCCCAGTGAATATAAAGTAAAAAAAAAAAAAAAAAAGTACTGTCCTTCTGTCAGATTTAATTATTGTTTACAGGGGTAGGGGGTGGCATTTCAATTTCTAAAGCATTTTTTGCAGCTAATTCTAGCAAGTATTCAGGACATAATGCTAGAGTAGTGTCTTTTTCCCCTTTTTATGGCAATTTTAATTCACTTCCACTTAGTATAATTAAGAAAATATTAATAAACAACCATTATAAAATGTGGTACACACTAACACACAAGATAAATGGCACCTTTTCCAACCTGAAAGGACAAATCAGGTTGTTTTAAAGAGACGACTTATGTAAGCTGTTTCAGCCTGAACTTGTAAAGATAGAGGTGGATCATATTAAAATCCACCATCAAGAACCATTCTCAAGAGCAACAGTCAGCTAACTGAAAGAGGCAGTTTTATGAAACCATTTCCTTAGATAGTCTAGGAGAAATTGTCAAGTATAGTAGCTGTTGTTTTCTCCGAAAGCAAGCTATACATAATTACAATTGTTTAAGGCTAGCTTTGACTTTCACTTGAAATTCTTTAATGACTAATTTTTCTACATCTATGTTTTTACATTTATTTGTCCTAAAGATGCTGAAGGAAACAAAGCATACCAAGTTTAAAGGAACTGGACAATAATTTTCTCCTTTCTCAGAAAAGATCTTATCCTGATCAAGAATGAGAATTTACGCAAGCAGACAGCCTAAAAAGCTTTCTAGGTTTGATCCACTGATGCAAGCCATGATAAGTCTGAAAACTCCATTTTTTTTTCCCCCAAAAAATGTTATTAGACATTTCAAGATGAAATTAGTTCTGGTAGTATCAAAATACGTTTTTAAATAAGCAAATTTTCTGAAATAAATGCTCTTCTGAGGATAATTTCTGTTTTCACAGAAACCTCCAAGAAAGCTGCTTTGCAGAATAGCTCCTAATCTATGCTCTTCATTCACACAAGCACACACTACGTTTGAATGTGGTTTTCTGGAATCCTTTCCAGTTTTATTATTTCCTCTTTGGCAGATCCAATTGGAAATGCCAGCAAATGGACCAAAGGACCTTTGTATATCCACCATAGCTGCGGGGAAGTGAAGCCATGACAGTTTTCTATGTATAAAGACTAATGACTCTAAAGGCTCTAATAAAGAAAAACTATTTATAAATAACGATTTTAACTATCAAAGAGAAAAATTTGATGAAAACTAACTTACCAATAAGATCACTTCTATCCAAGAGCAACTCTAGATCTTTATCACCGATTACTTTTTCTTTAGATCCTTTAACCTCTCTGTTGAAGAAGAAATAATATCTCTTAACACAGATGAAAGCCCGTTACACAGTTAATATTGCACAGAACTCAGTTTTCTGCATAGCAGAATCCCCAGGACATTCTTTCCACTACTAAGATCCACATACCACTGTGTAAGACAAGAGAGCTATCTTTTTGATACCTATTTGCAAGCTGAAAGTTATAAACTTACGGTTTTAAGAAAAATGTGAAAAATCAGCATACCTTTCATAGTCTCTGGATTTCAGTAATTCTATTAATTCCTGAGGGTCCAAGCAGCTCTTTGATTGTGCTAGACCAGATTTGCCACCTTTAAACTGATCTGTGTGGGGAAAGAAAAAAATTTTAGGAAAGTACAGAGGCAGAAACATTAATAAATCCTGTCTATCAACAATGCTAGAGGCAGAAACATTAATAAATCCTGTCTATCAACAATGCTGGAGGAACAGAGAGAAATAATCTACTCTTGCACATCCAAACTACCTCCTCGAACTAATGTGATGTTTCACTGTTTTAGCCCTCAGTTAAATGCAACTTAAGTTTTGAGGCTAAATGGTTTAAAAAAAGTATGTATCAGAGGTGCATGAAGAGTTTACATGCAGGCCTTCCACTTTCCTAGCCATAGTATGCAGAGGAACTGATTGAAACACCAACTTGACATGCAAACACGCACACACAGAGCAGAAAAGCCATTAGTTCTACTTACAGTAAAAACATTGCTAATAAAGATAGATGGTTGGAGTTTGCTTCCCTTATAATGTAAGCTGGTTGAAACAAAGTAAGCAGCATTAAGGGTTACAAGATAGGAAATATGGGAAAGATATGTTGTTTCTTTGCAGAACATACCTCAGTTTAATAGATTAGACAGACATGACTTAACACATCCAACATAGGCTGGTTTCTTCAAGAGATCATGTTAACACCTATCTACAAGTGAATCTGGATGTCTGCCCAAATATCCAAGAAATAATACAAGATTATTACCTAACTAAAGATGAACATGAACAAAACCAAGCTCAATCACGCATATTCCAAGGAGACAGGCAAGTCTTGGAGCGTCCTGTGCTCAGACTCTGCTAAGCTGCTTCTGTTTTTGTTAACACATGAGCACATTTTATTAGTGAGTCTTCATCATGCCCTTTCCTCACACTTTTGTTCTTTCTTATATCTTGGTTTCAAATTTCCTCCCAACCCCCTGCCCCATCTCCCTCGAAGGACTAGCTGTTTCTCTGTGAAGTGCAAATTGGAGACAAGTTCCAGAGGGGTTTGAGCTATAGGATTCTCACTAAAATGCATAGGGTTTTTTTTCCCCCCCCTGAATATATGTATACTATGGGAAGTTTCTAAATTCCTTACTGTTTAATATAAGGATAATTGTCAGAGGCCTATACCAGATTGCTAGAATTGCTATATTTTTAAAGCGAGCTTAGTATTTGGGAAATGCTACAGTGAACTAATGTTTGAATATGGCAAACAGAACAAGCTACAGAAGCAGAGCAGAACTTCCTCTAGCACCTAAACAACAGAAATTTAGCCCAACAGACACTTCAGTGCCATCGTTTTCTTAGACTTAAGCCCTGCTAGATAATCAATAATGCAACAAGAACCACCATTGTGCTGGATGTAGAATAAAAGACTACTGTTCAGTTCAGTGCTCGTTAATTAATGGCCCCAAAAGGATTTTTTTTCCCCCCCTGTGGTTATCACAGAGTACTCAAACTCGGAAGGACAAATGCAGACAGAACGCTGTAATTTTGTGCGGTGATTTCACAACTCTAGGATTTGCCCTCCGGACCAAGTTCAGTAGAAACCTCCAGAAACCAACTTTCAATAGTCTCTATCAATTTTACCAGTTTTAGTAGGCATACTCTCTACTCAAGCAAGTTTGCCAGCATAACTGGAAAGCCCATCTCCAAACTTCACATCATGAAAAACATGTAATATACTATATTGCAATATAGTAAACTGCTAGCAGTAAGATTTTTTTTATCTGATTTTCCCTTTATCTTCTGGTTGACTTAATTTGATTAAAAAAAGATGATAATCAAGTCAGACTTGTCATTTACCTCCAGCCTTGACATTTTCCTTCTTAGAAGTCTAAAAACACTTGGGTAGAACAAACTGTCACCTTGCCAACAAGCTGCCAACAAGCGGCCTGGTTACACACGTTTCTTCCAGCCAGGCTCACTGCCCTATCACCCCTTTTTTTCCCCCATAAGAAACGGCCATAACATGCTGATCCCAGAATTACTGGAAGTACTCTTCCTTCATTTCCCGAAGACATGACCTGTAACACGTTAAAGAATGCATTTAGGAAGGCAGTACTATATAGCTACCTGTTGGATAGATGAAGCTATTTGCATTTGAGAAGAAATACTAAAGGGTCTCAAACAGAGCAGTAAGTTCTCTCCTGGGATTTAAAGAAATCTTTTTTTTTTTTTTTAAACACGAAGACATAAAGAAAAATACTAACTTTTGTGTATAATCAGCTTCTCCAGCTTCCTCTTGGCAGCGGCTCTCTCCACAATCTTCTGGTCAATAGTATTTGCTGTCACAAGACGATATACAACCACTGGCTTTGTTTGGCCAATTCTGTGACATCTGTCTTGGGCCTGCAAGTCTGACTGGGGGTTCTGAATAGATTAAAAAAAGTTAATAATGCAGCTAACTTAATTTCTTTAAGAACCGTACCACAGGGAGCATTTTTAAGCAGTGAGCTCCGAAGGTCAGACAGAGCTGAAGCAAGCAGCTGGAAAGCTATGGTACAACTCAGCTCCACAACTACTTGCATTTAACCTAGCCCATGCTGAGCTCTGCTGCTACAGCTCTGTAGCTACAGAGTTGGGGTAACCTGACTAGCTTGACTGCTTCAGCACTTTATGATGCAGTTTAATAGGTGGATACCTTTTGCATTAAAAATTTATCTGAGGTTGTTAGCTTTGTTGTAGGGGGAGAGGAAATGGATTTAAAATTTTTCTTTTTCCAGTGCCATTCCTGAAGTTCCTTTAGCTTTCCTGAAAGTAAATGCAGTTGTGCAATCAGCAGAGCTGTATATTAAAAGAAAGTGAAGAGGCAGACATCCTCCATTCCCCTTCCAGACACTTCCTTCCATACCTCTTTTCTTCCCAGCCTTCCCCACACTTGCATGAGCAAGAGGATCCTAGCTAGCTAAAACATGGATGGCAACTCACAGGAAGAAATTTGAAGGCCTGGTGCTAACAACCCAGCTGTTGGAACTGGGGAACTTGCAGAGTGCCCAGCAGCTTTCAGACTTCTTAGTAAAATGAAAGAAGGAAACACATCTCCAGAAGTAACAGAACAACTCCTCTTGCTTTTGGTATAATTCAGGGGACAAACAAGTTGGCCTTGCAAAGCAGCTTTAGGTTTGTGTTGGATAAGCTAGGACGTTTTCACCCTGGGCTTTACAGGTCATAAAAAGCCTGTCTGCATATGCAGCTTATATTGTCATCACATAATATTTCATTAAAGTAAATTATGGGTTACTTAATGATTTCTAAGAGCAGCAACAGAGAAAGCATTTTATGACAAGCGTCATGAGGTAAATACTTCTCAACATACCCAGTCACTGTCGTAGATGATAACTGTATCTGCTGCAGTTAAGTTAATGCCCAAGCCTCCAGCTCTTGTACTCACTAAGAACAGGAAGACTTCAGGGTCAGT